>NC_090943.1:141415334-141717477 GCF_040807025.1 Struthio camelus | reverse complement strand
GCAGAGCTGTAATTAGTTTCTGGCTCTTCCACAAAATTCTTGTGCAGCTTTGGGCAAGTCATTCAGTTCTCTGAGCTCCTGGAAGCCGAGGAGGGGGTGGGAATACCTTTCTCGCT
This sequence comes from Struthio camelus, assembly GCF_040807025.1. NCBI lineage: Eukaryota > Metazoa > Chordata > Aves > Struthioniformes > Struthionidae > Struthio > Struthio camelus. The sequence goes on along the minus strand of NC_090943.1, from coordinate 141,717,361 downwards.
CACTTTGTCTGTGTTATGTGTTCAGATAGCAAGTCCTCAGAATAGGCGCTGCCTCTGATCAGGCTTGGCGCAATAGGCGTCTGTTTCCAGCTGATGTGCCCCCTCCGCAAGGCCATGGCAGAGGAAGGGAGGGAAAGGAGAAGAATCCACAGATTTGGGAGTAAAGGTTCCTTGCTTCTTTTATAAGCTTCCTAAACTGAAGGAGAAAAATAGACTGACATTCAGAGGTGAGCAGAAAATAGAGCTAATGTTCCATGGGAAATTCCTGAGTCAGTTCAAAACTAAATTGCATTTCCCTACCACAGTGTACTGCTTTTCAGGAGTTATAGTTCAGGAGCATGGTGTTCCCATTTCATTATTCGAAACTCTCCTTCCATAATTAAATGCCCAAAAGGCCCTGGAGACTTTGTGAGGAGGAAATCTGCTTTGTGTCCTGAGAAATGAAGCCACTTCAGAAACCTAGTTCCTGCATGGTTTGGAATGGGCATCTTACCCACGAATAGGGAATCCCCAGAATAAGGAAGTGCAATATTGGATGACTGTTGACTTGTTAAGAGGATGTTGGGTGATGTTGGATTGACTTTAAAAAAAATATCAAAAGGAAAAAATATTTTGGTGTATCAATTCCACATGAAATAAAATTTCCATTTGCCTTAGCAGTAAGTGGAAAAATTTCAATAAATTGATTTTTTCCATAGCAAATATTGACATATTTGATCTAGTTTATGTAGTGTTGATGTAATGTTGCCATATTTTTGAAATGGAATATCCTTGGCCAGCTCTGTTTGCACTGTTACAGTTAATCTGATACCACGTATTCAGTGTTTAGTGTTCATGACACCACAAACCAGTGCAGTACTTCTGACACTTTTGGGTAAGGGTTTTGGAGCGTTATGAAGGCTGCAGGCTGGGCCAGGGATCTCTCTCTTCTCTCCTCCTCCCCTGCCTTCTCTTCCTGCTCCCAGCTCCTCTGCTAGCCACTTGCTCCTCCAGTGACTGGGATTTGTTGGGAAGGGGAAGAGGAGGAGGGAAAGGGAAAAATGTCCTTTCACAGAATCACACCGAATCACCGAATGGTTGAGGTTGGAAGGCACCTCTGGAGATCAGCTAGTCCCAACCCCCTGCTCAGGCAGGGTCAGCTAGAGCAGATTGCCCAGGACTGTGCCCAGGCTTTTGAATATCTCCAAGGATGGAGACTCCACGATCTCTCCGGGCAACCTGTTCCAGTGCTTTGTTACCCTCACAGTAAAGAAATCTTTCTTTCCCTAAAGAAAGAAAAAAGCCCTTAAAGGCTTCATGGCAAGGGCTTCTGTAAGAAGATGTTTTGAGGGTTCAGTATTCTCCTTGATCTACTGGACTTCTTGCTCACTGCAGCCTTTCCTTCCCTCCCTGCCCTGCTTTCCCCAGGCTCACAGACCTTCATTAACCCCATGTGCATGGTTAACATTTTCTAAGGAGGGGGGAAGCGCTGCTGGCTGAAGAAACAGGGAAGATGGGAGTACAGTCCGCCTCCAGCCCCTGCCTCTTGTTATTGGAAAGGGAAAGTCATGCAGGCCTTGGTCTTCAGGGAGCTTGAGCAGGGGAAGGTGCATCGGTGAGGGGGGCAGCGCAAGACTCTAGCTGGCGTGCTGGTGCCTGCTGATTTTGTGATACTGCATATGCAGTTGTGCCACTCTGATACTGGTATATTGTTTGTCAGTAATGTGTGCCATGCTTTGCTGTTCAAAGGAATTGTCTGTTCGGTGTCACTTAAGGACAAGGCCTGCTTTATCACAGTTAGTAACACTTTTGCTTTTGGAGCGGGCAGGGATATGCATGTGGATATTCAAATCCTTCCGTGTTACATTCTACAGTTTTTCTATGTGGTTCTGTCCTATTTCTTTCTGTCATGAATATTTTTTGTCTCTGTAAATCTTTGTTTCTGTCTCATCTTCAAGTTGTTTTTTTTTTCCAGTGATCATGCTGCATAGCTGAACAGTCAAAAAAAAGAAAATAAGAGTGTCATCAAGAACTGCTTTATGAAGAGTTTAAGGGCTGTTTCTCCAGGGTTCCCTGAAAATATGCTGGCATGTTTCTGAGCTCAAAAGTACCTAGAAGAAGTTCACAGTGATATAATTTCCTTTGGGTCCTAATGAATCTACTCCCAGAGCCAGCAGCTAATTTGTTTTGGCAGGATATAACAGGCAATGCTTTATGCAGTGCACCGCACTATAGAAATCCTCAATTCTGTAAGATCAGAGGCAATTCTAGTGAAAAAGAACAAACCTAATGGTATCCTATGTAGCCATGTTATAACCTCTGAATCCGTGAGTTCTCCTAGTCCCATTCACTGGAAATTCATGGAAGTCCTTCAGTTCAAGTTGCAGCAGACCTCCTTCCCTTTTTACTGATTCTGGTTCCTTGTTTGTCAAGGGAAAAAGTACTTCCTGAACTAATTATTATTGTATGAAGTGACTTTACCTGGAAATATAATGATATTTCCCACTAATAGGATGCTTAAAAATGCAGCTAATTGCAGCTGTGGTAGCTGAGAGAATGCCTAATAGGCTTGAGAAAACTACCCTTTCTAGCAGAGGGATATTACATGAAGCCAAATTTTACAGTATCTTTTTTATGTCTGAACCAATTGTGTTGCCTCTTGTTGCATTCAGCTATAAAACCTGAGCTGAGGACTATGCTCTGGGTAACAAAAAAGAGATGGGAAAGCACTGAAAACAGTGAATCTTTGTTAACTTATCTGTTGACATGGTGGTATCTGTTTGCTGAATTTACCTTCCTTAGGGCAATGGAGGGAGCAGAACAGAGTCAGCTTCTGTCTCTTTGGTCTTTGACAAGTCAGGTAGGGGCTTGGCATATGCTTTTCTAAGAATAGTGACAGTAAAACTTGCCCAGCTGTGTGAAGTGTTTTGAGATCAAGGGATGAAAAGTGGTACCTAAGTGCGCTGCATTCTTCTTTTCTTTTCTGTCTTTTGTAAGGATAAGATAAAATACCTCCCTCTAAATTTGTCAGAACATTTGCACTCACCAGAACCTAAACAAAGTAAAAAGAAAAATGAAGCAGACACAAAAAAGTCTGGTTTGGGCAAACAGGCATTAAAACAATTTATTGACAGCTGGTGACTAGTTCTTGTAAACACAACTGAAGTAAGTACAGCTAAAGCACAGTCGAATATGCTTGGGTTAGTGAAGTTTTCCGTGAGTACTCATTACCAAATAAGAACAGCTGCAGATAGAATTCGTAATCTTATCCTTTCTTGACACATTTTTTAAATATACCATTTAACAAAAACAGATGTTTTCTGGTAATTATCACCTTTTCAATTCTGCTTCATTCTTAACGTGATGTTGTCCTTGGAAAGGGCACACAATCCAGCAGTGCTTTTAATTCTTTCCAGATTTATAAAGCAGTGGTAGTTTGGCTGTATTTACATATTTCATTTCACGTATCCATTTTTTTATACACAACTTATTTATATCAGATCAAGAGAGTTACTGTATCGCTCACTGTAATTGGAAATACACTTCATTCCCTGTTGACAGATCATTAATTTTTCCTATAAACTGACTTCAGAATGAGTAAGTTTACATCTAAAAAAAATACTAGATTGTAAAGGCAACACATCAATTTAAACATTTTCTAACTTTTGAGTTCATAATTCTGAAACCTTTGTACTCTCTGAACATGGAGTTTTAACCAATTTGTGTAACTGAAAACTTCTTCAGCTACCTGAGAAATGAAATTTAACCTAGCAGAGATGGCCAGGCTTTTGGAGACTGCAAGCCAGGGAAAAAAAGGCACATAACAGATCCCTGTTTGCAAACATTTAACGCAGTATTTCATGAGGCATCTTAGTTGTTATTACAGTTTCAAATATTTCACGTTGCATTAAATATATACAAACAAAATGCATTCCCAAAGAAATCAAATAAAATCCAAAGTGTTTTATATTCTTATTTTTGATCCTTAAAAGTTTGATAAATTTGCATGTCTTATTAGGAAAAAAAAAAATCACATCACTTTAATGAAGGTGTAAATTGTGTTATGCTGGTACAGGAATGCAAAGGACCCTTAACAGAGCTGAGAGTCAAGCCACATATTTTACCAAGTTATTCTGTGAACAGACCATGTTTTTCTTTCAGAAAGAAGACATCTGAAAATACCAACTATCACATTGCAGCATTTCTCCCCTTGAACTTCTTCTGTCCTGCAAATTTTCTGCCCACCTCTCTACCCCTGCCAGGCCGTTGTTAATATTCTTCATCCCTACAGCCTACAAACCGTCCTTCTTCCTCACTCCAGCCACACAGCTGGGTAATTTTTGGCCGAGCCATTGAATAAGTAGTAACAGTGACCAGGGCGGACTTACGTGCGTGTGGAGGTGGCAATACGACGAAGCCCCTAGTCCGGCCCCGCCATTTGCTTCCCGCAGTCTCTTGACTAGGGAGGAATTTTCTGGAGAGCCGAATCTTCAAATACAAGAAGTTGTGTGTAGTTTGCAAGAGGCTGTCCCTGACCACGTCTGCCACAGACCCCTGCCGGTTCAAAACAGAAATTGTCAGCACGGTTCAGACCTTTCTGTCCCAAGCCTTTACCAGTTTGGCTGCTAGAGCAGTCGCTAGCACTCGGAAGCTGTTAAGTTCCCTGTGGACCAGTGTTGGAGGGGGATGAAATATGCCTTTTACTGGAAAATTTAATGACTATTTGCTGATAATGGAGGAAAGATAACAGTTGTTCCAGCCTGCCAGACTTTAAGTTTTTACTTGAAGGCATGGAGGAAGGTTTCTCAGCAAAAGAATTATAAGCGTATTTTTTAGCACAGGTAAAACTTTTCTTCTGCTAACTTTATCCTTGATATATATAAATAATGCATTCAGCTTGACTCTAATATCTGGTATGTTAAATTTCAGGTCAAGCATAGAATTTGGCAAGGCAACCGAACGAAAGAGTTTTGGAGTAGGAAGTGGGTAGAAGCATAGGAAACTTGTGAAAATATTGACAGCATAAGGCAATTAATGTGAGTCTAGGAGATAATAAATATAATATTAGAAATCTAGTAGCTACATAAATAAATTAGGTAGTTGATGATTTATGCTGAAAAGAATTTAAGCAAAGATGAGTTCTCTAGCTACATCAAATCTGGTGCTATATTCCTAAATAGAGTTTAAAGTACTTTACTGTAAAGACATTTTTTAAATAGTTTTCAGAAGCAGGTGAACTTTTGGTACAACATTTAGCAATATGCTCACTGGAACACTGAGAGACAGCTATGGTATCTTCTCTGCCCTGTAAAGGAAGTGCATAAATGTCTGGGAAAGTTTTTGGATGTCAGATAACTTTAAGGACCCTACAATAATTTTCCTTTTGAGTTTCATGTTTAGGAGATTTATGGAAATATACAGCCAGTAGGCTCATGCTTCTGTCATAAATGTCGGTAAAGGAAAAATATTGAATGGAAAGCAAAGCATCTCAGTAGTGTCACTGATACACACGTTTACCTCATAAATCTCTGCTAACCAGTCAAACAGTAGAAAAGACCAAGAATAAAAATGCTGCCCAAGAAGAGCTGGCTGCTTGAGTAGATGAGTGCCAGGTCTGTATTGCTCATGGGATATTTACTGCTGTATGTCAGAGATGGTAAGATACCCACCCCTCTGAAACTTGACAAAGTTAAATAAAGATGCTAATTACTGTGCTAAAAAGTTCAGTTACTGACAGCTGGACATTAACGGACAAAATTTTGAGAGTGCTTGGACCTGAATTCTGGGGTCATGAGTCCTGAGTTTACCAGATTTTATGGATTTTTTAACTGGAGCTTACAGTTTTTAAGAGACTCTGTGGGCCAGGAGAATGACTGACTGTTGCTGCCTTCTCTAGCAGGAAGCTGAAATAGCCCCTGTTATACCTCTGAGCAGTCCAACTAGCTGTGTTAGCAAAGCGTGGCGCTCTTTTGCGGTGCCGTCCTCCCCTTGGGATGTTCCCTCAGTCAGCCTTCCTGCGTTTCTGGAATGAGCAATGCTGCATTTCGAGAGAGGTGGGATAGTCTGATCTAATAATTCTTCTCCATTTCTGGCTTCCACAATCGCATAGCTGTCTGCTGAGAGTCACGCACGATTATTCATGAGATCTCTACAGTAACTTGCAGTAAATGGGCTTAATCTGTGCTGTTTTACTACGTAATATCCATGCATATTGAAACAATGTATTCTCTAGAAAATAGGCACAAGATAAGTAGAGAAACTATGATAATTTATTAGGCCTCTCGCTTTTCCCTAAAATTGAAATAAATTCCTTGTGTACAAAGCCTCAGCTTTTATAACTGTGCATGCAAAGTACCAAATAATTCATCCACTGTGTTATGCCCAAATTTTGCAATGAACCAACCCTGGATTAACCAGGTCTGGCTGTACCTATTTCACAGGTCATTAGTCCTGTCCTTTTTGTTTTGTACAGCACCGTAGATGATTGTTAGGGCTTGTATTAGGCATGACTTTATTCACTGACAAACTTAATACAGAGCAAGAAGATAACAATGGGTAACTCATCCTTTGAGGAAATATTCTTATTTTCTCTTCCGCCCTGCCCCAGGGGAATACAAGAGAGGAAGGTTATGTAAACGTTGGCCCAGTCCTTGCTGCTTTTGCAGTATCTTTCATTGTGTGCCAGTTAAAAGTTACAACACAACTCACTGCCTTTCATGAAGCAGCATTGCAAAGGCACGTTTGGCTCACCAGGCACATAGAAACCAGCAGTATGTTTATATAGCCCCAAAGGGCTCACAGAGCGTTTTGCTGGTAGTACTTGACACCGAAATAGGCTGAGGAACAAGTGGTAGTACAGAAGCTCTCCAGAAAAGGATGGGGTTTACCGTGGCTCTCAAGTTGAACATGAACGGGCAATGCTGAGCTGTTGCAGAGTAGAGAGGAAGAAAAGGCAAGCACTATACTGGGAGGTGTACAGGAGTGCACCCTGCAAGATCCGTGCAGTAATCTCCACATTGGTAAGGCCTCCCCGGTGGTGTGTTTGGTCTGGAGAGCGGCTCATCAGGAAAACGTAGGCCAGCTTGGAAGCTGAGGGGAGGGCAATGAAAATGAGCAAAGAGCGAGAGGACATGTCCCCAGGGGGAAATGTGAAAGGTTTATGTTTGCTGTGCAGAAAGAAGAGCAGCCTGCAGGGGTGGGTGTAGGAGACAGACAAGTTTTTAAGCACAGAAAGCACAGAATAGGCTGTTGCAAGAAGAAAGCCAATAATCTCTTTTCTGTGCCCCTAGACAAAGAGAAATGGGTCTAAAGCGAAGAAGGAAAGATTAGGGAAACCTTAGGAAACTTTTATCCCTGAAATAAACTGCCAGTGGATGTTGTGGAGTCTCCATCACTGGAAGAGTTAGAAATTACTTTAATAAATATGAGTGAAGTGTATCTGACTTTATCTCACAGTGGGAGGTGGATTAGATATCTTTTCTACCTTTCCCCTGATTTGCTGATACTGGCAATAATACTGCACGTGGAGTTGTTTAACAAATTAATTACATGCTTTCTAAATTCTGGATGGAAAGATCTCTGTGCAGAGTGGGATGTCTTTCATTGAGGGGCAGATGCAGTTAATCATCATATAGTCTCCTCATTTTGGAAAGTTCCTTAGGTAAATAACTAAGGCCTAAATGGCTGGCTTTGATTTCAGCTCCAATATCATTGTCCTGAAATACTTGGGGACATCACTCTGTCAGGTGGCGCTTGACAATCCATCCTAAATTTGAAACATGTAATTGGATTCGTAGAATGAAATTCAAGTCCCCTTGAAGTCATGGATTTTTATAGGGTAAACATTTCATGCTGAGGATAGTTGTGGTGTCCGCTTGTGCATGCTTAGCTTTACCGTCACAAGCAGGCCTGTTTTGGGGATCTGGACATACGGAGTGAGTTCGGAGAGCGTGTAACCGCTGGTAAGACGAGCACTTGGTACCGAAGCAGGCCTTCCAAGCGCTTGTGTGGGTGAGCGAGAGTTTACAACAGACATTACATGAGGTGAATTAATTACTTTCTCTTTTGTTTAGATAACGATGTCAGCAAAACTAATTTACACCATCTGACCTAAAATAGAGAAAGGAAGTCAGTAAAGAAGCATTCATTTTGGCTTCTCAAAGTTCATCTGATTAGACTTTAGGCATTTTGTATCCTATTCTATTCAGTGTAATATAATTTTATTATTTAAAAAAAAGAGGAGGTTTGGGGCCCCCCAAAATGTGCTTTTTCTTGTCAGTTGCCTTTAAATTAAATATAGAATTCAGATAGGTATAATTGGAAATTACTAAATATTCTTTAGCAATTGGTTAATCCCTTCTGATGAAATACATGTACATAAGTCTCCTGTTGTTATGAGTTGGAATAGTTCCACTGAAAATACACTGGTTTTTCTTATGCAAGTATCAATTCAGAGTAAGTTCACTGTTCGCAGTGAACTACTGTTCACTGTTTGCTACTTCAGATTTACAGTAGCTTAGGTAGTCAGAATTTCACCTTGAGATCATGTTGATGAAAAAGCAAAATGCTAATCTTAGAGCTGGGGGGTTAAAATTTCTTTTATCACAAGGTATTGCTACACTTCCCCATCCAAATTTCTTTGCAGGCTTATCTGACTCTGCAATGATGTGCCCTGCTTAGGAATGACACACATATACCTGAGTTTAGAATAAGCCTGCAAGAAAGCACAAAAAACAGACTTTGGCACCACCAATGTATCAGCTGTTAATAGCCTTACAATGTTATTATAGCTAACACTGGAAACATAATTAAATCAGAACGATTTGAAACTACCATTAGGTGGAAGAAGGCAGAGGAAAACAGTTTCATCCTCACAACATCATGTTTTCATTGACCTACTTAAGGAAGGAAGAAAATATGTCCCTTCCCATTACAGCAAAATAGGTTTGTTCAGCAATTTTGTAATGCAGCAGCACCAGGGAAGACTGGCTGCTCTAACCACTCCAGGAGGATTTGGAAAGGAGAGTAACATTATTCACACACTTAAGTGTTAAGAAGTATAAATTTCCATATAATATTATCAACCTAATCAATTCAGCAGAAAGTGCTTTGGCTGAGAAAAAGAAGAGAAGAGGAAAAAAAAACACCTGCATTCAGGGGAGAGAAGAGGTGTTGCGCCCGGTCTGGAACCGGGCAAAGAAACCTTTTATTGGCAATCACATTTCCATCATCCTCATTGACTTCTCCTGGTCGGACACCCATTGCAATTTAACAGCCTTGCTATTGAATGCTGAAGTGAGTGGTTTTGATTTTCCTTTCATTTCAGAAGTTCACTCATGTGCTTAACATTAGAGAATTACTTAAATACATGAATACATGAATTGATGGCTTGGGGGGTTTTAAGTGTGTAAACTCACACAGGTATCAAGCCTCTGATATCCAACAAGAGTCGGCAGACGGACATTGGGACCGCAGTGCTTGAAATGCAGGAATCCTGACTATTCCAGTGCGGCACGGTGCTGCCTCGAGTTTATTACTGTACTAACATTTCCCGACCTTTATGTGTCCAACTCCTACTGCAATCACTGAGCGCTGGGCTCTGACCGGAGAACCTACGACACATAAAATAGCACCTGAGAGAACTCTTAAATGCTTTTCCGCCAGTCTGAACCCGTGTAATGGGCAAGCAGCATCTGCGGCAGGTGTCTGGTTTACTTCCAGGATGTTAAATAAAATTGCACAGCCCCTGGCTGAGGCCTAGGGAAAGCAGGTCATCACAGCGCCTGTGAGTGCCAGGCACGTGGCCCGCGCCGAGGGCTGCATCCAAAGCAAGAGGCAGGCTTTCGGGGCCGTTGCAGAGCTGCGCGTCAGAGCCTGCAAAAGGTTAATTAATATTTCTACGTTTGGGCAAGCCAGGCAAACGGCTTGCCAGGCACGGGCCAGACTCTGTCAGCATATTGAATGCTTTGTGCTGCACAGGCTGTTTGATGTGAGGAAGGTCTTTGGCAGATAAGCTCGGATTATTTCCTTTGAAAAGAAATAATTTCGTTTGAAAATTCCCCCAGCGAGGACTTGCAGCAGCAGCCACCCAGGGTGGCAAGCTGCTGCCAGACATTAACTCTTTGCCTTGTGCCAGTGGCGGGGCCGTGCGCGGGCCAGGCCTGTCGGATGCGGCTGTGCTTTTCCGCTTTGCAAAGTACCGGAGAGCAAAGAGCGCTCACTGAGCTAGAAGGAAAGCGGTAATGAGGACAACTGGGACTTACGAGAAGCAGATAATAGAGCTAGCGTTTTGACAAGAGCGTAATCACTTTTTCTTCGAAAGTTTGGTGCCTCTTTAAAAAGGAGGCTGCGTGGCATCACCAGCACAAGCAACTGATGGCCGGTTCACATAGGCGCTCGGGGTCAAACTTCGACTGAGAGGAGCGGCGGCATTCTCACAAGTCATGTCTGTGTCTGGCTTTCACGGGCAGCTGGTGAAGCGTGCGAGCGGTGGCTTTGGTCACCTGGGCTCCGCTGTGGACGCACCAGCCTGGCCTGGGCAGGGGGAGGCAGGAAGGGAATTGGCGGCGGCGCTCTTTTCGCTAGCCCCGTGCCCTTCGGTCCTCATGCTGCTCTGCAGCTTGGAGCGTGTGGCGTGTAACGGTCGTTGTTGTATGCCTGGGCTAAGAAACCATCTCTATTTGAAAATAAACACCTGCAGCTAGTCCTTTTTAGGCCAGTGAGGTCACATTCCTCCACAAGGTGTTTGTGCTAATTTGGTATTGTCAGAAACATTAGTCACTGCAGTAGTAGCTTAATAACTCGCAGTAGGAGCCAGCTGGTAATTAACAAACTAAAGATATTTTATGCATTTTCCTCAAATTTATCATATGTAGCAAAAATAATTAGAAGCAGAGGACTTCAGCTGTTTAAAGCTGTTACAGATATTGAAATCATCTCACCCTGTTAGGAAATTACTCATTCTTTTAATGGTCAGCTAGGCCTAATTTGGCTACTGTCCCAGGATTCACACTCACACAAGAGTTTTGAAGGAGGGAGAGAGCAAACCCTGTCTTTTTTAACTCTTCAGTTCTGTCTTGTTTAACATAATCATCCAAAAGGCTATCTTCAGTGTCTGTTTTTAGGAGTGACACGACTTTATAGGTCTCAGCTGCTCTCTTTTGCAGTTAAGTCTCTTTCACGTTAGAAATGTTTTGAACTGGAAGATTATGTGTGCGTGCATGTGCGATACAATCTGTAGAAAAGGGGAAGATAAAACTAGCTTGCAATCAAAATGAAGGAGAAACAAAGCTAATACAAATTGTATTAAACTGCTAAACTGGAAAACACTACAGTATGAATGCAGAGGACGGGGGGGTTTCATCATATAGTTTAAATAAAATATTCTGGAAAGCATAAGCTTGCTTTAGCTCACTTGGTGTTCCTTTATTTTATCACCAGATGGTGTCCAGCAGTTTCAAATTAAAATGCTCTCAATTACCTGTGCTTGATGGTTGAGTGATAGTGCACTTTGCTGTGTCTCCCTTCCATGCTGCTTCAGCCCAGTACTCCTCGATCTTCCTGCAGTCTGACCCCAGCACCAGACTCCAACTATCCGAAGGCCTTTGACTCTGCTTTTTCTCTGGGGCAGGATCTGATCTGAGCGCTCTGAGGCAGAAGAAGCAGGGAACAGAGCAAGCAGTCGGAGGAGCATCATGTCAACGGGTAGGGTGCGGTTAACTCTCTTCGTGGGGAGCGCTTGGGCAGTGGCAACAGAGAAATGTGGTTTACGTTTGAAAACTTTTTTCTTGGAGAGAAAAAAAACCTTGCTGAAAATGTGAATGGGTGTGTTTTAATACAAAGTGAGTGCAAAGTCTTTGTCAGACAGCGATAGAGTTCTTGTTCACGTTTTGAACTCTTGCGGTACAGATGTCTTGCGGCTATACAGTGCAATGAAAGGCAGGGAAGAATCGGCCCCTGTAATACCTTTGCTCTTTGCTACGTTTGTTCGTCTCTCCATTGTTTGGCAGAAGAACACTGGCATTTTCAAAAAAGGTGTTTCTGCAGCTTATGAAAGAAAAGAAATTCCCTGTGCAATTTCTGTTAAGAATTTCAGCCTCTTAGGGTCAAACCCAGACGTTTGGAGTGCTTCTTAAGACCTTTTGTATTACTACGTAGAGGGTAGAGACAGAAAAAAGCTGTTAAGTCCTTCACACAACATCGTTAACACTGTAGACTTGTTTTGTGCGCCCTGAATTTTCTTTTGTTGCTGGGGGTGGGTTTTGCTTGGGGGTTTTTCGGTAGTGCTTTCAACTGATTATTGCCTCAACAGAAAAATTTTGTTGTTTTCACTGGATAACGGTAGAGCATGAAAGCTCAGGCAAGACTGGGGTCAGGTAGTGCGCAAGCACAGCGGGAGACTGAGCCCGCTCCCCACCCTCTGAACGGAGGAGACCGGAAATCTGAGCCAGCAGACGGAAAGGGAGAAACGTGCCACGCTGCACCTGCGATCTCTCCGCAGCCGGAGCAGGGCCCCACGGCTCCTAGTCTGTGTATACCCAGCAAGGCAGGTATTTTTGGCAGTGCTGCCAATGTCCCTGGTCCCTCCGTTGCTCAGCGGCCTCCAGGGCAGCCCACTGAATTCACTGGCTTCCCCTCTTTGCTGGGGTTTCTGCCAGCGCAGACCCAGGGCAGGCCAGGGGGACCGTCCCTGCGGGTTCGCCCCCAGCACGCAGCGGGGCTGCGCCCGGCGGACGCACCGTGGGGCTTTGGCGTCCGCAGCCGAGACGCAGCCAGGAGCCTGACCCGTGTATCTGGCCAGTGCTGGGGCTGCGTCTCCTGGCGAGTGACGTGGTCCCTAGGCAGGGGCTCGCTGGACATTCGAGGCCTACAGGGCGTTGAAGGTTTAACTACAAACAGTGTTAGAGAAAATCTGTTAGTATTTTTTTCTGTCCCTCTGTAGCCCTTCATATACCAGAATAACAGACTTCACAATGGTTACATCCTTCTAAAGTGCTGTGTTAAGATTGGTATTAGATTTTTTTTTGCCTTTGGGCTAATTCAGTCCATGACGCCATATTCACACTTCAAGTTTTAAAGTGCCATTACGTCCCACAGAAGACTAGATCACTGCTGTGGGAATGAAAGTAAGTAGCAGGAAAAAAACATTTGCTTTCTTCAGTCTGATACTTCATGTTATTGCAGAAGGTAGGGAGTGTCTTTAATACCATCCACTCCTTGGTGCTGGCACTTTAAAAATATTTGCAAACAAGTCATGGAGCTTTCCCTTCACAGGGGAATGAAGAAATACCTTCAGTCTGAATCTCCTTACTTGCTGTCTTTGTTTCTTTTCTCACATTACATTGCAGAGTAGTATTCCTGCGAAGAGGATATATAGAATTCTCAGAGCAATTTAAACCACAAACTCTCTTTTCTCGAGTTTATTTTAGCAAAATAAAGACTCCAAAACTTGTATAGCTCTGGATTAAAGAAGCATTGTGTTATCTGGATATTATCTTTAAAGCATTGCATTTCAATCTAATTACTCAGAAATAAACTTTGCATAGGTGAAATATGTTTCTTCCTGCATTTCTTTTACTCTGATCAGCTCAATGATTTTTATTTTAACTGTATAATAATATTTTGAAAAAAATTTGCTCCTGACATGTTTTGTTCTGGGTGAGTGCTTGAATTGTTTAAGTCAGACTTAGGCTGTCTTCTTTAATTTTTATTTTTATTGGATGTTTGGGAAGTGATAAGCTAACCGGTGAATTCTGTGATCAGTCTGGATGACTGAGTAATTCCACGAAGACTACTGTTCACTGGTTGATCACTGCACCTGCAGTTTACTTTAACTAAGGTAAACAGCAGTGCCCTGCAGCTGGACTCTTTGATTCAAAATGCAGATGGGTAAGCTGGAAAGCCATTTATTTTGTAGTTTTTAGCACTGTCAGGTGAGATCCAGAATGCCTATCAGGGCTGCATAGGCAGTAATAGAAGTGCTCTAGTTGCTATGAGGAGTTTTGCTTGAGCTTGCAGGTGATCTTCTGTTGGAGATGTTCTGAGCTCTGCTTACCATGTACTTAGAGAAAGTATTTCCTTTCATTTTAAAGAACCAAGCAAAATGTCATTCCCAACACTGCCTCAATGTCTTCTCTCATTATAGTGAAACATCAGGTGACTAGATCTTGATGTGCCTTACCTGGCACGTTTTACAGTGTTTTTCTACTCCTTGATAAGGCAGGAACGTGGACTTGAGGTCATTCCCGCCGCTCTGTCCACTCCTCTGCTCATTGAAATAAGGGCCGCCTGTTTTAGTCATTATTATTTGCTGAGGTTTTACATGTGTGTTTAGTGCATGCATAAGATCCCAAACACCACGTGTAAAGATTTGTGCTGACTTCTTGTTGCATCTCCCTGCCGGTGGGAACCCAGGCATGTATTTTTGAAGCAAATGATTATGGTGATATGTGTGAGCTTATCTGCTCAGTTTCTTCATTTGAATGTAGCCTTCCATGATTAATTACTACTATGGAAACTTCAGTCCATCCTGTTTAGAATTACATGTGTTTATTCAGTCCATTGTTAAAGCTCGTGCCATTATTCATGCATGATTTTTGCTTCCGTGTAAGTTTTATTATATTTTGATCTCTTCTTGTAGTGCCCAACATGCTTTTAAAAACCACTTCCCCACAAACTGTTATTTCACTGTAATTATAAGAGAACATGGCTATGAATCACAAATGAGAATATTACCCACTGGATGTTCCTAGAAACAGCAGAGCACTTACATGCAATACAATACATTAATCATTTATAAAGAGTCAGCTATTAAACTGAACTTTTTAAAATACTGTACATTGAGCACAAAAGTGATGTGAAAAGCCTTTTTACTGAAGATGTTTGTAGGCTTTTGAAACTTTCTTTTTTGCTTTAATTTTCTTAAGTTTCCATCATCACACTCTTGCTATAAAGAGAAAAGGAAAAGCTCAATCCCCAGTTTGGACGATTCCAGGTTAAGGTACTCTAAACAATGTGAGTATATATGTATGCATGCGTATATATATATGCATATATATGTACCCATATATATATATGCATCTGTACACATATGGGAGTGTGTATTTCCAGCCCATCTCTACAAGCTTTCCTCATTAAGGGAAGCCCACAGTGTTTTTGGTGCTGCTTAGTTTCAGCAGGGCTCCTCATGGGCAGGGATTTTCCTGCTTAGACACATTCGCAGTGCCGGATCTGTGGTCACTGTAAGCAGATTTCGCAAATGAACTGCATTCTGATACATCTAGCTGAGTTATCATTTCTTGACAAAGCTGTATTGCCTAGGATAGCCTCAGACCATCCTGCATATTTTTTAATGTCACTGATAACAGAAAAAGAAAGGCATGTAGGAAACTTCAAGCAATCTTGTTTTGAATTGCCGGAATAGAGGGATAGTACCCCCGTTCTCCATTCAGACTTAGGGTATATCTATATGGATGGAAACACAAACTCCCCTCTGTCTCTTCCCCTGCCCGGCTGGCTGCGCTGCAATGCCAGCCACGAGCTGGGAAGCTCAGTTAGCGCAGCACTGAGCCCTGTGGTGATGCACAACATGTTAGCAGCTGCTGTACCTGAAACCCAGCTAGAAGTGCCTTATGTCTGGGCAGCTCGAGGAGGAAGCAGAGAAGATGGGGTTTGCCCGTGGTGGCGCCCATTGACTTTCCCAGCATTGGGTTTGCTCTCAGTGGAGGTGATGGTGCGGGAAAGCTTTGCAGCACTCTTTGGAATTTAAGCCCAATAGGGTCTAGTCCAACTTCCACTTTTGGAGCAGGATTATTATTATTCTTGTTATTGTTATTATTGTTGTTATTATTATGCCTCAGGGCAAGGAGGCATGGCACCGTTCTGCTTTCCTGGCAATATGCACCCCCTTGCTGCAGGGGTAACTGGGCAAGGGCAAGGGGCTGCTATAGGAAGACGGCCACTTTGAAGTAACACTGCACTGCATTAGCAGAAGGGACAGACAGTCTAGGTCGCTTTAAATTACTTTTCTGCTATAGGCAACAAACCATAAAGGAGGAATGTTTTGGGGAATTGTTAACCACAGCTGATAAATTAGATTAAAAAAATTTCCAAATATTTTGCAGAGTTTGCAGGAAGTAGGAAAAACAGCGAGAGAGAACAAGTCATAAACTATCATCTTTTTTAAGTGCTGAAGTTTGTGTGAAAGAGATTGCAGTTCTCTTTGGAGGAAAGACCTGTATTATGAATAGCTGATTCCTGCCTAAATCCCTTCTGCTCTTCAGACTGGAAAATGCAGCCGTGTAGCAGTATTTAGAATGGCAGGCATTTAAATCTCAGTTCTACTACTGGGATGCATCTAGTGAAACTTTGCTAAAACCAGTAATGGGTGCTTTTATACTAAAATTTTTAGACTCTTATAGTCGTCCTAGGCCCCATTCTCTGGTGCAAAACTGGGATTTTTCTTGCTCTGTGCTTCCAGATCTAACTACAGGGGTTTTTCTGTTTCTCCTGTTTCTGTGGCCACTCCTTAGAGGCAGGTGATGCACGTCTGTGCCCTTCACAGCCTCTCTGGTCAAGGAGGGACCAGGGAGGGGTCTCTTTTCACCCCGACAGCTGCACTCCTGAGTAAACCGCACGTGTGTATGTGCTTCTGGGGCAGGGAAGGGAGAATGTTTCAGAGGAGGCCCAGGTGAAGGCACCCAAGACCCTCTTGCACTTAGCCTTCTTCATGGGGTCAGAGCCCCCCAAGAGGATCAGGCTGTCTGAGGTGTTAGGGAAAGAAACCTCCACCACTCTGACATCCTGCTACTCTCCAGAGGGCTTTTGGGAAAAGGACACAACCATTCATTCATAAATTAATTCATTTTTCATTCATAAAACAACCTCATTTCATGCTTTAGAAATGCTGTAGCAGTGGAGAGTGCATTGCTTTCCAAAGCTTTAAATGCGATATTACTGTTTGCATCTGATTTTCAGATGTCCTGAGCAGCTGTAACTCTGAATGAAGTTCACAGAAAGCATACCTGAAAATCACATTATTAAAGTGTAATTCTTTTTGCCAAGTTTCTCCAGTTTTTCTTTCCATGCCCGTCCCTGATGCTTGAAACTCAACTGGTTGTTAGAAATAATCTCTTTACCTTTTATATCTTATTTATCATATATTGTACATGTAATTTATCCTTGTTTTATGCCGTCATATGCAATTTATGATCCAGAACAACAGTGGTTCTGCTGACCTTACAGAAAATTGATGGGTAAAATTGCTTGGAAAATAATCTCCAGTGAAAATCTTATTAAAAGTAAAATTCAACTAGTTATTACAAAATTGACAGTCCTATTCATTCACCTGTCCAGGGCAGAATGGAAGGTCAAATAAAATTTGAACCCTTCTTAAAGAACTGTCACTTCCTATTAGTGTAACAGGCAGTCCAAAGATAGGATCACATACTACTAAAGATAAGAGGTGCAAAAACCCGCTTACAAATTTAAAAGCAACATCCTCTACCAGTATGGTTATTGAGTAAGACATTCGTATTATTGTCTTCCAAATGACAGCTCTATCTGTCCGTAATGCATTGTGAAGTAAAGAATTTCTGGTGTTCCAGGAGTTCTCTTGACCCTGATGAGAGAACTTCATAAGCTTAACTTACAGCATGCAAAGAAAAACACCCGGAAATTAAATACATTATTGCAATTCTAAATCTGTTCTTTCATGCCTGAGCTAAAGATAGTAAAATTTTTGCAATAACCAGTATTTATTACTGAATGGACACTTAAAAATTCTAGAACCTGAATTTTTTTACAGCTCACATATACACAAACACAGTTTACAATACATTTAAAGCCATTTGTTTAAAATTAAACATGACAAAGTTAGCAGAACATAAACTGCCAAACTGTTAAATCTCTACTAGTTTGCACTTTGTATAACTCCGAGAGGTCCAAACTGTATATCCAGAATTTGGCTTCCAGCTGAGATCTTTTGTGTTCTGTATGTGTTGTTACAGAAACGTTTTAAATCCAATTGCAGAAAGAAAGGAGATGTCCCTGCCTAGAGTTCCTTTTAGTGTCACAAATAGAGTGGAGATTCAGTACTGACCGTGCCATGATTGCATGGCTCCGTAAGTGCTCGTTTGCTGCCTAGGAAGAAGGTATTGTTTTGCTCCTCTTTCTCTAAAGGTCGGTTTGCGTGAAACCTTTTCAGTTTTCCTTTCAGCCCACAAATAGGACTGCATGTTACTTGTCCGTGTGTCCTCTTTCCTGGATTTGATATGAGCTCACATCTCAGATTTCTTTTTCATCTCCTGAAATACGACTGTGATAATTTTATCGCAGCAGCCTGTATGGCTCCCCTCGTATTTAAGCACCAATCTGACTAGCTGGGTAGGTTTCAGGCACATGACCTTGGGAGAGGTAAAGACTATTCACGTTGTGAAAGCTTTCGGTGTCAGTATGATGTGCATGTGTTTAATATAACTTTGAAAGGACATGGCACATACAACAAATTGTCCTTCTGTGTCTCCCTGTGCCCAGACCGGCCACTGGCTTTTTCTGGACTTGGGTCTGAGTTCAGCTAACAGCTCTGCCTCTTCTTAGCTTCCCTCCTTCTCTCTTTGTCTTTCTGCTCGCATTGGAGGGTAGCTGACAACATAGCCTGTGATAAACAGAACACATAAAGTCCTAACTATCTAGTAGGTTGGTAGCACTGCCAGTTAGGAGAGGTGCCCAGCAGTTCCCACTGTGGTACCCTTGTTTTCAGGGTATTTGTGCAACTTTGAACATTTGAGCTGAACTTTTTCAGGCCAGCTGTTTTCCTCAGCCTGGGTATTTTTGGAATATTTCAGCTCAGGTGATTCAGTAACACTGAGAACACAGCTAGCATGAAAATAATCATTTCTTCCATGTTAAAAGAAGAACTCAGACCTTTTCTTTAGTATACTCCGCCATTCTCACACTTGAGAGCAAGGATGTAAAATTCAGCAGAGTGCATGGCCTTTCTGAAAGGAATGTTTTATTGATTCCTGTGCAAGTCTGCCCAAATTTGGCCTATACATTAGCCCTTGTTGGGGGGGGGGGGGGGGAGGAAAGTTGGGGAGGACTCCAGAGCAGCTCTCACACGCTCAGAATTGGCTCCAAGGTAGGATGTTGGAAGGACGCAGGCTCTCTGCATGTGCTCAAGAGCCTCCGTGCCGCCTCCTGGCACCAGAGTCATTCACTAGTCCTTGAGCATCTGGCGAACTTTCCAGTGTATTTATCTTCACACAACCTTGGGAGACAGGGAGCTCCGTTACCTAGCCTACAAATAAAGAGCTGTGCACTGAATGTGGAAGTGGTTGGGAAGGGAAGCATGTCCTGAGGTAGGCAAAGACTCTATTCTCACCACAAAGAGGACAATTTACAGTTTCACGGGCAACCTGACTTTTGGCATCTCCTGTCTTCTAATACAGAGAGCGCTCACTGAAGCAAAGTTAACATGCTTGTTGCATAATTCTTCGGGAATAATTCTACATGTAATATGGCAGTTCTCCTCGTTCTGTTAAATAAGGATGACAGAACAGAGTGCTTTACAGTAGTTAAATGACTTATCCTTCAAAACAACTTTGATCGGGGATCTCAAGTACATTCAAGCGTCCATGTGTTACCCGTGTGAGGTATGTGCAGCATATACAAAGATGACGCAACCTGCCCGAGCCCCAGAGCCAGTTCTGGCGGCTGCTCTGCCGGGTGCAGCACCGTTACGCGGCAGCCTAAGAGGAGAGGAATACTTTTGTCCTCTGGAGAAAAAAGTGGTTTAACCTTCAAAGTTCATTTCAATTTTGTTGGGTAAAGAAATGATTTTCAAAACTTCTAGGTTTCTGCTAAACTCCGAACACTAAGCTGATCTCAAAGGGGAAAAGGCAAAACAGAACAAGCTGAAACAGCTGAACAGCGTGGAACCCCGGTTATGGAATACTGGCCAATAGTGAGTAGAAAATAACCCTCGGGTCATCATTGTGTCTGGTGGCAGGATTACAACTCTCCTTTAACTCTCCTCTGCTCTGGCTTTTGGGTCTTTTGTACTTTTTTTGAGGAGTCTCCCTTTTCTTCAAGAAGAGTCTTCTGATTTAATTTCTGCTTTGTTCCCTGTGGTCAGATGAGTGTTATATCCAGCTTGTTAAATGTCCCATGTTTACTGTATTTTGTTCACGTGAATAAGTTTGCTTAGTAACGGTGTGAAAGTAGCATGATAGAGGGAGCAAAAGGTTAATTTTTTTTTTCCTGCCTACTTCATACTTCTGGATACATTTCTCTGATGATCCTCCAATCCTCTTACATCTGCCTAAATAAATTCTTTATCATAGAAAATAACTTTGCAGTTTATAATGCTGCAAGATCAGTGCCCCCTCAAAAGATCTGCTTGTTTATGTAGTGCCTTTTTGCTTTCAGACTCACTGCTACTGCTTCAGTTTCCTTTTGAGTAGTGATGGTTTAAGATTATATGAGAGGCAAAGTTTGCATGAAATAATGGTTTCTTTTTTTTGAAAGGCCAACTTGTCCATTTTGAAAAAATGAACGCGCTTGTAACAAGTAGGAGTAGTGATGTCTTAAAAAGATACTGTGGCACCCTCCTCCCCCCCATCATCATCTGCAATAAAAAGGCTTTGGGATGTTTTCTTACCTTTTTCACAAGATTTTCTGTGCTTGCTTCTCCTGCCTTTCACCTCACTGGACCTCGTGATTCTCTCAACTGCTTGATGAGAAGTATTCTGGCCTGGACATACAAAACATGAAGACGAGGATGTGAATACATCTCAGTGATTCTGTCTCTGCAGACAGTTTCCCAAAATGATAAAATATTTCATCAGCTGGAGAACTCATGAAAATCCATAGTTAAGTGGTTTGTTGAAGGCACAGCCTTTTATTACTGTAAAGCAGATCTTCCTACTATTGAGAAATATATGTCTGTAATTTGGGAACAAATAAAAAGAAGAAAATCCCACATCCTAATAATTTCACCAGACAAAGGTTGCCTTTCTGACTTGTTCAGAGTAAAAGTCAATTTCACGTATTTATACACCGTAATTTATGTGTTAAATCACAGGCCTTAATATGTATGGACATGTTAAGAGGTGCAGAAAGCTATACTGAACACAGTTATTATTTAAATAAGCTCTGGGCTTTCACACCTAAATAAATGGATTACCAGCTGCTCACATTAAAAGATTTTAAATTAAGACAGGAAAGTAACTGAGAAGTTTCATGGGCAAACATATTTCCCAATGTTGAGATAATGCCGGAAAATTGTGAACTTCATGCTACAAAAATGGAAAGAGGCTGAACTGAATGAGAGTCACTGCAGGCAGATTATGTGCAGATACCAGCAACTGTGAGCTTACGTTGCTGCTGCAAGTGGTGTACAGAAATGTGTACAGAAATAACTGCTGTGCAGGCCAGGCTAAGTGCCAAAGTCATCTTCTCTGCTTGTATGGTGCTGAGGTTGCCAGCACTTACCCCAAAAGTGATGTAGCTATTGGCAGGCATAAGTCTAAACTATCAGTGATCACTTGGATGTCTGAAATATAATATGGTGTACAGGAGAGTGGTGAAAGATAGTTAGAAAAGGAACGGCAGAGACAAGAATCTCTCTGCTTCCATGATGAGAAATAACAGATGGGCAAAGAAGGTGCCTTGTTTTCTGAAGGCCAGAGAGGAAAATATGAGTGCAGAACTCAACTACAGTGGTACCTTTGCCATTGTTGCCATGTCAGGCACTACGCAAGGTGCCCAGGTGCTCTGATGATAGGTGCAGCACAGCACAGAGAACAGGAGATGGGTTGTTCTGCTGTCTTAGCAGCCAGAAAATTACAAGTCGCTTTAATTTTGTTTGCAAATAACATTCAGGCATCTGTGTACAAATGGCTTTAGAAGGAAAAGTTTACAAGAAGAAAAAAGGCCCTAGATTCTCAAAAGATTTAAAATCTTGTCTATGTGATTATAAGTAAAATATCTGACAGTTACTCCCTTATTTTGTGCATCAAGTAGTCTTTAAACAGCAAAGTCCTTCTGATAGATCAGCTGGGAAATGGATCTAGGTATCAACTCAAGTGGTCTTGCTCTACTAACGTTGAATGTGGCTTTGGAAATGAAACTTTGCCTCTGGTTTAGTGCTAAAGGAAGTAAAACTCCTACTTTCGGATCAAATTCATAGTCCGCAGGATACGTGATACCATGAGATATGCTTCTTGTCCCAGGAATTCTCACCTTACACAGTGGAACAGAGAAACCAGTTCACCGGAGGAGGCACTGAACAAAGAAGTAGATATGGCTCGTTCACAAAAAGTCCCACTGCTAATGTCATCAGTTAATAGGCAGCGCAATATATACCAAAATGATTTCTTTGAAGAATATTACGTTGTTCAAAGTTTTTCTTTCTAGCTAGGAGGATATAGTGTTGTCAATCCTTCTACACTCAGGAACATAAACTAATTTTTTGTGAGCTTTTTTGTTTTCACTCTCTCATAGGATTTTTCCTACCTCAGTACCACCTCTATTCATTTAACAACCCCCATCTGTAATTAAAAATATTTGAATTTACAATATTGATTCTTAGAGAAACTATTAAAATTTAAGCACCTGTTATGAGGCATGACAGCTTTTTATGATCTCTGTTTAACCATTCTCAACATTTGCCAAAGAGTTTTGTTTTCTTTGTACATAAACTAGAGAATGATGATTTCTTGGGCAGGGATAGTCTTTATCTGTGTTTCTTGCTCCGAGCATACAGTCATTGCTAGACAAAATGGCCAGAATGTGCCCTAGTGGGGTCAGATTCTGGCAGCTCAGAGTATCTTGGTTTATTTCATTTTTAAAGAATTAGCATAAAAAGAGAGTTTAAAGGACTTGATCTTTATCAAAGTAATTTCAGGTCTGAGCAACCTCTGTCAAGATTCTCACTGTTATGGAAGGCATATATTCCAGACTGCAAGAAAGGTGGGAATTTTTTCAGATAAATCAGCTGGTCTAGAATTACTATTATTATTATTACTATTCTTATCATTTTAATGTGGAAAGGCTGATTTTGAAACATGAGCTTTTCTCAGCAATATGTCTGTTTTATATCACTTTGGCAAAAGCTCTGGCATCCAGATTAATATATCTAGCTGAAGAGGTAAAGACCCCAACATGCTGGACAGTCCACTGATGGAAACACTGAGGCTACGTCTATGCTGTTAAACGTCCCTCAGAGTCTTCTCTGGCACTGAGACGAACTAGCCCAGCACAGCACGTGGCCGTACCGTTAAACTCTGTTAATCTCCAGAGCCGGGTGGCCACTAGCAAACAGCCTACTGAAAACGTCCCTGGCCCCTGCAACCTCCCAAACCGTGCCCGGGGACTGCCTGGGAGAACAACGGCTGTCCAGGGCCAGAATCGTTCCAGGCACTGATGTAACCATTTAACCATGTAGGCAGCAGTGCCAGTTCCCGGGAACATTCCCCCGCTCGGCTTCGTTTACTAATATTGACATAGTTTTTCAGGGACACAGAACCAAACAAAGAAAAATAAGAGTTTTGGTTCCAGTCACTCACCATCACGTTTCAAGACATCAGTTATAAACCCCGTTGCACATTATAATAGATTATTCAATAACTCTGGGCAGGCTGCCTCCCTAACCGTTCCCAAGTTAAGCTGGAACAAATCTTCCCTGAGAAACGCCAGAGCCCAGCTTGACTGCTTGTCTTTTGCTGGGCAGGATCTTGCTATCAGCAGGATTTTTCAAGAAACATTACGTATTTGCTTTTCAAAATCAATGAAAATATTTGTGGGGAAATCTCGCCAATGAATACAAAAAAGTTTGTCTCCTACAACTACCACTGTCGTAAGTATGCTGCTCTCAGTACCTGATGCCCTAACTGATTTTAACCTACCTCAGATATTTTTTCAGAGAGCCATGTGCATTCTATTCTCAGGGCATTTCTTAGGTAAAACCCAAAGTGTGTATTTCTGCTGATTCTTAGTTTTTGCTTCTGTACTTAAAGTTCTTACATCCTGGTAAGACACCTTTAAAAAGAAGTATTTAGTTTTCATTTTCAGTGCTGTCTGAATACCCCCTTGAAAGGTGGAATAAACTGTGCACTGATATCTGGAGTTAATTTTTTCCCAAATTCCTCTTCATCTGATATTGTATTTTCTTCTATTTACAAAAAATAAATTCATATTAGTACCTCAATGCACAGAACATGGTGATGTTATTATATTTTAAGAAGTGACATGTAGCTCTGCTGTCCCAGAGATGTCAAATATTATTGGTGCATGTGTGCAAATAGATAAATGGCTTGGATAGGAGAAATTGGTTTTAGTAGTATACTGAGCTTCCGGGGACTGCCAGCTTCAGTCCAACTTGTTCCAAGTTCTGTCTGGATGTTCTTATATGTAGGTAGGAGAGGACTTACAGTCAGGAGGCAAACTAAAGTACCAGTATTGCACAGCTCTGATTCCTTTTCAGAGAAATATTTTCCTGATTCATGACTTTAAAGGCAACAGTTACTCATGTGCTCAGTACTAAGCATATAATTCATTCTACACAAACTCTTAAAATTAAGCACACAAAGTCTATATCCATTTCTGCCTGGTACGTGAAGGTCTAAGTGTTTGCTGGTTGCTCAAGTTATTAATGCAGCTGTATTCAAATACCAAAACGATGAGCATAGAGGAAAGCTTAAATGCAGTAGAACTGTTCACCCTTCTGTTCCTTCTTGATTTGCTATGGTTATCCATAGTGTCCGGAGGCACGAGAAAAAAAACATTCTGTGTAGGCCAGCTAAAACCGCTGAACACTCTCCAGTTGAATAATAACAGTAAGCATGGCGACATTTTTAGGGAGATGGATATATTTCTTTTCTTAGAAATAAATTCTGTGCTGAATAAGCAGGCTAGTTCTGTAGTTTCCCTACTGTAAAACGTAAATTTGATTTGACACATATATCTTTTTATGCTTTCAGCTAAAGTTTCTTGTTTAATTTACAAATATTTTCATTTTCCTTGGAGACAAGTTGTTTCCCACACCCACCCTGACTCTTATAATATGGGAGCTTTGGTTTACAGTTTTGTGTTCACAGTTTCCTATGTGTAGCTAATACTAGAATAGCGTGATCAAATGCATTTTAAGAGGTTTTGATAATGGTGATTTTGCATGTAAAATGCCATTGTTGGATTTTTCAAGTCACAGGCAAAGCAGAACTGTTGAATCCAGCTCAGAACTTGAGCCACAGCCTAATATGGATATAGAATGTATCTGGCCTCAGTGTTTCCAATTGCTACCCTGCCAGAATTTCACTTTGGACCGTTTGCATGATGAATTCATCCTAAGCAGTAAACAAAATGTGGTTAACACTCTAAATAGACTGCCCTGTTTCCTGGGTTCTTAGTGGTTCAACATTTTTCTAAATTCAATAACAAGGTTTTTTTCAAAGGAGAGAATTCACGTTTCAGATTTTTGTTACATCCATGCCTATGCATAGAGCAAAGCTATAGCACTGTGAAATGGTTGTTTTAGTTGGAAACTGAGCTTCAAATTCAGTTTTACTATTTTTTTGGTGTTGCTGTTGTCCTAATATTTACAAATTCTCTGCTTTTAAATATTACCCTGAAAGTGATATTTTTAAACATAGTACTATCACGCTAGAAAGAACTGAGCAGTTCTCGGGTAGGACACAGTTCAGCTGCTGTCTCTGTCTGAATGCTCTAAATCCTATGAGAGAAGCCACTTGAACACTGATATCAACTTACCAAATGTTAGATTACCTCATTTTTCCACTGTTTAGAATTGCCAAGAAAGTTGATTAAAAATCAAAATCTCTCTTCAGTGCCACTCCAGATGTGTGTGGTAGAGCTCTCCTCTTTGCAAAACGTTAGATTGGTGTTCTCATATCATGGTGTCTAGCTATAGAGGTTAATTGCTAGTAGGAGACCTGTACATCACACAAGAGCCCACCTCAGTCAGTGTTTTTAAGCAGTAACTGTATGAAAAGCTCTGACAAGTCCTAGAAAATAAAGCAGTGCTTTCTTACCAATGATTTATTTCAAATATAGTTCAGAAAAATTGGAAGGACAGATCCCTTCTGGAATGTCACTTCTAACCCTTGGTTGTTTGTTTGCTTGAAAGGTCTAGAGAGGAGACTCTGCTTTCTCTGTTTCACTCAAGGCCTTTCAGTTGGAGGCAGTATCTTGCAGAAGTTTTGACTCCAATCATCAGAACTAATAATTAACTTGCCAGGTCTCACCTGATCTCTTCCAGTGTGTTGGCCCAGAGAGAGTCACCATGATGGCTGCTTTTTCTGGAGAGCTGAATTACCTCCCAAACTTGGCTAGGTAGTAAGAAACTCTCCTATAATTTCATGTGGCTGTTATCTGGGATCACCTTTAATAATGCTTTTAACTGTGGTGGTTGCTTTTCACTGCTGTTCCACATCATGGAATTACTGACCACCAAGTCCTATTGGTACCCTTAGCATTTCATTTGTAGCAGCAGTGGGGTCATTACCTA
This sequence comes from Struthio camelus, assembly GCF_040807025.1. Taxonomy (NCBI): domain Eukaryota; kingdom Metazoa; phylum Chordata; class Aves; order Struthioniformes; family Struthionidae; genus Struthio; species Struthio camelus. The sequence continues at coordinate 141,690,861 of NC_090943.1, read as the reverse complement.
ATCTACCTAATTGCTGATAAGATCAGAATGTGTAGGTGTACATTCCCCCAAAGAATAAGAGCTCAGACAAAAAGAAGTGCAGGTACGCTTATATGTTTGAGATCCTCAATGTGATAGAAAGTGTGTTATTTCTATCACTATCCCCTACAGATTACAGATTTTTACAAGCTAATTGTTCTGAAGATCCGGGAATGCAGTTGTTTTATTTGAAATTTCATCGTGTTCTTTAAGGAAGTAGGTAATTAACCCTTGAAGAGTCAATGATTTCAGGAAATGCACAGCATTTAGGATTTTGTGAAGCTTAATTGATTCTTGGACTCCCCTCACCACCTTTCCTGGTGTATGTTTTAGCCCCAGATTGGATGCCTTTGAACATACTCCATTACTAGCACACAGATTCCTTGGAGAGGGCTCTAGTTCCCTGTGAAGAGTGTGGGACACTTCTGGAAACCAATAGGGGGGAAAAAAAGAAAACTGGTGTAATTCATTTGTCTGTGGAGTCCTTGAAAATAGCAGTGTAGTTCTTCGCTTTGTCCAAACGTCATTGATTTCATCTATAACATTGGGAGCACTGTAGGTTAGTTTTTCATTTTGCCAGTTCCCAACACTGGTTTTGTAAACATTCATACATGTGTTTTACTCTGCCAGGCAATTAACTCTGCCTACTAAACAAGTGTTCAGACACTTTTCATAAGAATCAAATTTCCGCCTCAAATTCCTTGGATTAGGGGAAGATATTTATTAGGTACCATCCTTCACTAATATCTCCGTACATGATCAAGGGACCATGCGTGCATCTCGGGAGATAACAATGCAGACAATCAAAATATTTATCTTCAGATTCCATTCTTCATTATGTCATAGTGTAAAGAGCAGATAAACAAGGAATATATATATAAGTGATAGAATTATCACTTATAACATTTAACAGAAGTTTAACAGAAGTTATCAATGAGGCAAATCAGTGGAAAACTACGTTGACTTACAGGTGATGAAATTCATAGCTGTTCTGATGCAACAGAAAAAAGCTACAGGTTGGCTGCAAAATGAATAACTGCTGAGAAGATAGGAGAGGTAGATGTTCTGTACCTCCTCATCATGATTTTGACTCTAGATACAGCTTAGTTTTCCTCAATATTTGCAAGTGGTTTTCAAATTATGGCAAGTAAGCCCAAAGATTTATTGTTTTATGATTATTCTTACTGTTATGTAGTAAAGCTTAATATCTAGCTATAATAAACATATCTTCTTTAATCCTTAAACAATTGGAAATGAAAATGATTTGTTATTTTTAACATGAATTTACAAGGATTTTTTATAGAGTAGTACCAAGCTGTCGGGTTTGGAGTTCTAGCACAGCTTTATATATGCTTCAGGGGTCATGAGGGCAAAATGGACCAGTTTTTTTCATATTTAGAGTGCAAAGCTAAATTAAATAGTTCATAAAGTAATCTAATGTCTTACAAAAACACAGATAAGGATTTTTTTTTTTTTTTGGTAATTCAACCTTTTCTCTTGAGAGAATATTTTTGAAGTACAAAATGGAGATTAAACAAAGTCTTCCGTGACTGGCATTCAGCCACAAAAAGCTTCCTAGTACCTTGCCTATGAATCAGGAAGGATATGGGAGTTTATCTCCGCAGAGCATACACCCTGCACTGCCTGTACGTCCTCATAAATCTGCCAGGTGTGCACAGCCTCTGGGCTGCTCTCAAGCCGGAGCCATCACCCAGGCAGGTAGCGGAGGAGGGTTGGGTGGTAGCACGGCCGGCCGTTCCTCTGTCACTGTCCTTGGACAATGCACCCCAGCTCTCCTCTTGTCTTAACCCCACCCTTCCCTACCACCATCAGCAGAGAAGAACTTCTAGCTGAGATTTCAAAACACCTTGATCACAGGCTGGCTTATTCACTTTCTGTCGGGCTGAATCCTGCTCTTTTTTGTGGAGATAAGGCAGGCCGCAGCTGTCTCGTGTTCTCCTCTTCAGCCCAGGCGGTGCAGGCAGGCAGGTTCTCCTTTAATTGACGCAAGCGATTAGGAGAGCACCCTGCACCCTGCAGTACTTCAGCATGAAGAACCAAAGAATCCACCCCGAGGTGCATAGCAAGCATATAAATGGCTGAAATACAGTTTTCTGCACTTTGGTACTGAGATCCAGGGGCTGCTCATGCAGGGCAGTATGCAGCTATGTTCTGGCCACAGCAGAGTGTATCCCTGGGACCTACCCACTAATTTTTCGAATTGGGGATGTGTTTAGATCATGTAGCAATTCCTACCCTGGGTGCGTGCAGAAAGCAGGGTGGGCATGGATGTGAAGGGAAGTCTTGCCTGTGTGAGGAGCTGGGGCACAGGCAAAGTGCACACCTGAGCCCAGAAGCTGGGGATCATTTCTGTGTCCAGTAATACGAAAGTGTAACCAAAGTTACCTATGTAGTTAAGAGAGATCATACACTTCCATAGGGAACCAACACCTAAGCCAATCTTCTTTTGAAATTTCTGTAACAATTGCCAGGGACAGACTGAGAACAAATTAGTCGGGATGCTAGGTTCACTGGCTAGCATGAACCAGTGAAATAGTGTTTCAAGTAACGGTATGCTTGTTTCAGCATCTTGAAAGGAAGCAGGCATTCACGTGTTTTATATTTAGCTTGCGAGGGAAGAGTTATTTAATGTTCCTTTATATCTCATCTCTGAAAACGTTCTCACTACGGCAGGATCTGTCTTGAAGCTAGTTAACCCTAGACTTTCTTGTCTGAAAATTCATTTTTGCAAAGGGGAATTGCAGAAATTATTTTTCCCTATAAAATTTTAAGTAGAACTGATTCCAAACGCCAGAAAAGCAGTAGAGTTAAAGCACTTTCCACTGCTGGGAGTGATTTGTGATTCACCGTATGTGACTGGGTGCATTTTGCTTTCAGGAAGTCATGAGCATTTTCAAATTTTTATTGCAGAGTTGCTTGTGTTGCCATTTGCTGTGATTTTGGCACCTGTTAAAATATGTACTGTTTGTTTACTTAATTTTTTCTAAAGCAATATTTTCATTTAGGATTTTAATTGTATTGCTGTGACTGGATCTTCAATCTCTAAGCAGAAATGGTCTAAACTACTCATTTATAGTTAGTGCTGAAAAAAAATTCTCACTCACTTCCCTCCTCCCCAAACTTCAGTATCATGGTTATTCTTTAGGTTACTGGAAATCAATGAATTATTTTTTATGCTTCATTTTCCAGCAGCTGGGTAATGAATGGGACTGTGAGATATCTCTGGTCAATACTCATACCTCTCTTGGGTCAACAAACATTTCTGATGCATCTTTAACCTCCTTGTGTGGCTGCTTTTATTTTCCCTGTCTATGTTTTCTGTGAAGCAGCAGAACCGCGTCAACAGCCATGAAAGGAGAGCTATGGTCTTCCTGAATTGACAAGGCAATCTGCAAAGCATATATTAAAAATAAAATAGGGAGTCAATGATTATTAATTTCTACCTATCTTCAGACTGACTGCTGTTATTAACAAAAGGAGAGCCTCTGTGTCTGGACAATGTACTTCTAGTTATTTGTAGTATCTTTTCCCCTCATTATGGCATGGGTTCTTTTTATTTTAAGGCCTAAGACCTGTATGGGTAATAAGAGAGGCCTATCATTAATGGTTGTGAACAGTATGTATTGAACAGAATGGTGAGGATAAAGAAGTCTCAGATAAAAAAGATGAATTGAGGTTTTTGTGCATTTACAGTTCATTTAAGTAAAAGGCAGCATATGGCAACACTAGCAAGGAAGAAGTCATGCCTCTCAGAGACTCTCCCCTAGCTTAAGGAGCTAGTAATTGCTTACCACCCTCATAAAAGAAGATTACTGGCATCCCTGTGCCAAGTGCAATGCATGTGGGTGATGGAAAATAAGGCTTCCTCCAGACCTAGCCACCTGTTTGAGGAGCAGCGAGGGCAGCAGGAGGGAAATCCACACAAAAGTCAGCGGAGACTGTTGATTGATGTCTTTTTTCACTGCCAGAGGGGAACCAAAGCTGCTCTGCCACACGGCAAGCTTCTCCTCTGTGCATCTCTTTTACCCTCAAGAAGAAACTGGAGTGTTTATTTGGAGCCTGCTGAGGAGGAGCGGGGACTGCCTACACACCTGCCAAGAAAGGGAATCCTAAACAACTGCTCCATCTCAGAAGAGATTGGGAGCGGGGCCAAAAATTTCATACGTGGATGATTAAAATTAGACTCCTGCATCCATATGTACGTTCTCGTTTTGAAAACACTGCCTTATTTCTTTCCTCATGCCTTTTATTTAATCCCTTAATGCGCTGATGATTCCCTATTTCCTGTAGCTCTGACAGTGGCCCTCATACACAGCAAAAGGAAATTTATCTTCCCTCTCTATAATCATACTTGATCACACACATTGGAACACAGCTTCTTTTTTTCACTTTCAAATAATATTCCCTTGACAAGCATCTTTCTGAAGGGGAAAAAGTAATAATCTCTCCTTTAGCAAAAGAGCCAAGAGTGGAAGTGGATTTGACTTCCTGCCTCTCCTCATGTATTTTTTTTAAGCCTGACCAAACAGAGAACTTCCTGTAACTGGCACTCGCTGACCTGGAGAGGTCCAGGACTGGCTGGAAAGGTGTTTCAAGGAGAAAGGAAAGGGACTGCATGGAAAGGCACGCAAACTGGCACACCACTTGGCTGCAATACGCTTGTCTCCAGCCTGTTCTGTTCATAAGCACCAAAAGCACTGAAGGATAAAGAGTGAGTAAGGCAGAAGGGGAATGGCTGAGCCACCTCTGCTTGCATGAGATGTACACTGTTAGTGAGCCACACAAAACTGTTGACACAGAAGGACTTTGTGCCACGTTTCAGCTTTCCATGTCTTGTCAGCTAAATAAGGACATGTAGATGCTTGTCATCATCAGACAGTGGTTTGATCCAGTCTCCCAAGAGCCCTGAGGTGGTCAAAGCCCCCAGTTCATCCAGAGGGATATCTGCATGTTTCAAAAGAATTACAGTATTTCTTGATGTTCCCCTTTTAATAGCCCTTCCTGGAAAAATGAGGAGATTTCCTGGGCTGTCAATCAGCAGCTGCTGGAGAAGCCCTGTGAACCCTACTATTTTACCAACAGGCAGGCTTCGTCATCCTCCTGCTTCAGCCTGTAAAGCCATCACAGCGTTAAAGGGCACCTTGTGCCGCAGGCAAGGGGGGAACTGCGTTCACCCCGGGGCTGCTCCCTTGGCCCGTGACTAGGCTTCGAAGAGAGAAGTCCTTACATGAGTGGCCTCCCTGGGCAAGGAGATGGCCCAGCACCACTGCACCCTGCATGCTTCGCTGCCGTGGACTTGCTCGTGACTGCACTGGAGGTGCTTACTGTCCCCTGTGCTGTTCCCTGTGCTCCCTTTCCAATCAGCTGGAAAGGCTGCAGGCTCCTGGGTGTAGGCCAAGGCAGATGGATGGAGGGAGCTCATGTACACCCAGTTCTTGCCCTAACATGGAGCGGGGACACAGCTGCAGGGCACACCCTGATTCAGAAGGGTTTTTTTTAATATCGAAATTAAGGACAAAGCACCTTGTATAGCACAGCAAAGTTTATAGCTCATTTCAGCCTGGCAAAAGACTCTTCAGAGCTAATAGTGCTGGCGTGGTCTCCTAACAACCCGGGAGTGTTTATGGGAGGTAGTTTATCTCGAGCCGTTCTTTCATTCCTGGTGATTTATGTTGTTCTCCCAGGCCCTCCAAATTAAACAAAAGCGGTGAATTCATAATGAAACATCCTAATAAAAAACTCACATGAAATTCATACATTTTTACAGAGCAGTTCTGCACTTTTCCCAAAATCCTATCAGATATCATAGTTTTAATAAGACTTACACTTTATGCATGGGTTATAAGCATCTCCCTCCATTTATATGGAGTATGAGGTTATATTCAAGGCTTATGAAATAGAATTGTTAATATTACAGATGCAAGGATTCAGTGAGTACTGGCAAGAGCACAAAGTAAGTTTCAAAGGGATACGGAGACTTCAAGAACTGCAAAGCTCCTACTAGTGTCAGGAAAATTTGAGGAGTGGAGAGAAGCTTACGTAAGTGCCCCACAGAGCAGAAGGGGAGCAGAACTGGGCAGTTATACATTGCTTGCATGTTCAGTGGCAGCTGAACCATCAGCACGTGCCTAGCCACCACACATGCTGTTTCTTGCCTGGGATGGGTATTGCAGCCTGCAGCCCCACAACTGAAGGTGTGAAAGTCATTGCATTAAAGGGAGAGAGAAGCTGGAAATTATATATGAAGGAAGGAAATTTCTTGAAAGTCAGGTTGCACTATTTATACTATTTAAAGAATAACTAGTTTATAATACTATACTGCCTATAGTAGGAGGCATATGTTTGCACATGTCTGAATGTACGCATGTGTATATAGGCATGCAAACATTCATACGGAGAGAAGCTCTCACTGTTGTTTCAGCCTTAAGCATGCTGTTTTTATTCCTTGTTAAATGCTGTAACTTAATTAAAAAAAAAAAACATTAAGAAACTCCCAAGGTTGTTTGTGTGTATGTGTGTGTTCGCGGGAGTATGAGTAACTTATCTTCACATTTAGCTGGAGCCTTGGTATTGTCAAAGCAGCTGAATCATTGCCTATGAACTGCCATGTTTGCCATGGTAATAATTTGACAGCGTGCCAACATTGCTGCCTACAGTCTCTGAAAAGCTGACCTTGTAACAACATCAACATTCTTTCCTGGGCTTTTGCTGACATACTCTAGGCTCTGGAAACTGTTTTCAAAACAAATACATAATGAAGTATTGTGCTTGTAAAAGCAATTGTGTTTCCGTCCATCAGATTATTTTAGGGTGTCTCATCTGCCAAAGGGCAAAGCAAAGGAGCACGCAGAGAGGCTGGAGCTCTTAATGTGGGCAGATCTGTACATACAGGAGCGATGAGAATCAAAAGTAACCTTCATGAAATCAGCAGTTAATTGTAAAGCGGTAATGTATCAACTCCTAGCACTGCTCCATCACTGTTTCGATGTTAAAAGCCACCAAATTGTTTATAAAGATCACAAATAAAGCAAGGACAAGTGAACAGAGCCTTACAAAGAGTGCGAAGAACATACAAGGCCCAAAAGCAAGGAAACCTCTTGACTTAATGTTTGCAAAATCTGTGTATTATTATATGTCTTTCTTCATGCAGACAGAAAAAAAAAATCTGAAATACTGACTGAGTTTTCCAACTAAGCATTTGTTGTGGTGAAATGATGGTTTGGCTTAGCAGATGTGGTAAGGACCTGGATATAGCAGTCCTCCCCGTGGCCCTACGTGCAGGTTGCTCTATGCTGGGCGAGCTGGCACTTTAAGGCATTAGGCAGTGGTAGGGGTAACCTAAGCATTTTATATTCCTGCAGCCCACTTGTGCTGACCTTCACATGCCCTCTGCTTCCTCAGTATATTCTCCAGGACCCAGACTGCAAAGGAAGCAGAGTAAACCAGACACAGGACTCACCCCACACTTGCAACGGCTTTGATCATGAGGACCAGGGTTAGTGACATGCTGTCACCAATTCTTTTTCTTTCTTGCTATCTTCACTAAACTAAATGAATATAGCAATTACTGTTGTCCTAAATGACATTTTATAGAAAATTTTTTGTGAGATCAGAGACCATGTAGTAGATGCATGACAGGCTTTCCTTAAAAACTGCCATGCAGCGCTCAAAACCCATAAAAATGATTAGGTAACAGCAGTTTTAATTGTAGATAAGGGACTGGAAAATGCAGTTAATTTAAACCTAGAGCTGGGTGGGTTAAGCCCAGAAAGAAAGATGCAGCTAACAAAAGTCTGGAGGCAACACCTTTATGAGACACCCCAGTTTTCACTCCCCCTCAGAGACCTATTTTTCAGGTGTTGCAGAAAGGAGAGCACTGTAATTTCTACCCAGATATTTCCCATAGATCCTTCTTAAAGTATAGTCTTTTGAATTGGTTGCCGTCAGGTGAATATTTCATATGCCTGCAGTATCCACTTCTTTTCTGCATGTAGAAGTTATTCTTGATTTTCTGTAGTCAAGGATAAAAATTGTATTGTTTGCCCACTTTCTGACTTACCTGCTTAAAAAGCCTCCCATAGATAAGGCACTCTGACTTCGGCACATTCTGAAACTTCGAGGAGCTTTAAGCTTAAATGGAATCTGTCTTGCGTATATCAGTGTATTACTCTGCCTTTAAATACAGTTTATACATAGCCTACAAAACTTCAGCTGTTGCAGAAAAAAGTATTTGAGCGAAACAGCGAGCAGATTATATTTGGTTTTGCATTGTTTTCCAATTTGTTTCTTTTTGCAGTTCAGCGCTGGCTTTGAACCTGCAAGTGCCTGGTTGGGCTGTATTTTTCATGGGGATTGCCTTTCTTGTTGTGCTGCTAGCAATTGAATTGTTGAGCTAAACTAGCAAACAGGAAAGGACTGAAAGCAGTTTTTTTACAGCAAAGGGAGCTTGCCATGGGACATATTTGCAAACCTGGAGCCCCTTTGTAATGAGGAAGGCTGAGTCTGTTACTCCTCAGGACATGTGAGTGGCGTAGCATCTCAGGCTGCTAGGAGAGAGGCTGGAAGTTGCTGGACTTGTTGCATGTAGTCTAAATGAGATGTCCGAGTTCAGTTTTGAAAGGAGCATTTGTGCCTGAAAAAAAAGAGTTTTTGTTGGCTTAAGCAGTGGCATAGCCAGGAATGGAAGTTGGAATAGTCTCCAAACTATGGTGGACAGGCAGTGCCCAAAACTTTTTAAACGTGGCCACCATACACATTCGGGAAGGCTTAGGAGCGAGTCGGGTGGGCTGTGTTTAAACTGTTTGCCTGAACTAAACTTATAACAGAAATTCGGTGCAAAGATTAATCTCCCGAGATACTCCTGAAAGCTCACTTGTGTGTGCAGTGGGATTATATATTTTTCTGACAGTGAGAAAATTCACTCTTTCTGTATCTGAAATTAATTTACAAGCCACACAGTTTATAATTCAATAAGCCTTTTACTAGAAGCAGAGGCTAGTTTTCAGTGCATTGTTTTCAAGTTAAATGTTAACCTACTGTACAGTGGAAGCCTGCTTCTTCCAGGCTTGACTTCTCCCAGATGGCAAGAAAGACTTTCAGAATGGCTTTCCAAAGGCATTCAGAACTAATTCAGTGACTGAGCTTTTACTGGCAGCGCATAATTGTTAGATTTATTAACTTATTCTAATTTCTTCCTGTGAGTGGAATCACGCAGCAGAGACCCTCCCAGTGCACAACCCTTAATAATTTTATAAAGATTTTTCTATCAAAGAAGAGATGAGAAATTGTTCCTCTGTGAGAAAGCAGTTTTGAGATTATCCAAGGCAGAAGTCTCAGGATGTCTACCAAGTGGCACCTAAAAAAGGCAAATTAATTTAAAAAATGAATATTGCTTGAGTCTTTGTTTCTGAAATCAATGGAGCAGTGCATTAGTTCCTCACTGAATAGTGATCAAACTGGACCATGGAGGGAGAAGAGGAAGCTGCTATGGAAAATAAGGCTAGAGGGTGAGCCAGATTGGTTCCTACTGTGCATGAAAAGGTCTTGTTACAGCCATATCCTTTAAGCCCTGAGGAGACAAGATCCATAGCCAAGAAAGGCTATTGCATCTCTGATCACATGCTGCTTCCTCCACCAGCCTGTGTTCGTCTAAAAATAATCCTGATTTCATACGTTAGCTGGTAGACCTGCTAGCAGTTACAATAAACACAACCTCCTTAGAAAACACACAGTAATATGTAAAAAGCTTTGGCTCCACTGCGTAAGAGAGGTTGTATATCACTTTTGATGAGGCATCCTTTGTATTTGATTTGTATTAAACCACAGTAATCTTGTACTGAAAAACTTTTCCATTCCCCCAGCACAAACACGTAACTGTTGAATTCAGGGTTTCCATACAGCAGAAGAACAAGGATTCCTGTTTTCTTTAAAACAAAGAAAACAAGAAGTCACTTGGCAAGGGGAGAGAAAGGATTTGCTTTTCTAGTCCACAGGGAAATTAGTCAGGCTGAACAGCCTGAAGTGTCTGTGTGGTGCGTGCAGTGGTTGCTAGCAGTCAAGGGAACACTATGACACAGGTGTCATATTCTCCGTTTGAGAAGTGGGGAGAATAGCTGCCCTAGGCTGACAGCACAGCTTTGGAGGCCATGAGTCCTTGTTACTGCTCCGCCAGTGGCAGATCTGTTACCGTCTCTCGCCCGTTTCCCTACCCGGTGTTTCCTGGCCCTGCTCTTTGTGCCAGAGGTTGCCATGCTTGGAGCTGCATCTGCTCATCTGCATGTTTGGCAGTCAGAAACCTGCCATACTAATTCTGCTGCCGAGGGAATAATGTGGAAATACACCTCCAGTGAACGTGAGAACTTGCGAACAGCTGGGGATGTCACACTGTCACATTGGAAGTCTAGTCCTGCATCCAACAGTGGCTATAGGGATAGATAAAATATACTGATGCTAATTCAAAATATTTTCCCAACACACAGAAATCTCTACGTTTAACTGCATTAATGCATCACCAGACTATGGTAAGATGGTGCTTGAAATGTCCCCAGTCTTTTTGCCCAGAGCCAGGCCTGCTGGTCTGCATTGTAAGTGGCACTTTTCCTCTCCATTTTCTCACTCCACCAAAATACAAGGAAACTGCATAAGTTTCCAAACTCTGAAGTACTGTCCATAAAAAACAGTCTTGAGGAGTGGTCTTGTTTTGATTTTATGGGACAGGAAATATTTCATTTGCAAGAAAAATCCTTGTCCAGACTAGAAGGCTCCACAATCAACCTGGCTGTCTAGACTGGAAGTTGCACAAAGCAGGACACGAAAGGAAGAATTTTCCACTCCTATCTGTGAGAAATGAGAAGAGGGGAGAGAGGAAGCAGGGACCTAAGCAGCAGTGAGATGCCTGACATTCCCACTGACTTCAAGAGAAGCTAGGCCCAAGCAGCTGGTGGGATTCATTCAGCTCCAGCTGTGAGTAAATATGTTTCTGGGCTTAAAAGAGAAAAATAGCAACATGAAAAAAAGGGCAGTACAGCAGGTGAGTTTAAAGTACATAAGCATTGCCATGAGGCGAGTCCCAGGAATTCACTAACCCAGAATTCACTGCTGGAGTTAAGACGTCTGCCTTGTACTCATGCTGGCCCTAGCTCTGCCAAAGCCTGGCTGAGCGAGGTTGTACCTTAAAATACATATTGAATAACATTGTACTATACCCGTACATAGCTGTAACATAACTGTACGCATAACATTGTCCAGCATATAGCTAAAGGGGAAGGAAAAGCACCAAAGCAGGCTGCAATTGTACAAATACTGAGATGGGAGGGACCCCCTCTATCATGGAGACTTGTCCTCTGCCATGTCTAGCCATCAGGAAACAGCAGAAAAGTCCCTAAAGCCCCCCATCATTACCAGCCACAGAAAATTTCTGTCGCCCAGTAACACATATTGGATCGAGAGTAAAAAGCAAAAAGACACAAATGCAATGTCCAAGCAGTGTTGACTGGATGTGGGCCCCCTTCTCTCAGGCTGTGGTTTGATAATATGCCAAATCAGGTGTCATGGCTCCTCGGATTGACCTTGGAGCACCTGGTACCATCATGTCAGGAGTAGGCAAGACGCTGATCTCCACTTCACAGGCTCAAAGTTGTTCAAAAAGTGTTGACAGGTTGCCCTCCTGCAGTTGACGTGAAACCAGCATGAGCTCCATGTTGTGTGACGAGACTAATTCAATGTAAACATGCTTATGTGAGAGACTTCATTGCAGGTCAAGTTTGTACCACTGAGTGACCCATCAGTCACAGACTCCTTTAATCGTCATGGCATCATAGCTTCAGCTCGAGAGGGGGGTGAATGGTTTTAAGCACTCTATGGACATATAACAGAAGTATCAAATAGACTTTGAGAAAAAAACAAGTCAATCGCTTTCCCTTCATCTTGTCCTTAGATCTTACAACCAGTGTAGAAACCTGTGCTCTCCTATCTAATTTTAAGACTTTTTACTCTGATATTAGAATCTTGATCTTCATCATTACTCATAATTCAGTGTGTGTCAGCACTGCTGTTCCAATGGTACAAAAATATGGAGCTTATTAGTGGTTTGTTTTTCTTTCTCCATCCCTCATTTATAAGGGATTTCCCCTCAAAAGTTAATTTCCATTTTAACAAGCACAGACATTTTTAATCTGACTTACTTTACCTTGAGAAAACCTTACTTTGGAAGTTTGCAGCCAACTGGCCCAATCCTGCTGGTACAGAAAGATCCAGTTAAAATCACTGTGTTTATACTGAACAAAGAGCAGGGTCCACTTGTCTCTCAAAGTATATTGACTTCGTAGGCCCCACAGCCAGTTTGAGGTTTGGAGAAGAATCAGAGTTTGAGTTTCACAGAATCACAGAATGGTTGAGGTTGGAAGGGACCTCTCGAGATCATCTAGTCCAACCTCCCTGCTCAAGCAGGGTCCTCTAGAGCATATTTCCCAGGATCGCATCCAGCAGGTTTTGAATATCTCCAGAAAATGAGACTCCACAACCTCTCTGGGCAACCTGTGCCAGTCCTCTGTCACCCTCACAGGAAAGAAGGTTTTCCTCAGGTTTAGATGGAACTTCCTGTGCTTCAGTTTCTGCCCATTGCCTCTTGTCCTGTTGCTGGGCACCACGGAGAAGAGTCTGGCCCCATCCTCTGAACACCCTCCCTTCAGATACTTGTAGACATTGATGAGATCTCCCCTCAATCTTCTCTACTCCAGACTGAACAGGCCCAGCTCTCGCAGCCTTTCTTCATAGGAGAGATACTCCAGGCCCCTCATCATCTTTGTAGCCCTCCGCTGGACTCTCTCCAGCAGTGCCATGTCTCTCTTGTACTGGGGGGCCCAGAACTGGACACAGTACTCCAGGTGAGGCCTCCCCAGGGCTGAGTAGAGAGGGAGGATCATCTCCCTCCACCTGCTGGCAACACTCTGCCTAAGGCACCCCAGGAGACCCTTGGCCTTCTTGGCCACAAGGGCACATTGCTGCCTCATGCTTAACTTGTTGTCCACCAGGAATGCCAGGTCCTTCTCTGTAGAGCTGCTTCCCAGCAGGTCAACCCCCAGCCTGTACTGGTGCATGAGGTTATTCCTCCCCAAATGCAGGATCCTGCACTTGCCTTTGCTGAACTTCCTGCGGTTCCTCTCCGCCCAGCTCTCCAGCCTCCAGTCTCTCTGAACAGCAGCACAGCCCTCTGGTGTGTCAGTCACTCCCCCCAGTTTAGGATCATCAGCAAACTTGCTGAGGGTGCACTCTGTCCCTTCCTCCAGGTCATCGATGAATACGTTGAACAAGACTGGACCCAGGACTCACCCCTGGGGGACACCGCTAGCTACAGGTCTCCAACTAGACTTTGCGCCGCCACTGACCACAACCCTCTGAGCTCGGCCATCCAGCCAGTTCTCCATTCACGTTGCCGTCCACTCGTCTAGCCCACACTTCCTGAGCTTACCTACGAGGATGTGATGGGAGACAGCATCAAAAGCCTGGCTGAAGTCCAGGGAGACAACATCCACTGCTCTCCCCTCCCCTCCCCAGCCTGTCATTCCGTCATAGAAGGCTATCAGATGGGTCAAGCATGATTTCCCTTTGGGGAATCCATGCTCACTACTCCTGATCACCTTCTTGTCCTCCATATGCTTAGTGAGGACCTCCAGGATGAGCTGTTCCCTCACCTTTCCGGGGATGGAGGTGAGGCTGACAGGTCTGTAGTTTCCTGGCTCCTCCTTCTTGCCCTTTTGGAAGACTGGAGTGACACTGGCTTTCTTCCAGCCCTCAGGCACCTCTCCTGATCTCCAGGACCTTTCAAAGATGATGGAGAGTAGCCTTGCGATAACATCCGCCAGCTCTCTCAGCACTCGTGGGTGCATCCCATCGGGGCCCATGGATTTATGGATGTCAGGTTTGGACAAAAGATCTCTAACCTGATCCTCCTCCACCAAGGGATAGTCTTCCTTTCTCCAGCCTTCCTCTCTTGTCCCCACAGTCTGGAATTCCTGAGGACTGGCCTTAGCAGCGAAGACTGAAGCAAAGAAGGCATTCAGCAACTCTGCCTTCTCTGTATCCTTTGTTACCAGGGCACCTGCCCCGTTCAGCAGCGGGCCCACGTTTTCCCTCGTCTTCCTTTTGCTCTTGATGTATTTGAAGAACCCCTTCTTGTTGTCCTTGACATCCCTTGCCAGATTTAATTCCAAATGGGCCTTAGCCTTCCTTGTCGCGTCCCTGCACACTCTGACCAACGTCCCTATCTTCCTCCCAAGTGGCCTGTCCCCTTTGCCACATTCTGTAGACTTCCTTCTTCTGCTGGAGTTTTGCTAGGAGCCTCTTACTCATCCATGCAGGTCTCCTGCCCGCTTTGCTGGACTTCTTACTCAGAGGGATGCACTGATCTTGAGCCTGGAGGAGGTGATACTTGATCACCCGGACCCGGGTGATACCAGCTTTCTTGGACCCCCCCTTCCTTCTAGGGCCCTACCCCAGGAGATTCCCCTAAGTAGGTCCCTGAAGAGGCCAAAGTTAGCTCTCCTGAAGTCCAAGGTTGCGATCCTACTTATTGCCCTGCTTCCTCCTACCAACATCCTGAACTCCACCATCTCATGGTCACTGCAGCCAAGGCTGCCCCCAACCTTCACATCTCCAACCAGACCTTCTTTGTTCATTAGTACAAGGTCTAGCAGCACACCTCTCCTTGTTGGCGTCTCCACCACCTGGGTCAAGAAATTATCATCAATGTTCTGCATTTCATTCTGTGACTAAAGATTAGTGTAATACTAGTGAAAATTGCAAGAACATAGCGACAGATCTATGAAGAGTATTTCTTCCAGACTCAGGAGGTTGGGGGAAAGGGAAGCCTGGTCTTAAAATAGCATCCACAAATGCTACTTGCTGTAAATTTGAAGTACTGAGGTATTCAGTAACTCGTAAAATAAGTAGCATCCAAGAAGAATAAATAAAAATATTGACAGTAAACAAAGATTTTCCCATGGGCTTTTGCAGCTGCTTAGTTTAGAAATGGAATCGTAAGGGTTCTGATCAGGGAAATGGTCTGTGGATTCAGTTCTTACCATTTCAGCATTGAGGTGGGTGGATTGAAAATTACTGTAAGACACTGGGAATTACTACAAAATGCTGCACTGTTTTTAAGGCACTATACAACAATTTCAGGGCTGTATTTATTTTCCCAGTAAATAAATTTTTCAAGCTGTCAAAATAAACAAAAGCAAGAGTTTTTTCCCCTTGTTGTGTATAGCTAGGGGTTGTAGCACATACCTAGGTGAATTACTTGGAAAATCCTTGCATTCCATCAAAAGATTATGCCTTTCATATCATTTGGGTGAGGGTTAAGCACTATTAACCACGAGGATGAAAGCTTGGGCAGTTTTTTTAGGGAGCTGGAGTGAAGGAAGGATGTTTAGACTTTTGGCTCACTTGATTTATTGCTCAATTATTAGAGTGCATCCTAACAATTGTGTGTGAGAAGCAGAGAGCGCTACACATTTCTTCCTGATTTGTATTAACAGCCTCCAGAATAACAGCCTGTGTTAGTAACAGCTCTCCCCTTTTCATGTCTGGGGAAGAAATGTTTGAAAGCTTTTATACTGTAAGAGTAAATTAGGGAGAGAAAGAAGATGCCCTTATCTCCTACTCAGGCTTTATTTCCGGTCATTTATGTTTTCACAGTGAACAATAAAATCCAAGGCATGTTGTAATACTGGTTGCTATTTTTTTTATCTCCTTATTTATGTAGCTTTTTAGAGAGATGCTAACAGGTATGTAACTGATGAAATATTAAGGGCTGAGTATTTGGGTCACTCTGGTATGCTATGTGAGTGATGGGGGGGTATCAGCTGGTTATTCAATTTCCCTCTCTTAAGCTCTTAACAGTGAATCTTTATGTTCATCCTTGTGGAGAGTGAGGACTTTGATTAAGAAGCGATGGTATGTGACACTATGGATCTACACTGCAGGGAGATACATTTTGTGTGTTATGTGAGATAAGTTAATTGTCATCTTGAGTGTTTGCATGGTGAGAAATAAGTAAAGTACTCAGATATGCTCAGAGCAGACGCTGCAGACACTATTTTATGATGCTATAAACCTATGGACTGCAATATTTGAGAAAACCTGCATTCAAATCCGAACTGACTCTAACTGAGTTTTCTGAACAGCTCCAGACACTGGGTTCATATTTGTATCAGTAACTGATAGTTAATACTGCTGTGTTTCATAGGTGAGGCACACGTGGCTTGAGCAAGAAAGTTTCCTTTACAGCTGCTAATACTTTTGTCTCTCTCTTGTTTTCACTACCGTTTGCCTCCCCTGTGTCCTCTCTCAGAGCATCTCTTCTGCTGTGATACTATTTTTCATCTCCTTTGCCTGTTATTTTGCCATTTTCTTCCCTCCTCCGCATACCTACTTGCTTGTAGCTTCCCACACCACTCTTCGCCCCAGGAGTATCCCATTCCCTTGACCGTTGCTGTCTAGCTCGGCTTGCTCTCTTTCCTTCGAGCTGTGTAATGCACACTGGCACAGGGCTCTGAGATATAGAGAAGCCTTCTTTTAAATATGAGGATTGTGCTGAGTCTGCTTTGACTATAGTCTGCAGGAGTAGCCTGGCAAATGTTAGTCTTGGATATTTCCAAACTCCTTATCAGCATGATTATCTTATCACATCAGGCTCATGAATGTCTGTTTTCTAGAAAAGTTCTGTTAGATACGATGTGCTGTTAATCCCATTTTATAGAAGGGAACTGAAGATCACACTGAATAGGGAATTAAACTAGGATCTGCAGCATTACAAATTAGTAGGATAAGGCTTTTCCTTATAAATACAGTTTGTTTCAATTTGCCTGGACAATTTTTTATGCACGCTTGCAAAAGCTTGTGAAAAGTGGAGTGAACCAGCATAGTTAAAAGGCTGTCCATGTTTGGAGAGCGTGACTGAAAGAGGAGGGAGGAATGAGTTAGGTTAATTACATTATTGTTAGAACTGAACATAGTCTTGTTCTCTTGATGTTGAAAGCTCTCAGTGTTGATACTGTATTTTTTCCCATTTACCATTGCTTCAAAGCTAAGACTTGTTTTCAAAAAATCGTTGAAGGATGGATCCCTACACACATACATTATGATAGCCCAGAAGTTAGGAGAATTGCTTTTCCTGTTGGCATTCCAGTGGGCTATGGTGACAGGGATCCAAATATCTGTCTTCCTAAGCGTTAATGGATGTCCTAACTACTGGATCGGTGTGGACCTCTTCTTGTCTTTGAATAGCAATTCTGCCTTAGACCTGAGAAACCTTTCCAACAAAACTGTTATCAAAACTAGGATATGCAGATGATGGGTGTTCTGTTTGATGAATCAGCATTTTCGTATTACAAATTCCTGTTGGAAGAAGTCCCAGCCAGCTTGGCTTTTTGTACGAGAGTATAAAAAATGTCATTCAAGTTTTGAATTCTGTTAGCAATGTTTGCTGCAGTGTCTGACCAGATAAGCTGATTTCCATTATCTTTCATTTGATGGCTTTCTATTTGTTTTCAGCTCAGTGCCATTAAAAAAAAAAAAAAAAAAAAGACAGCTTTTATTTAAGATACCAGTACTGGATCTAGCAGTAGCAACAGTAAGTTAAGTTAATCTCTGCTGGGAAGGAAAGAGGTCTAAACTCAGACCTCAGAAGAATGAATGACAAATTGAACAAAGATTTTTGGGTGCCATCAAGGGAAACAGTGTTTGCGGTATTGATCTCCAGACAGTGCCAGGAGTGGGCTGACTATGCAGTAGAGAGATTAATCCTTATTCTCTTTTTCTCCTGCCTGCTACTTGATTCAGTCGCCTCCCTCCCAGTTATGCTAAGCGAGAAACATCGCTGAAACAGAGAAACTCCTAGCAGAGTTTCCTAATGGGAAACTCAGACCTACACGGGCTTTCTGATGTAGTCTTTCTGAGGCGTTCCGTCTCTGTAGTCTACGTAAGTTATGCAGGTGCCTAGCATGTTCTCTGAAACTTGTCCTTACTATGTGCCTGTGCTATGAGAATCAGGAAGCTGGAACCAAGTTGTAGGTACCCTCGCCATTCATTCCTCCAGACTCAGGAATATCTGAGCAATGCCCCTGTTACCTGGTAAAAGTCTAGGCCAGCCCAAATAAAGGTACCAGAACTGTAAATTTTCCTCCACCCTCAGCTACCCATATTAAGAATGTATTGCAAATGCTTCCTGTTGGATACAAGTGACTTCTAACATAATTGTACTTTTGCAATTTTTTTTCTAAAAACAATTTTATTCTGCAAGCTAATAGTAAGGTACCCAGTTATGAATGATGTTGCTTTTATTGTATTCCTTAAGACTTAGAGCCTGTCTCTCTTCCCTTTCTGGAATAGTTTTAAAAATAAAATGTTTAAGATGATATTAAAATATGAACAATAATGATTAGCTGTTATGTGAAGTTCACTTTTCATTTTGGAGTGTTTGCGCAAAGGATCCAGTGCATTTTGCTATTAAAATAATTTCGATGTTGGGTCTAACCTCGTTCCTGCTGAACTGAAGGTGAACAATGGTTTTGGTGTCAGATGGAACAAGTTCAGGATCAGAATGTTCTATGTATGCTTGCTCCTATAAAAAAGAAGATAAAAAAGATAGCCACTGCTTCTCCTGAACATTAGTAGCTATGTTTTGTTAACTAAATAAATTAGGTGAATACAGTATTCTCAAGGTAAATGTAACTCTACTCTACAGGTAACTCTACTGATATACAAATCCTTTGAAAACTTAATTTTAGATTATTATATCTCTGAAAAGTTTATCACAGTTTATCGTAGTAAAAATGCATCATGGGCAAAGTAAACAGGTCTGATGATTGACTGATGCTACATGAGGACAATTATATAAGAAGGCTGGCATTACCTCTGCAATGGGATAAGAAGAACCTGATGCTCTTTGTATGTGCCCCCTTTCTTACAGTATCATGAAATAAATCTTTTCCTGAATGTGATCTGTGTTTGGTGCCTTAGTTCCCCCACCCCAGAAAGCTTTCATTTTAAAATGCAGGAGTCTTGATCTGCTTCATTATGCATCTTTTCACCACAGTTGAATGATCTGTCATACTCATGTTAGCTGTGGTTGTTTGGTACTGTGAAGCTTTATTGATCTGCATATTTTTCAGAACTGCTGCAGTTTCTGTAATGACTACTGCATTGGCTGCAAAGGCAAAATGGCTATCAAAAATACCCAGAATTCCTGGGTATCTGTCATACAAGACAAGCAAACACTTAATTTGCATTCTCACTCCCCAGTGCTGACTGACTCTCTCAGTACTAGTTAAATCAAAACTGTTTTAATCAACTGTAGCTGTACTTACCTTGGTTACTCTGAATACAAATTCCTAGCAATTTATCTTCCCCTAACGTTTATCTGCAGAGATATTAATAATATCTGTAAAGATAGAGAAGTGTAATATCCATATTATCCATATTTACACAAGTGCTTCATTCAGAGGTCAGCAGTGTTGTTCATCAGACATTTCTAAGGTGTTTGAATCCCAAGAGGGGAGAGTCACCTCTGTCTCCCTGGGCACAATGGATTTAACTCGTCAGGTCATAAAGGTTTTTTATGCTGCAGTGCTTAACATGGAGAATCATCCCTGAGAAGGTGTAATTGCTAAAGTCACCTGAAAGGCTTTGCCCTTTCGGCTTGCAATATAAAATAGAACAGGATTCTTGTGCATCATAAACAGTCTCCGCCGTATACAAACATCCAGTGATGCAGATTTTCTTTTGCCCAGAATCACTGAAGAGGCAACGAGCTCTTGTTTTAGGGCAGCGAACAAGGTGCAGTTCCACAGTGGGATGAGGACAGACACTGCTTTTAAGTTGTTCAAAGCTGGCTAAGGAGGACAAGATCCTGCGAAAGTCAGGAGAAGTATGGGCATTAGAGGGTATTTTAGGGGCACTTAAGAGCTTCCATTGCAGGTGTCCGGTAGGAGAGAGAAATCCTTCCTGTTCTGCTTGCTGTTTTGATAGTTTACATATAGGAGGAGAGATCAAGAAGTTCTTGCATGAACAGAGGGAGGAATTTCAGAATGTAGCAGTACCTAGTGGGCATAAATTCCACAGTATCTTTTAAGTCTATGTGCCAGGTAAACAGGAGTCAAATTGTTGGATTTCACTGCACTAGACTGGGGAAAGGAAGTTTCTCCCATCTTCGGAAAAGCCTAGCTCTGGGAGGGTCAGCACGTCCTCAAGCTTCCCTTTAATGCCAGAGGCGTTGGTCTCTGCGCCTGTCAGGTGTGCAGAAGCGCTGCCCATGATGCTGGCCTCTTCCCATAGGAAAAGTACACCTGAAATAAAGAATGCCTTCTCAGAATAGAGGCAAAAGGAGAGGATTTGCATGGAATTTTGCAGTGCATGGAATATTGTGCTTTGCAGTTCTTTGCCTTTTTAACAGGTTTACACTGGAATACATCCTTCTGTAGAAACAGCAGGAAATCTGAGGATGCAGATGAACTGAGACAGGATTAGAGAAAGCCTATACACCAGGTGATTGATAGTCAGTGAAGAAAGATGGTAGCGTCCATGAGTAGAATTATACGTTTCAGGACGGCTGTAGGTGAAATGTTTCATGGCACCAGGAGATCTGGCTTCCCAGTTGTCTCTGTTCATCTTTCGTAAGCATTCAAACCAGAAACCTATTTTATCATTTTTGTCCTTTCCTGCCTTTTGTGCTTGGGTTCTTGGCTTTAAAAACTGAAGCCTAGGGGAGCACTGGACATTGAGTTTTATCTCATGGCGGGGGGAGGGAGGGGGGGAATCAGTCAATTATATGTTGGACGTTATCCATAACTTAAGCCAGAAAATTATTTTCAATTCTTTATGTTAATATTCAGGCAAAAATGAGGGCCTGAATATTGCCATATGTGGCAGTTTATAAGTTGTCAAACATTGTTTCTACAATGTATTTTGATAATACTCAGTTCTGTTCAGTTCATAGTTAAAGGTACCTCCTTGCTATGGTGAGTGCCTGGTATAAATATCAAATGTTGCTATTGAAAGAAAACCAGCTGTAGTTAATTTTAGATTAAAAACAGAAGAAATCAAACATTTCCAAATTGAAGAAGATACACATGTTTTAAGAGAATAATTTTCAGCTTTCCAGCTGATATTAAGAATAGAGTTTAAACTAACAACAGTGAAACTGCTAAAATTATTTGAGTAGATCCTCTAAAATTTAATGAGGAAATATCCTTGTTCAGTGAAAAATATTAAAAACTACTCTTTCACTTTGCTTGAGCGTAGTTTGGGTTGATGCTGTGTTTTTAAATGATCACAAACCCAAACCAGAAGATTATCACCTGAGAATTACTTTTCATATTCAAATTACTACTCAGTTTCTGTATGGTTATGCTAAGAATTGTGCCGGTCTGCTCAGGAAGATGGGGACCATTTTGTCTCCTATTTAATCAGCATCACTCCCTCAGTTTTGTGCATTGGCCTCTTCTGAGAAAAAGACTGCTAATCTTCTCAAATGGAGAGGAAACTTCTTTCTTGTGGAAAAGCACTGGGAGAAGACTGAATTCATTTGCAGTATAAGTAGGAATTGAATCCAGCCTTCCAGCGTTGGAAACAGAAAGTAATAACTCAGTACAACCTTTCCTGGCTTTCCTGGCCCTTTATACCAAAACTCTTTTTAAGGGAAAAGGATACCAAGGGATCTTTTTAGAAGAAACTAGATTGGATAAATGTTAGGAGAAGGCGGACCAGATGGGTGGCTTCAGCAATATTTGTGTTCCCCACAGCCTTGACTGCAACCTAGAAACCTGGATGAACTCCCCAGTGATCCAGTTCCAGCTCAAGGGTGGTACTGCTCCTGGATACTTCAGTTCCTACCCTCTCTAATCCTCTTGTCTCTCTGTTTGCCGGCTGCTATTAGTGCGGGCTGACTGTCTTTCCGTGCACTGAGAGGGGCAGCTGCTGGCCCAGCCACATCCCCTGCAGAGCCAGCGCTGGGAGAGGGTGCAAATGGGGAGGACTCCTCCAGATGTGACCCATGGCCTCCTGGTTGAACAGACATGCAAAACCATTTGACCATTTTAAATTTGGGAATGGAATTCTTGCAGTAATTCTAAAATCTGTTCCAGGCTTACTGTCTGAAGCTTTTAACAGTCTGTTTCTCCAAGGAAGCTGGGAGTCTGTTAAACCATGTGAGCTAATTTTAGCCAGAATGTGCTTCTATTTCCTGTGCAACATTTCACACATAAGTGAGTCTGAATGAGAGAAGCTGTGGATATTATGAATGAGGACCCAGCTCACAAATGAGGAGCTCTTTGGACGTTGCTATGTGTGGTAGATCACTGTATGTCCAGATGAAGGAATTTAGAGTTCCTGTTGCAGTGCCCACAGTTGGAAATCAGAGAGTGTAGCATCTGCTGCACAAGGAGAAAATTCCCTGAAACAAAATGTTTACCTTACAACAGTTAATAATTCCAGATCACCTATCTCATCTTGTCACCTTCTGTCTTTCGTTTTATTCCTTATATTACTATGTATTTCAGTGTGGTCCCAAAAGAAAAGTCAGGTTTGCTTTGGTAAGAGTCATGTAAAAATCACCGTTGAAGTTTACCCACTGTTCATAATCACATTTTCCTTTAGAAACGTTTCTCTAGAACGGCTTTTACATTTATCACAATGCTGTTCCTCATACTGATCTTCCATGCTAATAGCAGACAGGCACAGACAGACACACTAGCACATTATTGTAATTGCTGATGATCGTGCCCTATATAGTTAACGTCACTTCTTTCTGAGTAGTGTTAGATTTGCTGAATCCATCCATCTTTACTTTTATTAAATTTAAAAAAGATACATTAACATGCTTTCAAAGAGATTTAGGGAGAGGGAAACCACTACGTCCCAGTGCATTAATTAAAACAATGCAAATAAACTCTTAAATGAAAATCAAGGATTATTTTTATTTAATAGTTAAATTTCTGTCATTACAAGATTTATTGATCTCCAGGCCTCCAAAAGCTTATGAATATGCTTAATTGGACTCATTGGACTCAAAAGCTCTTTCTTCTGCCATGTGGAGTAGGGACCCAAGAGCTGGCAACCTTTCAGCATGTCCTATAAGCCCCGCTCTGTGTGCACATCGCCAGCTTCGCGTTGCTCTGGGTGGGGGCCAGACACTGCGCCTGTTCAGTGATACTTTGCTAGATGTGATGCAGGGCCTTTGAAAGAAGGAGTTTACCTCTGATTTGCCTGCTCAAAGGCAACCAGGGGATGTCACTGAAAAAGACGATGAGTTAAATAAGGGAAAATTAAAGGTAGGTACACGTGGTCTTACCCAAGCCTGGCTTGTGCATGACCCAGGCAGAGTCCCCTTTGGGCCAGCACTAACAGGTAACGCAAGGTCCAGTCTGTGCTCCAGAGCTCCTCTAAAGCCGGCACTTGAGTGTGCGTGTGAATCCTCTCAGTTAACCGCAGGGAGTGCTGAGATCCTGCGAGCTCCACAGCCACTGAGGCTGCTCTCCCTGCCATCTTATCTTAAACATATAGGCAATAGTTGGCACTATGTAAATAGCAGAGAGATCAAAATATCTCACATATGTCATCGCCTCCTACTGGTTTTCCCAGCTTATTAAGGCTAAAGAGGACAGAGGAAGGCAATAAAGGCAAAGCACTGAAAGTGAAAGAGTTGAGGTGAAATAATAAAGCAACGTGTAAAATTGCACCAAAATTTTGTTCCTTTTCCCCTTCAAAATTGTACATGGGTGCTGCCCTCTTGAACTGTGATCAAATATTAAAAGAGTTAAAAATAGTTTGACTTAAATGCATTTCCCTTAATCTCTTGCCCAAATTTTTAATTCAAGATTACTTTTATTCAATTGCTACTTGCCCTCTCCTCTGCTATTATTATTAAAAATACACCAAGAGAAGTACAAAGTGCTGTTCAAACCATAAAGCAAACAAAAGAAATTGCAAAACTGTTTATTTGTAGAATCATTTTACTTGGGAGTCATTTTAAGCAATAATAGCACATTTAAAACTCAGATAAGCGATTTTAAAAAAGTTGATTGCATCTTTTAAGGGCTGCTCATACAAATGCTATGGTTCTTTAGTAAAAACATAGTCAAACAAAAATCCTGTGCAGTTTGTTGTTGCTTTAGGGCAAAATAACTTTCATAGCATTCATAGAGACATGCCATTACGGCCCCATGGCAGAATGCATATGCTGCTTAGCAGCGCAGCAGCAAGCTTGGGAGGGCATGTGTACAAGCAGATAACTAGGAATTTGTTCTTGTTGCCATGGTGTTTGGACACTGTTTACTTCACCTATGAGACAAGTCTTTGTTTCTTCCCCTCTCTTCTTGAAACCTGCAACCCTCACCGCTTGCCACGCTCTGCTAAGATAGGCAGTAAAGCCCCACCAGCTCATGGACAGAATTTTTGCCTTTTTGTTGTTGTTGTTGTTGTTTAAATAAGCTTCCTGGCGTTCATGGCCGGGGAGGAAAACTCAAAAATATGATCTCAATGTTGTCTGTTCAGCAGTGCTAGCCTGAAACAAGCCTAGGACTGCCGCCCCCCGGCCTCAAAGCCTCGCAACGGAGGGGTCACCGGCAGCAGCTGGGTGCCCAGCCTTGCCCAGCCCCACGAGCTCCTGGGGAGGGTGCTGCTGCCGCCGCTTCACCCGTCTCCAGGGCTGGCGGAGCGCAGGAGCTCCTGTGCCCATGAAGAGGTTTGCACCCTCTGCAGGCCCCGGGGGTGGTGGGGAAGAGAGGCTGGGTGAGATCAGGGGTGTTCCTGGCATCCGACCTGCCTGGGGTCCAGCTCTCCCTGCCAGCCACCAGAGCTGCTCTCAAACAGAGATTTTTCAACTGTTCTAAAATTTGTGGCAGCTTAATGATGATCTCCAGTGAGGGGTGGGATCAGCGCTCCAAATCAGTTTTTCCTTTTACAGTTTATGCCAAGTTGTGAATATAAAACACCATGTTCTGGTATAAAAGCACTCTGTCTTATATATAGTGGCACACTTCCCTTGATGTCTTTAAACTAACTGTAACTAAAAATACCAGACTTATGCATATCAGTTTTAGCTTTTCAACTAGTAATGTCATGGTACTATTTTCAGTGACTTTGATTTTATCATGGTGGCATTACTGCTAGTGAACTACTATAGTCAGAAAGGTTGCTGGCATATCCTTTATAATTCTGAAAATAAAATACCCGTCTCCCTCTCTGCCTGAGTGGTTCAATCACACTATAGTGGCCCTGCTTGTTAATTTTCTCATAAAAGACTCAAATCCTAGGGTTAATTAAAGCACGGAATAATTATCTAATGAGTCATATATAAATGCTAACAGGATTCTTACCACATATCTTCAGAGGAGAACATCACCATATATAGTTTACACTAAGGACTATTTAGCCCTAACTTAGTTTTCTTACAAGACAGACTTTTTATACTTTGTGACAGATGTAGCCTTAAAAAATGCAAACAATAACAACACAGGATTTGACAACAGTGAAATGTAAATATATCTCTAATAATCACAGAGATTACACATCCCAGAAGATCATATAAAGCTTTGTATTTACAGGAATCTTAATGCCCATTGCTATGAGAGGAGCCTGAATCTTGGGTCAGAAAGTGAGGAAGGCTGCCGAGTCCAATTGAAACTGCAGGGGAAATTGTAGCGATCAGAATTACTTGCTTAAAGCGTAATCTAGCCAGTACATCAGGCCAGAACATTATGAAGAAGAACGGCGTGATCCATAATGATAGGTGATCAAAAATACTGCTTGGCATCTTGCCTAAAAGGCCCAGTGCTGAGAACATCTTTGGCGCTGGCTGTCCCTTCCCCGGCACCAGCACAGGCACTGACTCGAGGGCGGTATGCCACCTACTGATTTACACGTACCTCCTGGGCTGGCCTCTGCTTTCCCCTTGAGGTTTGCTTTTCTATACTGACTTGACTCTCTTTAGTTTATGCTGAGTACCTGAGGTGCAGGAAAATAAATGGGTAAAGTAATGCTAGAGCTTTTAAATGCAATCCTCATTACCATTCTGCAGCAAATTTTTTGAACCACCTTGGAATGACGGGATTGTGCAGAGGGTCTCTCCAGCCACCTGATGTACTAGTACGAGTTTGCTCTACCTTCCAGTAACTGACTTTGTTCCTTGTAAAAGAGGATAGTGTTTGTCTACTTGAAGCAGAGCCTCAGGAGATGTTCTGATACCATCTGCTTTAGGAATCCAACTTGGATGCAATTCAGAGGACGGTGTTAGGAGCAGAAATTGCCTATAAAGTCAGTGCAAAGAAGCAGGTGTCTCTACATGGGTGATTTAGGTCACTCATGTTAAATGCTTAAAATAGCAGACATGCAGATTTGAATCGTCTGCTCTCTTTACCTAGCCCATCACTTAAATATATTTGTGTCTTAAATGTGATTTATCATCTGGCTGATGATAGAAAGAAACTTTGCAGTCTTTAGAATCACTTGCCCAATATAAAAAAATGTGTTGACCTTCAGTCATGACTGTGCGCTTATTGAAACACATGCACGTCCACTGGCGCATACAGGCCCTTCGCGGCTTACGTGCCTGAGACACGGTCCTACGGAGTTGGCCTGTAAGCAGTGAGAAGTAAGTGAGAGAGCAAGAGCCCCCCAGGAAGGACCAGAAGCATCCATAGTACTTTCACATGGGTGGCAGGAGACCAGTTGTTGGGCTAACTTAGCCCAGATGGTTTTAGAGGCTGTTTAAGCTATTGCCTTTGCAGAAACAACACGTTAAAATAAAAATGAAGAAATGTGTTTTGAATAAAACACTCTGCTAGAGCACACAAGTGACTGCAGTGGTAGGGAACCTAATTACTAATTTATTTGTAGATGTCTCTTAAATGTGTCCTTTTGAGTTAACATTAGAAAAAGGCAGTTTTGTCAAACTGCTTCCTGGCCCATTCTGCTTGCATGTTTGTTCCCATGCTTCAGAAGTACTCGAAATGTCATTCTGCTGCATAGCAGCATTCCAGTCTTGCAAACAGTTGTCGTGCTTCATACGGCAATCACTGGCCTTGTGTTCAGTGCCATAGTAATGGGTCCATGTAAGCGCATGCAGGACAAGGCTAGGAAGATGTCAAGCACCTGAGATCAGGAAAATGCAAAGCCAGACCTGACAAAGTCTTGACGCGGATAGCGAAAACTTGAGAATGCTTCGCTGTAGCTAGTGAATTCTCTCTAATGGAAGGAGAAGTAAATAAGCAATTCAGAACAGCGAGCAAAGAATTGTAAGCAGCTCACCACCATTTAAATAGGGATTGCACAGACCTGTGCTAAGTGACTGGTCCTATGTGAAAAAGGAAGCTTGTGGCAACATAGGGAATACAAGTGAAACCTCCGAGGCCCCAGGTCTTTTACAGCCAGCATATTCATCTTGCAGGAGTATGTAAGTGGCTGGAAATGGTGTATATCCTTCCCTTTCTTTCTCCTTCTCTTTTTCTCTTCCCCTCTGCTCCTGCAGCTGTTTTTTTCCGAATCACTCAACAAACTTCTAGTAAGCATCTGAGAACCCCGCAGGCTTTCTGTGTTCAACCTTGGAAGCACATGCAGACTAGGTTGCTGTACTAGATCTCTTTCAGGTTACTGTTTCATGTTTGGATCAATGTCAGAGTTTCCCTGGATGGCTTCCCTTTCCTCCCTTCCACCTCATGGACTTTTCACTGTTAAGTGGAACAAAAGGTTGAGTTCAGTGTTCAGACTCATCAGTTTATGCTCATTCTGACCTACCTAACCAGCTCAATTTTGTTGAAAATACTTTATTTTGCATTGAAAGTTAGTCACCGTCAGCTGCGTGGCCTGAATGAGAAATCCCACCCATCAGGGACTCCATGCCATTCTTCAGTGCTCTGGAGGCTCCCACACTGCAAGGCTTGCCTGGGTGTTTGGCTGCCAGGAATATGCTCTGCAGGATATGGGATATTTTGGATCTTCAGGAAAGAGAGAGTATGGGGAAGGAAGGGTTATAAAGATTTCAATTGTCACAAGCTTTGTTTGGCTATTCAGGAGATTAAAGCCACAGTTTCATAACACAAACTGTTTGACAGCCTGTCTCAGTGTAAGGTCTCCCCACATAGCCAGCCCGCAGCTGCTTGCTCCTGTCGCTATGTGCCGCCTCCTCAGCTGTGCCAGAACAAAATATCTGTAGTGCTGTGAAGTGGCTTGGCCATGGAGACATTTCTGTGTTGCATTTCCACTCTGTGGCCTGAAGCATTTTTCATTTGAGAAGGGCACAGGAGTCCAGCTGGGCTTGTTAGCTCTGGTTCAGCTCCATCTGGGCCAGACCTGGGCTGGGCCCTGCAAAGCCATCTGGCTGTCCCCATCCCCCTTCCCCTCTGCTGCAGGTCGTAGGGGCGCTTGCAGGTTCCCTGAAGCCACGCTGGGCTGCTGTGGTTGCAACTTAGGACCTGCACCCCAGGGACCTCCAAGTTGCTGCAGGAGGACTGGCCTGTGTCTGGCAGAGCAGGCCTGGACCCAGACTGAGCAAACCTTGCTGACGCCCTAGGGTGCCGTGCCCACCAGCCGTGCTGAGACGCAGAGGCCGGTTCAGCGTGCGCGTAGCTTTGGTCAATAGGGCTTAATGGTTCTGGCTCCTTGTGAAAGCTGGCCTCGAGCTCTGGAATCAGTCCTGTTGCGCTCGCGCAGTGCTGGGCCTGAGCTAATTACCTGCCAGGCCAGGGCCAGCTCCAGCATCTCACTGTCCATGGCAGTATTAATCCACAACCTGCGTTGACCACGCACAGGGAACTGGGAGCTGACCACACGCCTTGCTAGAAGCAAGTGCCACGCTGCTGTTGTTGAGGGTAGAGGCTCCATAGTGCCAGTTCTGACGGTGCTCAGTGGTGTTTTTCTTTTAAAGCCCTGTTTGTGGAGCCATGAGTTCAGAGGAAAATCTTGGCTTTCTTTGAAAAGTGAAAAGACGACTAGGAACAAAAATAAGTGCTGGCCTATATTGCAAAGAAAAGCCTAAAGCAGAGATCCAAGTGTCATCTGTGGTTCAGAAATCAGCCAGCAAACGGGCCAAACCACAGATCTTTGGTTGTGATGTCTTGCCGTCTCCTGGAGTGTGAACCCCAAGTTTCAGTTATTTGGGCAGCACCGGGAAGCCTTTTCTCCTCTGTGACCTGAGCAGCTGCCTGGTACACAGGGCAAGGGTGCCCTGAAAGCAGTGTCAAGAAGTCACGCGCTCTCTCAGGCACGTAGGGATTGAGGGAAGAAATGTGATTCTCGTGTCAGTTCCTGCTGGGCTCTGGGAGTGCTGGAGCAGTGCCACCGTGTCATCTCCTCTACTCATGCCACATTTTAAAGGGACAGTTGAGTTTGGCTGCTACAGGCTAAATTCCTCCAGAAGCAGTCAGTTCTTTTAGGAGGCAGGCTTTACACTTATTTTGCCTGGCTTGGGTACTGCGTGAGAGAATCAATTGTCCCATGGTAGTAGGAAATGAGCCCTCTGGAAAACTCTTAATAGATTAGTAACACTTCCGGTGGGAAAATACTTTGATGGAAAAGTTGACCTTCATCTTATAAGTCCCAATGTGCTCTTGATGCTGTCTGTGTAAGGCAGTCCCTGACCGGAGGGTGTTTAAAGAAAGGCAGACTAACCTTCCTTTGCATATGTTTGACATTGGCTCAATCTCTTCTTGCATTTTCCAGGTAGTGTATTAACTGACTGTGTTCCAGAACAATAAGCACTTGATGCTTCAAGCCATAACAGACCCTTTCTGCGCAAAAGTAAACACCATCTGGAAGCTAGTTCCCACGTTCCTCAGGAATACGTTCCAAGTGCCTACCTATTTTAAAAATAAGGAAGAGTTCAGAGCTATCCACCGTTACTGACAAGTGCAATTGCTAGAACTGACTTGCTTTTTCTGTCGGTCCCCTCAGTTAGCTGCAAACTCATAAAAATGAGAGACCTGTGGTTGGGGTAGGGAACAGCAGAAGCAATGAAGACTGTTAAAGTGTTAATCATGAGTGACACAGGAGCCTGCTTTTAGCCCTAGGACACTAGAGCAGACATGAATTATTGAAATTACAGCCCTGTTCATCTTTGTGCTGCAGCCCTTCTAGAAACAGGTAGCAGGTGCCATCTGTCCGCAGGCCAGTGTGCAGAGAAAAGCCCTGCGATCAGGGGATGGGAACGCAGATCCAGGGCTCCAGCATGCCGTTTTGGCTGTAGGAGCTGGATGGTTGGTTGTTTCAGCCAGAGGGGATTTTGCTCGTCAGAAGCCTGGGCTCATTTCTTTTAATACACGTGACTTCTTTTATTATTCCATTAAGCTCTCTTGATAGAGTTGGTGGGTTTTTTTTTCCTCTAGATGCTATCTGAAGTGATTAAAAGCATACAGGAAAGACAGTAACACTAATAGACATGCACGGAAGGTTTGCTTGCCTTGCAGCTTTTGTTTTGTGTAATTTTTTGTGTTTAAAGTACTCATGACAGAGTTTGCAAATGACTATGTAACAACTGAAACTGAATCATGTTATACAACTTTAGGATGTGCTTTATGGCCTATCTGTACTCCTTATAGTGAGAATTTGGGGGCTGGGGGAATCAGTGTGTAGTAACAATTAAGAAGATGTGAGTTGGGTAATTGTAGAAACTGTTCTGAGCAGGATCGTCTTGCGCTTCTGTCCCTGTATCTAGAATGCCAGGTAGAATTCTTAAAATAAAAAGATAAATACATATCTATTTTAGGGCAAGGTAGGGTGATTCTTTGAGGAGCTTGCATTGCTGTTTTCCATCTTTAGAAGCCTCTTAGGACAGATGTGGCTCTGGATATCTACAAAAGTAGATCTGTGACTTCAGGAGCGAGCCTTCTTTGGCTGTTACTATAAACTACAGATTCCATAAACACCTTTTACAGGTCCTTTATTGAAATAAATAAAAATATTACAAATTAATTTCAACAGAGACTGACTCCTGTCATACAGCAGCGAGTAACAGATAACCAATAAATTAGTAGTTACAGCTTGGTTTTGGTGGACTTTACTGATTTTGTTTTTATTTTATTTTTATTTTGGACTCTCTACCAGGGTGGCTCACCATCTGTAATAGTAGTAGCTGGTTTCTCAACAGTTTCCATCATATTTAGAAATATGAAAAACTGTGCAGAAAAGTTCACCTTTTAATTAGGTAGTTGCAGGAGTACATTATTTCTTTGAACCTTCCTGAGGGGATAGCATCTTTTGTACCTAGAATAGACTTTTTAGCTTGGAAATAAGAGTTGTTCCAACTCAAAATGCTTAGCAGATTTTGTGAAGGCTAATTGCTGGGAAAACTCCATTAGAATCACTTCTGAAAAACTAGAGCAATTCTTAGGACGTGTATCAGGTTGCTGTCAGCTTGCAGTCACTTCTCTTGAAGAAACTTCCTACAGGTGAAAATCCTAGCTTTGCTGCATGTTTAATCCTTTTCTGTCTCCTGAAACTGCTAGAAAAGTCTATGTGAAGCCTTGCTCCTGTGTAGGAATCTGTTCTCAAAGATGCAGTTGCAAGACGGGGACTCATACATTCTAGTTCCCTTCCAGACCCCCCCAAGACAGACTCTGAATAATACTGCTATGATGTCTCAGCAATGCAAGAATTAATGTGAGGCTGCAAAGAATCGAAGCTTAACTCAAAAAATTCTGTTATGGTTAGCACTCATGTTTAATTTAGTAGGCTAGTGTCAGTGATGATTATTTAGCATTTTCCAAGTAAATACAATTTTGTTCCACAAGGAAGCAATTTTGTAAACCTTTTGCAGGCCAAGACAGTCGAAATGCACGCCTATTTTGTTTCTATAGCTGCAAATCTAATGTTCATCACCTGTACTGACTATGCAGCTTTGCCATTGCATTTCTGTCTGAGGTTCATGATTGTGAGATCGCATTTCCTATGGAGGCAGTGACCTAAATTTTGAAACCACTGAGTGGCAGGAGCAGAAAAATAATGATCAGCAGTTTAAGGGATCAGTAGTGATTTCATACTGTTAACTAACTCATTTGTTTTCTTAAAAATAAAACCCAAATCCCCCAAAGTAAAATGTATAGTTTAATTGTGCCTCTCTTTGTAGACATCATCGTAACTTAGCTCTCATAGGTGGCACGAGACTATCTGGATTAAAATTACTGCACAAGAAAGTAACCCTGACTTTTACTGGGTGGGTGGACAAAAAAAAAAAAAAACCAACAACTTTTTTGTCAGTCTTTTGTATTGTAGCAGCTGGATTCATTGCTGCTATGGCAACACACCACATGATGAGGTGTATTAGATTGCTGTGCGCAGAGCATACAGGGGAAAACGCACACAGCTCCTTATTGAAGGTAAAGGTTACTCTGGAGTTTCTGCTGTAGAACTGTGTAAGGTCAAATGCTGTAGCTCCCAGCACGTGTTGTGCTCACAGAAAAGGAGTAGGGGCATGTGGCTGTATTAAACTACAGAACCAGGTAAGGTACAACTGCATCTATTAAACTGAAATTTTATCTTCCCTGATATGGCAGGAGAACTTTCTAGAGAGTTTTCTCTTAATCTTTCCATGTTTTTTAAGTCATTTTGCTAATGTGGCAATGTGAATACGTTGCCAGCTGTTTAAACTGTTTGAGAGACTCTCTTCCTACTGCAGAGAGACAAATCTTATGGTTTTGGAGGTGACTGTCTTCAAATCAATGCACAAGTGTATGAAGATTTTTGCTATTGTAGCAGCTTTGCTTCAAGGCGTTGAATGAGTTTTTATTTTTGTTATTATCTGCACAATGGTTCAGAACATCTCTCTTATCAGTTAGAATCCAGTATTTTACCTACTTAGTAATTTTTATTATCAGTTCTTTGAACAGTCTGCTGTCTTTAGCAGTTATTAATATTTCTTCCTCCCTCCCTCCCAGTCAGCAACATCAATGTGTCTGAACCTTCTTGGAAATGAATTTTCATTTCATTTCCTCCTTCACATTTTATGCTGCCTACTGAAGCCTGCCAGACTTCACCACACCTGTAAGGATGTGAAAGTGGAAAGAGCATCAGAGAATGTTATATTTTTTTACCCTGTTGCCATCAACTACATATAAGGTTTTAGAAATAATTAATAAAAGGATTGGATTTGCATGTTTACTCAGACTCACATCAAACTCAAAAAAGATTTACCCTCCCCTGTTCTCTGTGCACCTTTTGCTGTGTTTTGCATGTAACTAAGTTACATGGGGCAGGCTTTCAAGCAGCATCCATTAGGTGGAGGAGGACAGCAGTACTTTAGAAAGGGGAAAACTGAGAGACAAAAAGCAGTGGTGGGGGACATGTCTGAAATTCAGCTCAGATAGTTCAGTACTTTTCCTGCCTGCCATGAGGAGTTTCCAACATTTTCAATACTTTCTGCTGTCTGCAACTTAGAAGATACTTCTTCCTCACTGTTGGGCTCCTATTTGTTCCACAAAATACTTGCTTTTCTTCTGTAACAGTCCAGGGGGTGGTTAAGAGCCTCAAACCTTGGCTGTGTAGAGAATTCTGCTTGGCCAGGTAACAGAGAGTCAGAGGCACACTGCCTTTGTCCAAAGACTTTTAACATCAGCTTAGGACCAAAGGTGAGACTAAAGATTCATCAACTCTCTGATCCTGTCAGAAAGCACAATATGCACAGTATGGACATGCGTGTGAAACCAGTTCAGGTGAAAGGCTCCAGCATGTTCCATAATAGAGTGAGATAAAACAGGAGGAAAGGCTGGCCTGGCCCACTACTTACGCATAGGGCATTACAAGGGAGTGCAAATGTGCCATGTGTCTTCACTCCTCTACGTAAAAGATTTCCAGTGACCTGTCTGCTCCCCTAGATGTATTTATCCCTGGTGAGCCAGTGTTTAAAAAGTCTCATTCCTACCATAGGCAAATTGGAAGCATTCCTGTGGAAACTGATGACTGGGGTGAAGGTCAGCCTTTCCCTCCCACTCAGCCCTTTTAATGGTGAGAAGAGACAGCCTAAGTTATGGTATAACTAAAACAAGTCTGAATGGAGGGAAACTTTGCCACAAGCAAAGAGTAGGCATACATTATTTGACACGATAGGGAGTAAGTGGTCAGAGCTCAGATTTAAACTGGATTCCTTCATCTGCAATGAGGTGACTTTAACAGAGGTGAAGAAAGAAGCAGCTGTCCTGCCTGTCAGCTCACCAGAGAGAGTCTGTGAAATACAGAAATGCGTAAATGAGCAGTCATCTTATAATGCCAGAATGAAACAGGTTTGCAAGGAGCTGAATCAGGATTGTTGAAAATGAGGATTTGTTAAGGGTGGAAATCTTTGAAGAGGAAGATTAGCCATAAGAGGAAATAAGTCAAGCAAAGTAAGACCACGATTTAGCTCTGATTCCAGCAGTTCAAGCAGAGCAAGGAAAATTCAAATCAAATTAAGCAATCAAAGAAGCTTAATCTCTCTAGATTTGGGGATCTTGTTCAGTTTGGTGAATGACGAGTCTAATTCAAACACCCAAGAGCTGATTATCCTTAATACAGCACATCCATTGTGGCCCAAAGCATAGAACACCAAGGATGCAATTGATTTGTGGCATAATAGCACTAACACACTCATCTAGCCAACTGTCACAGAGTTACACTAGGGATGAATTTGTCCAATTTGTCAAAAATACAGAATCTAGATAAAAGGAGATAAAGCATATACCTCTGGCAAATACTTCCCTCTCCATGAATTTCATTCAGCTTTGAAATCAGAACTGTGGTAGCTTATCACAAGGAAGAGACAAAAGGCCGCGAGAGTCTTAATTAGGGCCTTCGTTATTAAACATCAACAGTAAAACGGAAAAGGGTGTATGGAGCTAGTCATCTTTACTAGAGTTGCTAAAAGTAAGAGATTATGGAAATAGGGGTGTGGAAAATCATATTCTTAATGAAGCCTGGTGAACAGAAAGAACATGAGCATTGTCAGAGAAAGCTTCCTTCGCGAAACTGGGTGTTCCTGTCTCTGTTTTTTCTGGGATTGGATTAGACTCTACAAATGTTCTTAAAGATCACGATCCTGGATTTGAAAAGTGCTCATTATTTGGTGAGGGAGACTGTAAGTATTCACACCGTCTTCATTTTGGGGGACTTGCTGAATCTTGTATAAAAACTTCAGTATAGGGACAATGTCTTATATGTATGTTAGTGCCCAGTGCTAACTGAAACATCTGAGAGGTGCACTAAAACAAACGTATAACCTATGGGCACCTCTTGTGCACAGACCAGTTGACAAAGATGTAGAAGGCTGCTAAAATGTACTACTTTACCATCAGATTCATTTCACTGCATGATTTTGCTATTCAGATTTTACCCAGCAATAAAACTGTAACTTATGTCAACAAGGTTATAAGAGAGATCCTGTCTACTCTCTTCCATATATTAAAATTGCATGATGTGTTAATATTATCAAATTTTCACTGATTTTAGATTCATGGAAAACAGTGGAAAAGCCAGTCTGATTCCATTGGAAAAAAAAATCCTTTGGACTGACGTAACTGTGCATCAGCCTCTAAGAAGAAAGAAATCTGGAGTCTTGATTACTGATAATCAAAACATGCAAAATTTTTAGGCTACTTAATATGATGTGTATATCTGTTGTATGCAAATAATAATGTAGGCAAAGTTCCAATAAGAAACAACTTGCAGTGACTAATTGATGTAGGAATATGTGCACCAGTAGGAGCAGGCCAGTCCCTCACTCAACTGTCAGATGGCTGAGATATTTTTCAAGAGATAAATATGTACAAGAGTGATTATGCCAACAGATGCTAACTTTAAGAGCTTGGGCTTCACATCCAAATGTTGATCCAGCTCAAATCGAAATGGGCAAAGCATTACTAAAGGGAGATCTGACATCTCCTGGGCCACATTTCTCAGATCAAGCATAGGTGTATTGATAGCAGTCCAGGATGTCTTCTGTACAGGCAGGAGTTATGCTCCCAGGGCCCGTAATTTCCAGAAGGTCCAGCCACTTAAAGCATTCAGCAAGAGAGTTAAAAAAAATCTATTTTGTCTTTGGGAGGAAGTCCACTATGAAATTATCACAGGAAAAATTGATTCAGTTCTTCGCTGAGCACAAGAGTTTGTGGCATCAGAATGTTTTCCTTGGATATCTGTAGGGCTAGCTGCAATACTCATTTCAGTTTTAAGGGTGTATTGAAACAGATCAAAACAAACACACCAAACAAATGAGACTCTGGTTCCCTCACTGCCATGACAACTGAATGAGTAAAAGAAGTTTGTTTATAAATGCGTTAGGGAGAGATTCTTCCTCCAAGGAACTTGCCTTCAATATTGCTAAGCCCCAGTGCTCCTAGATCACAAGTCAACCCTACAGAACAGTCATGGGATTTTAGAGGTTCTCCACTTTCTGAGTCTTTGTGGCTCATGTCATATTCTTTTCAGCCACCATGGACCTCAGAGAACTTTAAGTTTACTGCAGAGTGAAAGGGTTCTGTTCAGCTTCTTGATTCTAGTAGCATGGTCTCTAGGAAGAAGATGCCAAATGCTATGAGAGTCTGAGATGAGACCCTCTTTTCCTGATGGAGCACTAGAGATATACAGCCAGGAGAAGAAAAGGGGAAACTTGAGACAGCCTTCTGAGGTGAGCAAGGTGGGCATACAGTGCAGAGACCCTAAAACTTAGAGACTCTTTTGGGAATATGTGCAGATGATTACTTGCAGTGAGGAACTGACATCCCATGAAAAAAGAAGAAAACAGAGCTGAGTTATTAAGCAGCACCTTAGGGCACATGATGACTCTTGGAGACATCAGCTCTTTAAGAGGAAAGGGAGCATAGTTTGTTCCCACAGATTTGTCCTTCAGTAAATGTGCACTGAGACAGTCTTCAGTTCTGAACATCAGAGCCTAAAGCTCCTATCCAGATCCTGAGCTAAGGAAGGACCCCCTTTCCTTGATTGTACTATGTCCTCTGTCAACTTCCAGCTATACTAGTTTAGTAACTAATCTATGACAAGACTCCTTCACCCTCCCTGCCTGTTCCACATAACATAACCCTCATGTACATGCTTTTATCTGTGTGTATATGCACACACACACACAACTGCACTTAAAATGAATCATGTATGCTTACTATAAATCATTAGATACGAGATTATTGACTTTGGGATGAATTACTTTGGTTTTCATAGCTTCCAAAAAATGATTGCAGAAAAGATTAAATGCCACAAATTATTTTAGTAAAGATGAGTGACGTAAGTAGGGATACCACATCGGGCCAAGGAGAGTAAAATGGGCACAAACTGCAGTTCTCCCCTCCCTTTTACTGGACAGAGCCTACAGATTGTGACAAATTGCGTGTTGATTTTGTAAGATGATGAAGTGATTTTTGCTGCCTCTGAGGCTGACCATCCCAAACTTTTTTTGCATTGCAGCTTAAGACTGGATTGAAAGTAACTGGATTTGCACATGCAAATGTGCAAATGTAACTGGAGAGGCACAGTGCCACCTACCTACTGGCTGTAATTCAGAATGTTATTTCTCACACGTGTATTTCATGAGATGAAAACTAAAACTGTGTTAACTGCCTTCAGTAAAGGATATTTTTGTGTGGAATGCTGCTTAGAATTAAAAGTGCCAGGTTAGATTAAATTTTTTTTTTTCCTTTTCATAACCCCTAGGCTTCATAAATGCATCACACTTCCTTATTGTCAATTTGCTTGGGAAATCACTGCTGACATCTCACCTAAGAATTTATTATCATTCCAGTCAGGGTGTCTTTCACGTATGTTGAAGGTTTCTTGGATTTTTACCAGCTTTAAAATGTATTGGAAGTGAGCAGATGAACATTAAATTAAAAGGTTAATTGAAACTGAAATATTGCACTAGCACAGTTAATTGTTTCTGTTAAAACGTTTATTAGCTTAATTGAATACTTACAGAACTAAGACAAAGAAAGCTGTGTATGTGTTTCCGCACACACAACAGTTAATATACCTGTGCTCCAAAGATAAATAGCCACTAGTATTCCTTTAAACCAGTAGCCTAGGAGAGTGTATTTCCAAAACAAGGAACTTTTTTTCTGTATCCAACGGCCAAATTTCCATGATCTTCCAAGCAGTCACCAATTTCTTTTAAAATTCCCTAGGATTTATGTGTACACTGGAGTCTTGAAAGCTGTCACGATAAAGGGCTCACCTCATATAAATACTTGGGCCAGCAAATACTCATAAAGTCTTCTGCTTGACAGACAGCGCCCAACTATATGACTTGCTTGTCTTATTAGTGGGCTTTCTGAGGCTGACCAGTAAGATCCCCAGGAAGAAGAGTTACTAGAGAAATACATCTGCTTTTTTTTTTTTTTTTCTTGATTGGAGAGGTGGTCAGGCTCTCCTGCTGGAAGGAAAGGGAAAGAGCCATTCATTCCTGCTTTCTGGAAAGAAACCAGTTTTCATGGTGATTGGTTTTTGTAGGGGGCCTAATTTAGCAGCACTGTGAAATGAAGATTTTTGTCCTTTGAAGTAGCTGTATTCTCAGTCTAGGGGGAGAACTTTAACAGTAGTAGTGCAACCAGTATCAAACTGTTCAAATTACATTTATATAAACTCAAAAGTTTTTTAGACAGAGAAAGTACTTGCAGTATATTCCAAAATAATGAGTAACACGTTATGTGGAATATGTTTAAACATGAAAAATACGCTTTGATCAGATTGTTTTAAAGAGGTTTGTGTTTGAAAATATCTAAGGTTAATAAAAATTATATTGTGTAATTTCCTATTCAAAGCAATGTTAGGGCCCTAAATAGCAACACAAATGGAATCTTTTATGCAATATCTAGTAGACAGTATGTTTTAAATTATACTTTATCCTCTCTACTGGTTCTTTGACAGGATTTCCATCATTAGGCTTTCAGGAATGCAGTTAAACACTGAGGGCTATGGTAATTTTTAATCTTTAGCAAGCAACCGGTTAGACTTTATTAGCTTTATAGCATTTAAACCTCTCTTCAGATTTTACTAGGTATTTTACCCATTATAGCAACTGCCTCCGTTACCTGGGTGGATACGCGGGGACCAGTATCATACCAAAAACACCAGTGTCCGATAAGTGGGAAGTGTGCTATTATCCCAGAAATGATTTTGTGAGTTTAGCTGCATTAGCTGCATCTTGCATGTTGCACTGCAGGAGAGGAGGCACTAGGTAGTCTAGGGCGTCGAGGTGGATAGAAAGGTCAGGACGCCTCCTGTTTGTCAGTCTGGAAGTGTTGATAGTAGCTCTCTCCAATGAGAGTCTTTCCTCACCCATTAACTAGCTGGGTCAGTTTTGTGCAAGTTAACTATCCGAACTCATATGACTTGACAGCTGAAGCCTAGTCCTTAACCAGGCAAGTTACTATTTGATTTTGATCATCTGTCGTAAGCCATTCTCTTTCTTCATGCAGTGAACTCATAGCTCTTGTATTAGCAGTGACTCAAGAGAGACTAGATGTCCAAATGCTTCTCTGGTGCATTGCTTGAAACTGATGCATTGCTTACAGGTAGGCTGTCCTAGAGTCCCTGGTGTTCAGGTTTTATTTTGGGGGGCTAGAGTGTCTGTTCCATGTTGGAAGCATGACTTGCAAGCACTGAAAACCATCTCTGCAAGGGTGGAAATCAGGGACTTCAGTGGCCTTTGAAGAAAACTCTTATTATCGCTGAGTGAAAGGGATTGGTAACTTCAAGACTGTATGTTTATTATCTTTTCCTGCTCCTCCTGTATTCTTACAGTCTTGCACAGTCTGCCCTTCTCCTATCCATCTGTTTCATTCCCTGTTGTTCACTTCCTCCACCCTCACTCCATATATACACTTCTTTGCCTCTGTTGTACTATTCCTTGGAACAGACTCACATTTTCCAACTGCCAGATGCTCTTTCTTCAAACCTATCCTTTAATGTTTGTTCAAGGAATCTCTTTTCTTGTTCTCATCACTAGTAATCCTTGCTCTTTTTCATTCCTTGAATTGTTTCCTTACATCTTGTCTTACGTTTGTCCTGTCTTCAGCAGCAAGTTTCTTGTATGTTCATAAAGCACTGTTTAAAAGTACCTTTCAGTACGAACGTTGATTATTATCAGCATTCTAACTGCAAATATTTTTATGCTTTATACGGAGGTATTATTAATTGGACTTCACACACAGTCATTCATATCTTTGCCTTGTGCCTG
Organism: Struthio camelus; assembly: GCF_040807025.1. Classification (NCBI taxonomy): domain Eukaryota; kingdom Metazoa; phylum Chordata; class Aves; order Struthioniformes; family Struthionidae; genus Struthio; species Struthio camelus. Next base: position 141,650,624 of record NC_090943.1, on the reverse strand, counting down.
CTAAAGCAGTCTGTTTGGTTTCCTCTATATCTGAGTGAACTGAGGCTTTGCCGAGGCCCAACACTTAACTTGTGGTCAGTTAGGGACAAAGTACTGAAACAGGGGAGGCGCTTTCCTCTGCCAGAAGTCTCCTATAACGAAGCCTCTGTCACTCTCGAAGAGAAGCTGTTCCCAGGAGAGGCTGCGACCGAAGCGTACTCCCCTGAGCCGCTTGCCTCAGTTGCCTGGCTGCCTTGTGGACACCTCTGGCTTGCCTAGGGGAAACAGCTTCTCCAAGCGTGCCCACTTGGCTGCCAATGATGTTTCGATGATGCTCTGTGTGCCAGCGTACTCGGGCACACAGAGCCCTGCATGATCAGGAAGGTGACTTGTGGAGGTGCCGGGGGCAGGGGCCCCAAGTCCAGGATCTGAACAGAGCCTTGTCTTCAGGGCAGCAGAAGCTGCCCTGAAAGCTGCCTTAAAAGCATGCAAGTTAAAAAGTCACGTATTTCTAAAGTGTCCCTAAGTGCTAGTTTACTATAAACTTAGAAACTGCTTCACTAATTACTGAGATAATGCGAAATAGGAAAACAAGCCGAGTATCTGCACTTAGGACACTGAACAATGTTTGTCTGAAAGAAAAAGTGTGTGTATGGGCGAATGAGAGAAGGTAGTTGGCAGGTTCACGGGCACAAAGACATGGGACTGTCTATTGGAAAAGAATAAACCTGTGCTTACAGCTACACCATGTGTAAGGAGATGAAACCTGCTCCTGCCGTGCTTCTTTTTTCATGCTGTCGGTGCACCTCACTGCTGAGTCTCCTTTTCAGAGTGATTTTATTACAGTGATATATTAAATGCAGGAACACAGTGTAATCCTGAGCCATGATTAGAAGCTGAAGAAGGAAGATGTTTTAAGCTAGCCATTAGCAGGGGTTTCTTCTCCCAGTTGGCAACGTAAAAGTCTGTAAATCACATAAATAACCTAAAAGACTGAAAGCAGAATGAAATAATTACTCATTTTAGGTCAGGTTTTGACTTTAAAGAGCCTAAGTGTACTTATTCTGGCACAGGGGACCTTCTAGTGGTTTTAAAGCAAAGAGAGCTGGCTATAGCAGGAAAACTTGTGTCTTCAAAACAGAGAGCAAAGTGGTGAGGCTGAAGTCCCGTTAGCCGGAGTTCCACCAGCTCCTATTTGCACTGAGGCTGGGTAGCTGCAGGACTGGATGAGTGTTACTGCCTTCCTGACAATCTTCCAGTTGTCAGGAAAAAGAAATTTTGATAATTGAGGCTTTCACTTCCATTTTCTTTAAATGCATGGATTTATAAAAAATATACTCTAACCTACCGACTTCTACAATAGAAATAAGAGTTCTTAGACAAGAGCTTGAAGAGAAAATTCTTCATTGCAGCAGACATTGTGGACTGACACATTTGGACTGTGTCAAGCCAGTAGTGAAGTGTCTTGTTTGAAGGGCTTTTTTTAACAAACTGCTAGCTGCTCACTCTCACACTTAAATGCACATCTCAGCATATTTAACTGAATTGTGCAGAGAGAGATAAGTGATTTAAAATTATTGAAATTGTAGGAGTCATTTTTTGGAGGCAGAAAATGTATCAGGCACTTGTATCTTGCAGTTTAGAAATATTTTTGAATGGCAGAATATCCTTGTCCCTTACATTCTGAGGAAAGGTCGAAAGAATCATTCCAAAAAGTGGATTCAGAATTTAACCAGGACATTCTGTTGCCTCTTGTCTTTCTAAAACCTGGGAAATAGCAACAAGCTCAATCAGCAGTCCAAGACTGTAAGTAGTGTCAGCTCAGAAAATATTTCTTAGTTTCTTAGTTCTCTGGATAGTTTAGTCATGACTTAGCAACAAAGAGAACATTTACAGGTTTGAGAATAGTGACGCAAGAAGCAGAAAGTGCTTTTGCTTCCTTTTGTTAGGCTTACGTGTATATGTTTGAAATCTGGCCAAAACTCAGGATAATACAAAGTTGTAAATAGAATAAAGACAATGTTGCAATGATCTCAAGAGTTTGGAAAAAATTGACCGTTCTGTCTGTATATTTATCCACAATATCCTGCCATTGTTAGTAATACTCACTAATCCAAAGTATTATGTATGAATTATAGTTCCTAAAAGAAAAAAAATACTCTAGGCAGTGTATTTTGAAGTGAGTGCTGTACCACATGACAGAGTATGTTTCTTCTTAATATTACTGATCTTGAGTTAACATCAAACCATGAAATAAATATTGTGCCATTGTACAAGTTGGAAAGTAAAAATCTGAAGGCCTAGTCCAGTTTCTGAAATTCTGATGTTTTAGGGAAATAACACTAGGGCTGTGGGAGCATTTTTCCAGAATGTTGCCTTCTACTATGACTAGTCCGATGCAAAAAAAAGTATCCCATTGGTGTGCTGGAAACAGAACAGACCATAACTCTGCGATCTTGAACATATTCCGTCTATCTTTGGAAGCTAGTTGCAAAGGGCAAGACTGTTTGAGCTATTGCTAATTAGAGTCCTGGCCCTTTAAATTCCTTTTATGTCAGATGAAATATTGGTATGTGAAAATACCTGCAGGCCAGGAAGAAAATTTCAAATGGTTATGTTGGCATTCTAAAATAACATTTTTCCCAGCATGATTTGTTGCATAAATATAGCCAATATTTTAAACGTCTCTCTCTTCTGAGAGTGTCCCATTCAATCTCTGTGCTTTTTCGTGCTCCTTTTTCTGTACTCACCATTTAGTAGATACATTTTTCCTATCAAAATTCTGTACAACTATAGGATAGATTGCTTTTATTGGAATCAGTGACTGAAATTATTGCGTCAAGGTCATTAGGTTAATTTCCTATCTTTGTAAAACAGCATATAATTTTAAATCCAAAATTATCTAAAGTGGATAAAGATGGAAAAATGAGCTGATATAATGATGCATGAAATCTCCCATCAGCAAGTATTTCACATCTGCCACTTAAGGATGAGCAGGATTGTGTCATTTATAACAAATGCCACCTTTTTCATTGAGAATCTTGCAATAATTAACAGAAGCCACCATCCATCCACACATCACCTGAATTCACTGTTTACCAGTTGTTTTTTCTGATGCTGCTGTTCTGTTGTCTGGGTTCTCTCCTGGTTGTGATCTCTCCTTATTACCGTTTAACCTTGCAGCATTCTAATTTTAACACTGCAACACTACCGAATATACAAACATACTTACTAGACTGCGATGTCAATAGATGAAATGTACTTTCATTGCCCGGCTTGATTTTGGGGGGAGAATGAGATCTCTTCTGTGTGAAAGATAGACACCTCATGGACATCTTTCAATATATATAGAAATAGAGGTAACCTAAATCACAGGTTGCTTTTGAAAACATAAGCCATTACGGCTAAAATTAACTGTAGGTAAAATCCTGGCAAAATTGACTTCCCCGTCATAGAAGTCAATGACAGCCTTCCACTGATTTAAGTGGAACTGGGAGTACACTCTATGTTTTATATAGAAGAAGATGAAGAGCTTTTACTTTTTCTCGCATACAGACACGTGCACCCTTTCTGTTCCCTTTTCTGCTATAAATGTGTTGTGCTGGAAAAGAGCCACTTAAAGTTCACAACCTTTACGAAAGATGTCATTCCAGTAGCAGAGAAGCATTGATCAGTGAAGGACAAGTATGGTTGTATACATCAACCAATATTTTTCATTCCAAAAAGAGAGAGTATTTCAGTTGACAGTGCTGCAGCAAAAATCTCTGTGTAGATTTTACACTTGAGCTTCAAAAGGCTTTCTCTCCCAGTTTTGAAAGTAGAAAATTCAGACATATTTACTGAGGCTTTTGAATTCAGTGCAAAACATTTCCCACACAAGAGTATGCAGGTTGCATTTGTGAAAATACATTGTTACAGCAATTTAAAACAATATATTGGGTGTCATCTTAAGGGAACATGTCTGCAGCCTCGTAAGCCAATAACGGTCCATAATACTGTTCAGAGTAAACGGCTTCTCACCCTTAACCACGTGTGCTTGCACAGCCAGCCTTCAGCCTTCAGTTCTCCGTGTGGCAGAAATCTGAAGAGCAGAGAAAGGTGTCAGGTCTATATTGTTCCAGGTGTTTCTACTGAGAAAGTTTGCCTGTAGACCCAGAACCAAAGGGACAACTGATACTACCTTTCACAATGAATGACTATAAGTAAGAAGCAAGGGTTGTACCAGGGTGCCATGTTTTCAAAATAAAATTTGCAGTGGTTGTTCCAGCCAAGATAAATTTGCCACAATATTTCGTGCCCAGGAGCCTTCAAATGAAAGTCTCCCTAAGTCTGTAGTATATCGTTCTAGGCAAAACTTTGTTCCAGCCCACCCTCAAAACCTAATACCCTTGTTTTAAAGTGCGTTTACCGTCCTACGGAGTTACGTGCATGGAGTACTGGAAGGCATTCCAGTTTACTGAGAAAAAAGCAGTAAAAGGCATTTTTCTTTTTTAAAGCCGCCCTTTAAAAGGGGTGAAAAGTATAGGCTATAGCTCCTTTGTTTTTTCACATAAATATCAGCATAAAGTGCTGCATATGATGAAGTTTGCATTTGCTGCAGTGAATCCATGACTTCAAGAACAAGTGAAAAATCTTTCTGCCAGGGGCAGAGGCAGTCCAAATGCTGTGTCTCCTCTGGAAGGACAAGAAATTTGACTAGAAGTCTTTTTCAGGGATAGGGATATAACAGAAAGATTGTTCTGAGTATCTGTTGCCCTTAAGGGCTTAAAGGTTTACTTTTAAAGGGTTTTCTATCTTAGATGCATTCAGGTGCTATCTATTTTGAAATCAGTATTTGCAATACTAGGGAAACATATAAAACAAATCAGCTTTCATCCTATTATAACTAAATGTATGCAGATGTGATCTCTGTTTGTTTGGTGTGCCTGAGGAGAATGGCAAGAAAAAAGAAGTGTTTTTCCCTTTTTTTTTTTTTCCCTTTGTTCTAGAAGCTATTTGGAGGAAATGCAGATTTTGCAGGGTATCCTTATCATTTTGATAAAAGATGAGAGGCAGGATGGAGAGAGTTGCTGCTTCCCTGGGAAGAATATTCAGTGTGGTAGGTCCCTCTGTAAAAGCAGGAAGCTGAGCAGCTAGCATGAAAGCATTTGTTCTCTGACACAGGGGTATTAGAGGGAAGTGCAAAGTTTAATCCAGATGTGAGCGCTTTTCCTTTTTGCCCACAAGAACTGTAACAGGAAAAAAAAACTCAGTCTTTCCTTTGGACATTTGAGAGATTACTGTGTCTGTTTTGTTCTAATCCTTTGCTGTATCAAAAACTGAGCGAGCAAGACGAAGATGTGTGTGATGTGTATTTTTGATCCTGGCAAACATATTATTCAAGTCTTCCCATTTTAAAAAAAAATTGTATATTTTCACCCAGCTTTTTTGTTACGGTGAACAGAAAGCCTTCACATCTGAAGTCTTAAGAGCAGCTCACATAAAACAGTTCAAAGGAGCTCAGTTTTCAGTACTGTTCAAGAGTTTTGTTAATGTCATTAACTCTTGCTGGCAGATGCAGCAACTTCCAGGTGCAAACAAATGTTGATTCTTCAACTCTTTCATTTTTATGTGCATTAGTTTATCATTTTTATGACTGTGCATTTTTACAGTGCTATAAATTTATATTGTTTCAAATTTTTTAAAGTTTTTTAATGTTTCAATTCTCACTTTCCAAGACAGTAACACTTTTTCTGTTTATACAGTCTCAGCAGATCACTCAGAAGAAAGCAAATTTTGCTGTTTGTGTCTCAACCTTGAGTAGTTTTCTTATATAACTAACATAATTTTCAAAAATACATATTGGTTTTCTCCCTAACGCAAGTTCTTAGATGAAAATAAAGTTTGAAGGAAGGGAGCCCATTACATTTTTTTGCCCTCGTTATTTTGACCTTCTTAATGCCACAGGTTATATATAGCTCCGTGATTGCTATGTTTAAAACCTTTGCAGGCAGACTGACCCTGTCAGGAACTGCATGTTTGAAAGATTCTCTGGATTGCTACTACTTTGGAGCATGATCTGCTCCACTCTGGTCTCTGGTGGATCCTTTGATGCTTCTGCTCTGAGAAGGCCTTCTCATATGACCGGCTCATATGACTGACAAATACTTGCCACCAAAAGTGCTACTCTGTAGCGCTTTTCTACATCAACAAAATCTCTGAGACGTTATGCAGGAAAACCCCAATAGATGATGCTACTTTAAATAGCCTATTGCTGATAGTGTGAGGAATGACTGGCACTTGACACGCATGAATGGTCCTGGCATTGGGGATTGCCAGTGGAAATCCTTTCAGTACTTCTCCTCAGCTGAAGAAAAATGAGGTACAGGCAAGGAACACCATGAAAAGGCCTTTCTTTGCCAAATATTTCAACACCTTACAGTGTGTAAGGCCATTCCTTGAAAAGATATTTGCACGCTCTGGCTGTTAGAGAAATAAGACCCAGCGCTGAAAAGTCAAAGAATTCCCCAGAAGAGAAGAGGACCGTGTTCACCAGTCTGCCATATTAGATCACTCATTTTGGATTGTCACAGAGTTATGAGAAACGAGAGATTCTACAAGAGACAATTAACAATTTATTGTTAAAAAATTGTAAATGGTGGAGAAAAAGCCTCTCTGCCTCTTTCAAGTTCACATCCCACCTCATTTGCATTGTAAAACCACATTTCCATGGGCTTGCTTGTAACCAGACCTGCAGCTAAATATTTACCCAATAGATTTTGTTAAAGCTGTTTCAGTGCCTCTGGAAATGAATTCACACCTCTAATTCCTAAGTACCGTTTGCCTCTGGGCACTTGTAGTGAAACGCAGATATTAGAACAGCTGAAATAGAGTTGAGATAACTGATAACCTGAGTCAATAGGTAACGGAGTGAGAAAACAGAATGATCTTTGTGAAACAGAATTTTTTTAGCTGAAACGTCAAGCTGGATTGGAGTATTTTGGGTCCCTCACGTGGCACTTGAGAAGTAGTTTCAGTTGGATGTTGTCAGGCTTTCTCCACCTCCTTATTCACGTTCAATCTCTTGGAGAGAAAGCAATGCTTTTTGGGTAGTGCCATCAACACCTGCAGCGATGGGTGAAGTGAAAAAGAAAGGCAAGCACTTCTGGAGGGATCAGCAATGGCACACAGCGACAGCCCACGTTGCCTGGCTGTATCTGGAGCAGGACGGACACTGTGCTCTTTGCCCCACTCCTTTGCTCTCCATTCACGCTGCAGGCTGGAACAAGGCACAAAGTGCTTAGCTCTCACTGAGTGGGTCTGCTGCAAATGTCACAACTTCGTGATGTAATACAAGGGAAATCTGAGAGGCAGAAATCAGTAGAGGCAATGTGGATGGTTTGGGAGAGAAGGGGCAAAAAAAAGGTAACAGTGAAGGCAGAAAGAGCAAGAGGGGAATAGGGTGTGGTTGATATGCTAGTCTGTTTTAAAGGCTGTATATTTAAAAAATCAAGATATTAAAGATACTTAGGAGGAAAGATGGGAGGGAAAAAAAACATATGTACATCTAGGGAATAGAAGACGATCCTCTGCTGATAAAACTCCACTACACGCTACTTTATGCCATCTGAAACTCTGGCCCAGAAACGCTCTTAGGGCCTCCTTTTCACCTCACTGAAGATATAGGCTTGGGCCTACAATACTTATCATAAGGATTTTTTGGGCTAGTTTTAATAATCACAGCCTACAGGGAATTCACCCCCTCTCGAGAGAGACAATCCACAGCCTAGGATATCTTTCGCTTCAGAGTTCCCCTGATAAGACCCAACGTATTCTGCATTTAAATATCACTTCTTTGTTCCTAATTAAACCCTGTGCATCACACCTAATAATTCAGCTCTCTCCTCAACATTAGGCACATACAACTATTTGAAAGATTTTATTCCCAGTTCCTCAACACTTAACAAAACTGTATAGATTTGATTGTATTCTGTTCCCAGAAATGAGGCCCTCAAGTCTCCACCTTCTGATTATTTCCTTGTCTCTCCTCCTAACTCCTTCCACGCTGTCAATATCTTTCAGACAACCTGGTGCCTAAACCAGAACGTAATACTTGAGTGTGATTGAGCCAGAGCCAAACAGAGGGGGAAAGTCTCTTGCTTCCGGCTCTGATGTGATACATTTGATAACGCAGACCAAAATACACTGCTGCTTTTTTTGCCAGGATAGTCAGAAGAGTATTAGAGATGGTCGGAGAATTAAGCAAATGGCACTTGAGGTGTGACTGCACTTATCCTTGTTTACAAATATCATTAAGCAGCTTAGTTTAAATCCGCTTATTACCAACTTAAACTACTTCGATTTAAATGCCTTTGTACCAATTTAAGTATCTACTCCATCTACTAGCGGGGCTCAAACTGGATATGTTTTTTCCAGGGCGGTGATGTGATGCTTCTAATGAATGTGGAGTTCTTCTCCTTGATTTGAGGTGTGGTTGTTCTCTAAGGTAAATGATTGCCTTTTTGAAAGCGGTCAGTCATTCTGCACGCTATTGGGGCATCATGCCAGCGAGCTGCCTCCTGGCTTAGTAGAGGATTATAAACGGTGGCTCTGAGAGGAAGAGTTGTCTATAGCTACCTGGTGGTTGTAATTCCCCAGATAAACATGCCTCTCACTGGTATGTCCAAGTATGTCTTGTTGTCCAAATTTGAGCCTAGAGAGATTACGGCTCTGTGAGAGGATTCCTATAGTACTCCCACTCTTGTGGGCCCCGTTCACTCTCTCCTTGTACTACTCATGGTTGCTACAGCAGGTCTCACTGAGGTGCAGCTCCTCTAGATCTGCTCCATGTCAGTAGAGGTGTCCCAACAGCTATTACTGAAAGAAGTTGTATGATATTTTATCTACTCAGAACCAAAGCATTTCAGATAAAAATTAACTTTTAACAGTTTGCATTCCTATCTGTCTCCCCCAGAATATATTATGTCTTGCAAGTTAGTAGAGGTCCTTATGTTTCAGGCATTTCTGTAGGCTGTTTCCTTGTTTTCACCTTGACCATCCCCTCTCTTCTTCCACCAGCTGTGAACCTTTGTGATTGTTGATGGCCACTTTGATTTTTGGTGACTGGTCTTAGCAAAATACATGCGTAACTGTGTTGGATCCTGGAAATCACACCTTCACAACTAGAAATTCAGTGACTGTAATTGCTCCACTGAGTGTTTTTTGAGACTGCTTACCTAGAAGTACTGTGCGTGTGGCTTTTCAAAAACCTACTCAATGCAACCATGACATATGGCCAGGAAAGTACAGTATGGCTGTACAGTAACTTACGGTCTTACTGATTAGGTCTCATATAGTATCTCAAAAAATTTAGAAGTGAGTGGTCTTGGATAGTTGTGCATTATGCTGTCTATCACAGCCAGCATAACTGAAACCTTCACACAATGTTATGTCAGAATGACGTATGTGAGATTTCCACAGTCTGCAGGCACTAAAATGAGAATCAGTTCAGTCGGGGCAGAGGCACGTTTTGTTCATGTTTGTTAGGCTGTTAGGCCACAGCAGCGCTCTCCAGTGAGCGCGTTGCAGAAGTGACTGTGCTGCTTGCGCATCCTGCAGCAGCCGTCTTGTGCCCTGACTGTTTTTCTAAGGGAGGAAAACTGAAACTTTATGCTTTCTGGAGTAGAAATACTGGTTCCTGTGCATGAGCAGCTGTGCAAGAATTCTTATGTCAGCTCATACAAGCTCAATTCACAAAATTGGAAGAAGTAATACACTCTGCCCTTCAATATTAACTTGTGGTAGGTCACCACATTAACGGGTTTCGCTGAGCCAAGTTCTGATCCTTTTTATTCCTTCATTTATATTGAATAGCCTCATTGAAGTCAATAGTAATTCTCCCAGGGTAAAATACTATCCTGCACAGGTACAAATGTTTGCTTGAGACCATTAATGCCTCCTAGTAATGGAAAACATACAGCATGTAAAACATTCATCTTCCTATATTGCTTTAGGTCTGCATTTAAATGTAAACTGTTGGTTTTGTACTAAATGTATGTAGAGTAATAGATAGCTGAGCAGAAATAAAAGGAATATGAGACCATTTATTGGTGTTGCAAAATTAGTTTGAGATACTTTAGTCTTGTGTGGAACGTGACAGAAGCATATACAGGCTTAAAGTGCTATGTGACTCTACCTTAACTGTTTTGACACCTCATGTAACCTGCAGTTAATGTCACAAGTGTGATTTTTTCACGAAGGTTGATGTATTTTACATATGCTAGAACAATACTTGGTGTAGGAGCACGTGTTTTATCTTGATCTACCCTTAGAACACTGTTTCTAACAAGCTATCTATCTATCTATCTATCTACTTCATTTTATGTGAACAAAAATCTCATTTAACAACCTTTTGGGGGATTTCAAAGCACAACAGGAATATCTGGAAGCACAGCTGCTGCTTTGGTTCATTGTTCTTCTGGGGTTTCTTGTTCTCCCCTTTGCTTTCTTCACAATTCATCCTCACCATCTGAAAGGTAAATCCAGGACACTGAAGTTTCTCTAAATGACTATCTGCTCACAAGCATGAGGCTACACATATTTCTATGAGCTGAAATGTTTATGCTGCATTGGGGGGGGGATTTTTATAACCCAGATATTCTTTCACAACATAGTTAAGACTGTTTTATTGAAAATGTTCCTCTTCAAGCGTATTTTGTGTTTACAACAGAAAATTGAGTTTAGCAGGATCCAGCCAGTGTCAGAGGTAATGTGTGTGTCTGAGAAGAAAGGATACAATTAGTAAATCATACAAAGCAGCGTATTTCTCTTTTGTCCATGTAAAAGCATCACCAGACATTAGCCTTGCATTCAGTATTTCAAAAATTAACTTTCTGTTCTGGCTTACTGTATAAGACTATTTTCTACGTAATTATATTGTATTTCATTTTCTTCTGTATACTACTGTTATAATGTTATTGCATAGTAAAAAAGTCAGATTTTAATTAGATTAAAAGTAATTTGGTGTATTCATTTTTTTATTTGAGAAAATAAACTAGCCTACAGTACATACTGTAGGTAAAAACTGAAAACATTCTATTTTTTAGTTACCATTTGCTTTCATCTCCTGTCATCCTGTACCTGTTGAAATAAGGATGTTTTTTTCTTGAACTGTTTTAAGATTTTCCAGCCCTTTGCTGCCTTACATGTAACATTTTGATGTTGTAGTGAGGACACAAGATGCTTGATTGACCGTTTACTAAATGCATAGCGTTGCTAAAGTTCTTATCCCTACTAAATAGCTACACCTTATTAATCACTACCACAAATTAGCCAGCCTAATGTAAAAGGTATGGTAATATTATATGAGAGTAGCTCAGCAATGGCAGGCCTAAATTTGCTGTGAGACAAAAGACAGAATATATTTGCCCTGAAGACAATTTTATAACACGAACGCTTATGTTAACTTTCTGTGGTAAAATATTCAAGGAATAACCAGTCCTGTGCGACTGACGGAGCGTGCCGTTCTCTTCTGCAGTTCACTTTTATACAAATGTCCTAAGCAGCTTTTCAGCATACATCCCAAATAACGAAGATGAGGCGCATGAAAGAGGGAAAGATTCTTCTCTTTTTTCACTCCCTTCTCTTTAATTGCTTAACTCTTCTTGCCTTCCAAGCGACCTCTGTACCCTGTAAACTTCTGCACCACGTGCAGAGGTATGTTCTTTGTTAGATCTATCTCTGCATGTGATGAAAGCCTGTCCTATATTGGAAGGTCTTCTGTCTCCTCCTTGAAGTGCCATTTCTGAGTACCTTCCCTTTACTCTACATTGTTTGTATGCTGTCTTTTTTATTAGATACTCATTAGAGACTCAACAGAAAAAATTTGTCCCCAATTCAGCGGTCCGTTCCTTTTCAGCTAAGTACTCAATGAGCACTTGTTAAAATCCCGGTGAATGCAATGGAAGTTACACGTATACTGTTAAGTCTAATGTGTGTATAAAGGTTTTAGTGAATAAGGACAGATTAAAGAATGTGTTTGTTGAGCTGGAGCCTTTCTGAGTTTGCCTTTCCTATGTGTTCACTGCTAGAAGCCTTGGAAATGTTTATATTTGACTGTAATTTGTGGTCACTTACATTTTTACAGATTTAGATGTCTCATTCCTTGGATTTTTTCTACTATTTTTTCTCTTATCACACAGCACTGTCACCTTATTTGTTATGTCTCTATTGGATATAATGACTGTATTGCTTTACTGCTTATGAGATTATTCATGGATATGTGTATGCAGGCAGACAGGTACAGAATGAGAATATACAGATACCAATTTTAATCATTATGACTTTGAGATAGTTAGTGTCTCAGCTGGATATCTTGAGGGCTGAAGTATTATAGCTAGGACTGCCAAATGAAACTATTTTTAAAATACATGTGGAATTTGTTTTCCCACCACAAACTTACAGTGTTAGACATCTGTCCATGCATGTGATCTGTACATGAAAACAGAATTAGCAGTAACAAATTGGTTTCTGCTCTCAGAGATTCTTCAGCTGGATCGAGTTTTATCACTTTTACCCAAGTCATCAGGCCACTCACAGAAGGGATACCGCCGAGTATAAAAGAGAAAGTCTCTTATTCCTTGTGCCCTGATAGCAGCTAGTTGCTAAAATATCCTTTTCAGATATTAATTAGATCAGCCTGTACGCTCCTCTAACTTGCATTAGGAATCTGATTTCTCTCTGCATGAAAATCATACAGACCCAATAATCAAAGCTTTTTTTTTGTCTCAGAAGACATAGTTGCACCAAATAGGGTCACAGATTCAATAGCCGTCACTGTAGTGTCGTTCTGCTATTCTAGTGCCTGCTTTTGCTGAACTTCAAGAGAATTTAATAGCTACCATTAAAGAATATGTGAACATTTCATCATTCTTTCATTTGCAATTTATTTTCCATCTTTCTCCCAGTTCGATCTGGAGAGACTTGGCTTTCCATGGGAACATTTTTAAAGATACTTTTTTGTAGCTATGTTGTTATTTAGATATAATTTAGACTACCTTTTCATGAATCTATTTGTTATAATATTTAAGAAAATGAAACAGTAGAAGAAGGCCAAGGGGATCTGTTTCATGGATAAAGATGAAAAAGTTTGAACTCTTCTAGGTTCTCAGTTCAATACTGGAGAACTCTTCTCAGTTTGTGAGGTTGTTACAACTTCTCTCAGTCGATGGCTATTCACTTAATAGCCAAAGCTATTGATCAGATAAGGTGACAAAGACCAAGGCCCCCCTTGTTAATTAATTTGCTTGTTTGACTGCTCAGCAGTACTTAATTTCAGTAAAAGATTTTCACAGCACATGCAGAAGAACTCAATAATTTCAACTGCATAGGAATACATTTTCTCCCACAGCCACCACTAGCTTTATTTAGAGGTTTTTTAATTCTAAGGAGGTGAAAGTGCCTACTGTCCTACAGCAAATAATCATCAAATCCCTATTTACAAAAACTGAGAACTTGCATTATTAAAATTGGCAGAAGCCAGGAAATGCTTCCCAACACAGTTGTATCACTGACAGCTAACTTGCATGAATTTGGGTTTAATTATGCCAGCACAAGAAGAACTGAAAGATTCTTTTGACTAAGTAGGAGTTTAATTATATGTGAAATCCTGCAGCCTCCTTTGTGGCTTTACAATGGCACATAAAAGACCTGAGAGAAGACCAGAGTACCAAAGGAAGGAGCTATCAGTTACATGCTTCCTGTGATAAGGTCCAAACTTCTCACTCCTTGAGTTTCATGAAGGTTTTGCCTACTAAGTATTCTTTCTGGCTAAATGACTGAATGAAGTACAATAGCAAATTTGAGTTTTTAGAGGTAATCAATACTGTATTGATCCTGTTTTTTAGATAAAGAGTATAAAAATTTTTAGTTGAGTGAAAAACTACGGTTTGGGTGCAATTTCAGATGCATGACAGAACTCCATTAACAAGTGGGTTTGGCATTGCATGTTCTAAACCTTTCTCTCTGAGTTTTGGGGTTTTCTTATTTTTCTGGAATGTGTTTTTAGTGCAACAGAAAAGAAATCACTGTTAGGGGAACTTATTTCTAACTGCCCGTCAGCTGAACAGAGGCTCTGAAACATTGTAGATGAATATAAAGGAAATCAATATCAGCTTTATTTGTTTTAAAGTTTTTAATAAAACCTAGAAAAAGTATAATTTAAAAATAGTATTTGAAGAGATCTTCGAAGAGCTGTATTCCAATCCATACTAGTTAGCTCAAATCAATCTCTACTGTTTATCAGAAGTGATATCAATGAAGCACCGCAGAATGACTTTTTGGAGCTCATCAAAATGGTTTTATTGGGTCATTTTATACTCTCAAAGGGTGAAAACGTATTTCAAGCACTAAACATTTTTTTATACCATTTCATCCAATAGAGCAGTTTCTCATAGTGCCAGGAAGGCTGACTCTAAGAGGGCGGGATTGAAAAAATATATCTGCCAACTTGTGCAAGACACAGTTTTGTCAAGTTTCGCATATTTATTTAAGTCTCAGATATTTTTTTCTTAAATGTCTTTCATGTCTGGAGTAGTAAGGTTCTCTGTTATATAAGAGAAGCCCTTCTTAGCGTTGCAGAGAAAAGCTGAACATTATATCCTATGAGCTTTCATAAATAGCAGAAAAATTATGATTTTAGGATCTATTTTGTCCTTATTAGCATCTTCAGTTCCTAAACTTGATAATGTTTAGTATACAAGGAAAATAACTGGTGGTTCGTTTGTTCCCTAAAGCCAAAGAATTGTGATAACCTTTGTTAAGTTTCTGATTCTGTACGATATTAAATTTGAAGTTAGTATATTTTGACTCTCACATTTTATATCTTCTAATTGCGCTTATTTTTCCTTAGTGTTGAACACCTTCACAGTTTTTTTGACTTCACATATAAGATTTTCGTTAACACCCAGTCTTCTTTGAAGTATGCTCCATGAGTTGCAGTGGGTGCCTTATTAGGCGTTTTTGACAATTTCCTACAAAGAATATGGAGCTCCCAAAAGGGGGACTGATAAAAATTCTATTGTAAAATTCTTTCTTAAAAACGAGGACACATATTGCTAAATGAGTAAATCAAAGTGAATTTCAATTTTTTTTAATTTAAAAATTGCAAAACATGGCAAAAATAAGAAGAGGCAGGCTTGCTGAGGTTCATGCTGGATATGAGCTTTGAAACACCTTTTTTTTTTCCTCCTTCACTGTAAAAAGCTCATCTAGAAAAAATACAAACAAGCGCTGTAAGTGCAATGCAATTATATCTAGCCTCAGGAAAGAGCATGGAACAATTTTATTTTAGTGCCAAAGATTCTTCCTGGAATATAAAGTTGAGGGAGACTTATTAGAGACCTCCTTCATTAAAAGAAGTGGAACAAGGCATTCATAAGGCACCAATAAATCCATTAAAGGGGAGAGGGCTCTAAAACGGCCTTTCATGATTCTAGTTATTAACTTCAAGGATTGCTGAGGTTGGTGACTTTGTAAATATGATTTTAGCTAGCACTCACTGTCCCCTTTAATCTCCTCTTCTCCAGGCCAAATTCACTTTGAAACAGGCAGCCACAACTCTAGTTGTCTGAGCAGCACCCACCTACCATGGCTGAATTTGGAAAAGAAGGGAGAAGGGAGAAAAAACTATAGGTTTAAAGGGCTCTCTATCATATTACTCTGAATCCTGCATGTACAGCGCTCCATTCCTGCTTATTGACTAGAGTTTTTAAGTAAGTAAGTTCTTCATAAAATCACTGTAAGATAGACCCTAGAGGGCATTTTCGTTTCCATAAATCAAAATTTCTGGTGCTGATAAATCATGAAAAGAAATTGCAGTTTGTTGTATAAGGAGGACATTTTAAATAAAACTGTCCCAACCAAGGCAGATGGGTAGCCTATGCTGATAGGAAATTGCTGCCACTGTCTGGTGAAAGCTGAGTTTAAATATTGGCCGGCTGCTTAGGATGACATTTGTCAGTGGCATGGAAAATATCCTTTGAGAAATCAACACATTTCTATTTATCGTAATGCCTTGAATTGACAAAGATACCTAAGCAAATGTCTAAAATTAAGTTCTCTGACATTTCATGGAAGGAAAAAAAAGTTGATTATGTCAGGAGTTGACGAATTAGACAGCAGGGAAATACAAACTGTTCAGGTAAAGGATGCTCGAATCTTGTTCATATTTTCTACCAAATGATGATATTCTTTCCAAAGTGGTCTCCAGATACCCACTGTTGATATTACCAGACTTCTGGAGCAAAGCTTCCAGTTAGAAGTTGCAGCCCAGAACAATCTCATGTGCTTCAGAGCCACAGTCAGCATCAGTGGACAAGGCTCGAGCAGCAAGAAGTGCTGTTCCTTTTTCTTTATGCTTGGTGCAATGCAAACAGTAACTTTTATCCAGTCCGAAGACAGGCAGTAATGTCTCCGGTCGCAATTCTGAACCTCTTCTGTCAGAGATGTAAAAGCACGCAGCTGTGTCACAGCCATCGTATGGAACTTTATAAATTTTTCTTGCCGCAATCAATTCATTTCAGTATGTGATTTTCCTGACTGGCATGCTTCTTGATTCCCTTCGGTGCTTTGTCTGTCGTGGAAGAACAACATGGGGTTTTACCGAAGTGTTAATGGAGTAGCTTTTCTTACAGTCGTCAAATTGTGTGTGTATGCGTGGATCAAGTTATGAATTTTTAACAATCCCTGTTAAGTTCATGGAACTCTCAAGAGGAGAGCTCCTTAAACAGGTAAACACACCGTTGACTTTTTTGTTGTTTTTTTGGCCACTAATGATTTTAAATGCTAGGTGGCACTGCTTTTACCAAGCATAGAGAATAGCTCAAGAAATAGAAATGTACTTTCTACAGGAAGGATACCTTAGAACAGAGGTAAATAAAATAAGCTATTTATATTATAAATGCTAAAACAAGGAAAATACATATGAGAGAAAGATTATGGCAGTGTTCATAAATCAAAGCAGCCCAATAGCAAAGGAAAGAAAAATAAGGCATGTAGTTTTCACCTTCTGTATATTATGTTATATTCCCTTCCAGATTTTATAAGCAAATATTTATATTAAAAATAGACCGGCTATGCCTCTGATATATGATAAGCATGAAGATGAGGCTGTAACTGAAAGAGTTCAGACCAGACTAAACTATTTGTTTATTTACTGTTTTCCCTCAAGCTCTACTAAAGTGGTCATAAAAGCATTCAGCTCAATATATTGGTAGAAATGCATCAACCATCTGTATTTTTCCAGAGACTGGAAACTATACGCTTGGAACAATTTCTGCTCTGGAATGTCTGTAATACTCTGAAGCCTTAATACCTTGCTAATCAGTACCATACTAATTAGCCCATGACAAGAATTTTAATCAGATGCACAGTAGGGGTTCTCCCTACCTGCAGTGGAGAAGCTATTTCTTTGGGAGAAAAGTGAAGGGGAAAAGATAGTGGATGAGATCAATAGACGACAAATGTAATCTAATTCCTGGTACAAGAAGAGTATACATAAATTAATACTTTTCAAACTTATGCCTTTCATAATCTATTCTATTTTGTAAAATATATTGAAGTTCACGTTGTGATTTCCTCTTTTCCACCACAGAACAAAATGTATTTTTTTTTCTGTGAATTGTCATCTGCTATCAGCAAAAAGAGAAATACCGGAACAAGACTGTAGTCATCTTTTGCTCATGGGCAGCCCCAAGGACTGAGCTGAGGGCATCCCAAGCTCAAAGCCTGAGTCTCTGTAATCTGAGTTAAAGAGCTGAGCTGTGTAGTACCTGTGAGCTGGAACAAGGTGAACAAGGCTATAAAGGGAGACACACAATGACCAATGTCACTAGCTTAGCCTTGGCCCTGGCACATTCTAAAGTTAAAAATGTATAAAAAGGGAGTGAAAGACTTGGATGACTGAATTCCTGTCAGTATGGACTCAAAATAACCATATTGATGAGCATCATCTATCATTTTTCTTCTGTCAGAAAAGGATGCAAAGGAGGTATGGAAGATATTTACCTGAAATTAATGCCACCCATTAGTTCTTATTAGCTTAATGGCATACATCCCGTTGCATGGAATTTTAAGACTGTCATTTGGGGTAAAGACTATTTTAAAATCTATCTGCAATATACCTGATACAATGCGATTCTTAAATATATAAATACAAAGTCTGTAGACAATTTTAAAACACAGCCACATAGCCACAGCTATGACAATAAAATATTCCAGTGTAATTATATTCTTGTCTTTGAAGAGCTACCAAATAAAAGGATGCAGCGTACCTGGGGCTTTTCTTTATTCTGCCTTAGACTTCCTTAGAGACCATTGACAGGCCTTATAATCTCTGTATGTCTCTGTTTGCACAACTGTGAAAAAGGTACTGCTATTTCAGCAGATAATGGGACATTCTGAAAAATGATGACCAGGTCCAGAAAACACTTCATCTAAAGAGTTACAAACATCAATAAAAGTAAGAGAAGGATAAATTGCACTAAAGGGAAAACCAGTTAATGATTTTTGGCCCATTGAAAGGATACTTTAGCAATGGGCTCTCTGAAGGAAATGGAGATCTTGCTGTGCAATTTACATTATTTAAAAACAATACAATTCTTACAATTTTGATTTTGATAGGGAAGATTTTTCCACATGGTGAATATGGCCACAGATCAGCACCATGCCTATGGATGCTCGGCAGATATTTTAAATCCAAGATCTAAGGAACATTTTTGTTCAAGCAGCAGTGTGAAGAAAGGCAGAAAATAATTGCACCCCTTTTGCATTTGTTTTCTGTAAAGCCTGTAGCAAGTCAGCGGCTTGAATGTTTGTGAGACGAGCGATTGATGAATGTTAGCGAACCTTTGTGGAATGAAAATAGTAAATTAACAAGTGGACTTGTTAATCCGTAAGATTTAAGAGTAAATTGTGTCAGGAAACTAAAACATGAGGTAATCTCGTGCCAAAACAAAATGACCCAGTCTTGGTCAACTAATAGAAACAGTACATTGTCTGCAAACTAGTTGTACGGTGTTTGGAGAATAATTCTGAATACAGGACAAGTCAGAGAAAATTACGATGGCCTACAAACCACTCTACCACTAATAGAAATTAATCAAAAAATGCATTTGCTCTGGAGTATTCACTCAACTGTCGTGCCTGGTAAAAGATATGTTCTTTTTAAAGAGTTTCATTAACCTACCTGAGCTATGAGATCCGGTGATTTACCACAGCAAATTTCTCTACTACTGCAAGTTCAAGTAGAAACACAAGGGGCTGGAAAACCCAAGCTAGGGTTAATGGGATTACACAATTTTTCATCTTTTATTGGCAGTGATTTAAAGCTGATCCGCAGAAAAAAGATCCTACTACTTGCTGCCTATTTAGTATGCAGGTGATGTATCTGGAAGGTATATCTCAGCGTTTTGCAGAGGGATGTGAGCCTTTCCTGACGCCTCTGAGCTAGCAAGACATGACCTCGCTCTGGCTCAGAGGCCACGTGGCCACTTCAGGAAAGCGCTATATGGAAGGCTGTAATCTGCCAAGAGGCAGGATGTATTAGCTCAGGCTTAATGCCACACTGCTCACGTCTGTGTCACTCCTGGCCAGATAAAGGCACGAGAAAGAATTTGGATCTACCTGCAAACATGATGAAGCTGTACCCTCTGGCCGCTTCCTAGCAGGACTGTGGCTCACATCACAAAATGTCCACCGTAAATAGCACTTTAGTGGAGCTTTTATCAGTACTTTCAGGATTGAATGGACTATTTGGAAAAGACAGTTATAATGTACCAGCACTTCACTTGAACAGTGCATTCTGAGAAAAAAAAAAAGAAAGAAAATAAAAGTTATAACGTCACTGCACTTCCTTCCCCAATAAATGAAAGGAAACTCGTCTTCTATCTTGAGTCCTTTGGTGAGGCCGATGGTAGACGTCAAGCATCCAGTACTATTATCCTCCCAATTAAATACATATGTAGGTTTGCCATGGGAGACATTTGAATATTTTTGGCTTGCATACCTCTACAGAGCATCTGCTTTTTATCCCAGGTGGCAAATTTTATTTTACATAATCTAGTTGAGATAAGGATGTAGATTAAAAATGCAGGTCAGAAGCCCTTACCAGATTTGGCAGGAAGGGAAGGATATTGGTTTGCTAGAGCAGTTATCCATAGGAAGTGGTGACCATTACACCATTTTCATTTTTTAAGTGCTGCTGAAGTTGTTTATTTTCACTCTAAAGTCTTTTATGGTTTGAATGCTGGCTGTATAAGAAGCCATCTCTTCTCTATATGCTGTATCCAGCTGTAGCCCTCAGTAATAGTCCTAAGATTTGTATATCTGAGACCCAAGGGAAATAAATATTCTTGCTTCTGAGTTTTTATTGGAATTCATGTAGTCAGACCCATACTATCTTGAATTTGAGTGACTGTTTCAAGTGTATTTACTTGAGTAACAGAGGATGTTATGTCGGAAGTATGTATTTAGTTGCCCTTGTGTTATTTTTTCTGTCTCCTCTGCCTAGAATCAGCTAGAAAAGCATGTTCTAAATTGTAAAATAATTTCTGAATCTTTTATGATTTCTTCTCTCTTACATAATTTAAACTAAAGATTCCTTACTTAAGAAAACCTAAGCTGAACTTCAGAGCTCGTGTTATGTAAGTCAGTCAGTTAGTTACATCAAGCAGAAAAAACTGAACATTGCCTTGGGGAGAGAGAGACAGAGAGAAAACAAATGCTCGAAAGCGGAGGCTAGGGAAGGAGGACAATTTTGGGACCGGTTTCCCCCCAAACCACAGCGCAGAGAGGCTAGCAAAAGGTGCTGTGTACACGTGGAGCACCAGTCAACCTAAAAGGTTTTCCGGAATCCATTATGAATGTTTATGTAGGTATGTTTGTTCTGGGAATAATTCTCAGTATTTCACGTGATTTTGTCTTCCAGAATGATTGAAGATTGTGGGAAAAGAGGAAATACCATGGCAGAAAGAAGGCAGCTGTTTGCAGAAATGCGTAAGTACTTCCTAGACATGTTTCACTGTGATAGATCAAGCCAATTGCAATGCAGTGTCAGTAAAATTTATGTAAACTTTCCACCCCAAGCAAGTGACATCTCCATTTCACAATTTGTATTTTGAGACCAAAACTACAAGAAAATGGGCTGATTTGACCAAATACCAGGGAAGAGGGATTTTCCACACCAGCTTCTGTGATGGAATTTGTTTAATCAATGGCTTCTTGAGCCAAAAATCCTAAAATACACAGCTAGCAATGAAGATGGAAAAAAAGGAGTCCAAAAGGCAACATCTTTCTGGGAGTCTCTCATATCACATATCCCACTTCAATGTATTTTTCAGTTGCTAGTGAAGCTGTGTGTTCCTTGCAGAATAACATGATATGGGTGTACTATATTAACCAGTGTTCCTGCACTTCTTTTAACAGTCTTCACGTATCTTATTTCTCTTACAAACAATACTCCATTTTTCAAGCAGGTTGTCTATGTATATTTGAAGTTTGAGGTAGTCACCCTTTTACTAGATTCACCTAAGCTTTGTCTATAATTATTAAGCCTCCCATTATTTATGGCTTTCAATATAGTAAAAATGACAGAACAGTGGTACTTGGGATTGTTATGAATATTTATTTTCTGAAATATGTCTTATAGCTAGCAGTAGGAGCAGGTTACCCAGATCTACCCTGTTTGTCAAGACTTTGGTTCTCTGAACTTGAAGATACAAGGCAAAGAGGAGCAGAATTAGAGGAGCGAAGTTTCCAGAGCTATTTCTGTGAAATATGAAGTGTTTTGGAGACTCCATCCTTTTAAGATCTTGCTTCTCTTAATTTTGAATTTTGAGGCCTTCACAAATTATCTACATGTTTTAAACATTCAGGTGACCACCATTTCACAGAACTGCCACCCAGGAAAATTTTGCGTAGGCACTGGTATTGGTTTTCATAGGCTATTTCTTGAAAAGGACACAATTCCTCTTTTTTTATTCTTCCATCTTTTGCGGGAGGCTGAGATGGGTATTAATGAGACGTGGGCAACTGTGCACACTGAAAGACAAGGTCTGTGCAGGGGAGGTAAATGTGTTCAGGACTGTTCTCCAGAGATGAAGCCCAGTGGCACAGAATGACCAACCTCTGCGCTCCTAAGCCCTCCAAAATGAGGACTCCGCATTCAGATTGCCTATTGAAAATGGTCCAGCTTTGCTGGAGGCTATCCTAACAGAGTTGTAATTTGGATGATGGACCTGGCTGTCTGGCTGTGCAGCAGAGAGGTGCCTATATGTCCACTTTTGTGCCCTGTACTCATTTGAATATCGCACAAGGTCTTCTGTCGTAGCTCAGCTGGATATTGCCCTTATCCCTTTTATGTAGCATCTTGGACCGGTGTTCAAGGCGTGTTCTTTGGCCAGAAGCAAGAAAAATAGGATGATGCATTTCTCCACTGTCAGAACATGTGATACTTTTAATTAGAGTTATATAAAGGACTCGATCTTATATTGGCTAATGTCAATGGCAAAACTCCCTTTAACTTCAGTCAGTTTGAAATGCTCCTAAAACAGAAGATGCTTTTTACTTGCTGAAGAATTTGCTATGAGATTTTATGGTTTGTTCCCACAGTTTTGAAGGCTGTTTTGCAGTTTGTGGGTTGCTTTGGGGGAGTGAGGAGGAAGTTTGGAGAATTCGCGATGAGCAGCTGGAGGGGGAGAAGGGATTATTTTTCTGTGCTGTACACAAATAGTTATTTTCTACTGTTTTTTCTTTCATATTTTTAGTATTTTGACATTCTTACTTTGCATTGGGTTTATCTCACATGTGCTGTGCTTTCCCATTTGCCTACCTCCCTTCCTCCTCTTCCTATCCAAGCACACAGAGAACCAGGCTCCAACTACACAAAAAACAGAGAGGAAAATATTCAAGATTTGTGGAAGACTAAATATATCTGGGACAAAGAAACATCGACATTCAGCAGATGCTCATTTGTGGTTTTTAAGGAGTCCTCAATTCCTGTGGTATAAAGAGTGTGTTTAACTGAAACAGAAGTTCATCCTTCTGTCATGGCACTCAGGTCCCCTCAGCTGTGTGAAACCCCACAGAATTGATGCTTAACAAAAGGCACTTGCTCCACATGCCCTACATACTGTGGATCATGTGAACTTTCTCAACACTGTAACAAACAAAAAAAGTTGAACTCCACAACCTGCCAACATTAGAGAAAGAAAATATGTGCAGTAGAGGACTTGACTAACGTTTTACGTTCTCACCTAAAGGATGAGTCTGTAGACTCCTTGCCTAGACTATGGAGTCTGTAAATAAAACCTCACAATATCTTTAGAAAGTGAAACAAGTTCCAGGCTACATAAGACAGCAAAAAAACTCACCCATTCCTGCCTTTCTAAGTAGGAAACTTGTTCTAAACGAGGAGCGGATGACTTTAACTCTCCTTTTACATTTTGGGCAGCATGCAAATTTTCCTTTATTTAGAGAAATTTAACTCTCTTTATTTCTTCTTCTGCAGAAGACTCATCACTGTACTTCCAAATTACAAACCTTTGTGAATTAGTATCATAAGCAACATCATCTTCTATAGAGTCCTGTGGTCAAAGTTTAAATTGTATCTTATATCTCAAAATGCTCCACTGGATGTCAAAATCAATAGGCTACCCTTAGTCCTACCTGACATGCTCAGGCTACAGACTGCTCTGATGAAAAGAGTGCAAAATATGCATTGCTTTTGTGCTACCAACACATACTATCCAGTACAAAAAAGGCAGTTTACAATGTATGCCTTTATTTTTCTTTTCAAGCTGCCAGCAGTATTACATGAGAGAAGAATATTCAAAAGAAACAGAGTGAAACACTGCCATGGGGCAAAGAGGGTAGAAGCCACTGGCAGTCCCTGTAGGCAAGTTACAAAGTCAGAGTTTCATTTGCCATACTGAGTCCCGTGTATCTTTCCCACTTATTTTCCAGCACTTTCCATGTAATTGAAGTCATTTTTCTGCTAAAGTTATTTGGCAAATAGATCTCAGACTGTGGCAAAATGTGAATCATGATTAAATTAAGCATAAAGATGCATAAATTGTACATTCACTTTGTTTTCCAGGGATTTACCAACAGAAACACCTACCCCGAAAATAATAGAATATATTGTGTGTACAAATAGTAGAAATGGCAACGTTATTACCTACAAATTCATTTATTTGTGCTTAATGCTGCAACCTAGAAAATACATTGAGCCAGAGTTAGGCTTCGTTTTGAATCTTTGCTTCTCATTAAAAGGCTGAAGTTTTATAAAGGAACACTAAAAGCTTTTATTTGTAACGTTCACATTAAAAGGGAAAAAGTTAAATTCCTGTTACACATTGGTCCTATTAAAAAAGGAAAGACATAGTGTTACAAGCGTGATCCTTCTCTTTTTACAGAAACTGTCAAAAAGATACTAATGGAAGAGAAAAACTGCATAATTTAACAATAAAGCATATGATGAGAAAAAATAAAAAACTTTCCAGGCCTGATGTTAAGTAGTTGAGGGTAGTTTCTTCCAGGAACAGATGGTGTTAAGACAGCCAACTGGCAAAAGGAAGTACATGAGAGCCCTGGGAAGATGGTGTGGGAGAATCCGGTCAGGAAAAGAGCAGAGTCTGGGGAGGAGGAAGAATGTAATTCTCATTTTCATCTCACAGGTCAGAGCACACTTGAAATGTTTGGGTCCAGAGGACGCCAGATTGTTCAAGAAAGTGTGGGTGAATGATGCCGACGTGGCCATATGTGCAACAGGGAAGCTGAGTGGCCAATCTAATAATGTCAAGATGAATCTCAAAGAGCACATTTGGGAAACATGTTTTAAAGCCATATTTCACTCCACTCTACTTAAGAGACTAATTGTACCTTGTTTGGATGTGTTTCATGTGGACAGTTCCTAAAGGAGTCCATTATTTATAGCTTAGTGTCTTTTCCAAAAAGGAGGTTGCTCAACCGAATAAAACATTTTTTCTCTTTTATTATAGGGGCGATCACAATAAAAAATCAAATATGCAAAGGTTTCATTGAATGTGTGTCTGAAATATGCTATGTAGAGTGATAATTAATAAACAGTCCCATATTTCATAGGCCACATTGTAGCTATGCAACACTTCTTTGTGTAAAACATACCAGCCAAAGAGAAGCATTTAAATAACAGTCTACTCATCTACTTTTTGAGGTTTTTTTGGAAAGCATTGCAAATGATACACAGCAGCAGGATACCTAAAGGCACAGTGCCAGATCCTGCCCCATGTTCTGGTCCCTCTATGCCACCCTTGTATGCGAAGTAGCTACCAGCCAGGTTAAGAGCAGCACAGCTGGCTCCTACGCCACATCTCCTCCCAGTCGTGGCCAGCGCTAAACGGGGTGGGCAGGACAGGGCAACACCACAGCCCATTGCTACCTACACCCATCTCCTGGACAGCTGCTTTGGAAATTTTGCCAGGTCTTTAAGCTGGAGCAGCCAGGGTCAAGGCATGCGTGAGCCAGCGAGACGGCGCTTTGAGGTTTCCACCGCAGCGAGCGTATCGCTGTGAAATGGAGCGCGCCTCTCGCTCGTCGTGGTATTTTTTGCCCCTTTCTGCAGGTTGCTGTCTAGCAATCTTCTGCTTACGGCATGATACTGTTTCTAATTTGGTCTGCTGGCAATACCTTGTTCTGTACTGACGAGTCAGCCGAAGATACTTGTTATGATCTTTGTTGTTAAATATTAAAATTAGATGGAGGTTTTCCCTGCTGTTGGAGCGTGGCCAGCGTGTCTTTTAGCCTGCAGCTTGACCAGATTGTTCCTCAAAGTGACAGACACAGCGGGCTGACTATTCCCTGCCTTCCTTCATAAAAGTCTTTTAACACTGTAGCTCCTACCATTCCCCCTCCTTTCTCCCCCACCGCTTGCCCTCGCTGCAAAGGAGGTAGCCTTGAAAATTGTTAAGCAGAGATAGCTCCCGTGTCCTCTTTGTTCTCTGGCTTTGCTGTTCACAAAGATACGCACAGGTCATTTTCTGTACAACTGTCACTGTTATTCTCTTCCACTAGGGGCTCAAGATCTGGATCGCATTCGTTTATCCACCTACAGAACAGCATGCAAGCTTAGATTTGTTCAGAAGAAATGCAACTGTGAGTATGCCAGTGTTTCCTCACTGCTGCTGTCGGTATTAGCTTCCCGCTGCGCTCACGTCCTACCTACCCTTCAGCTCCGTCACCAGAGGGGACTGTCTGATCATACATGGCAGAAAGCACTAATCAGAGGGCCTGGGCAGTTGTAAAATATTAATGTGTTTATACAAGGGTCTTGTCTCAAACATGCTAATGATTCAGTTGCAGAAGGGTAGGTCTTCATGCAGGCCACAGCTTTAATTAATTAAGCATGATTAACTACATTGTGTAATTTTCTTGTAAATAACATTTGGGGTTCCTGCAAATTAAGTGCTCTTCTAGAAACTGTACGGAGGAGAAATGGTGTTTATAGTTCTCGTCTCTTTGGGGTGCAGCAAGGTAAGTACCATGTCAGTCAGCTTCTTTCTTTCCAGAAGGCCACTGAGAGAGACCTCGTCTAAGAGGATGAACCTGCTCATAATCTCAGCGTGTCTTTCTTCCTCCTTTTAGGCTTCGCTCTTGAGAAGTTTCCCACTTGCTTAGTGGTATTTCTTTTAACATATCTTCTAAGATTCTCTCTTTCTTCCTTTACAGTTGTAGCTTCTATTAGCACATTTATGAGAAGAGCTATGAATTTTAAAGTGGGAACACATATAAAAACTGTAGTGGATTATGTCATTTGTTCTCCATTTTGTTTTGCAACAGGAGATTTTGTTTCTTAAAACAGTAGATTTTGTTTTATGTGTTCTGCCGGACCTTTCTATACTAAATTTTAAAAAAAATCCTAACCAGGGGAACTCTTGTCAGCAGTAGAAGCAGGGAGAGGGCTCGTGCAAAGAAAACAGGAATCCAGCAGTTATTTTAGCTGGAGTGACAGCCTGCCTGCGCTCGTGCTACTCGCAGTGGTAAGAACGCTAACAAGTGTTCGGTGTGGATAGAGCTTAACCACTCGCGAGAGAGTGCCTAGCTTTGAGGTCACGTCTGTCTGTGTTACAAAAAATGTTTAGCTTATGCTGTCCAAACATATGGGAGAGACCAAGCTGCGGAGGAGAAGCATTTAGAGAGTATTTATTAGGCTATTAGCCACGGGGTTAGCCTTTCAATCACTTCTCCAGCACATTTCTCTTATTTTAAATGTGTTTAGCCAAAGTATGAGTTGAAGGATCAGTATCACAATATAAGGAGGCTGCCAGACACAAAACTTAGGAGGGGTTTAGTACCTGCCCAGCCAGTGTCTTCTCCTATTCAGAAGGCAGTGCACCGAAAGATTCTAATACTCTATATTCGTTGGTTTCTTTTAGTTTTTTTAGTTTTATATTTAAAAGGAAGAAATTTTCAATACACAGCAGATGAAAAACAAGGGTACAATATCCTAATTGCTGGGAATGACCGTTTGGCTAAAAGTATTGGTAGTTACCCTTAACTTTGTTCCTCTCATTTATCAAATGTGATGATGCTTTCGTGGAACAATTGCTTTTGTTCCTAGTGTGCAGAACCAATACACGTACCCTTCAGTTTGCCATTTTGAGCCAACTCACTCATGGGCAGTGCTTGCTATCTGGTTGCTGTTGGTAACCTAGGGGAAGTGATGTGCTGGTCTTAAATCATGACTTGCACTGTCTCAACCTCTTCTGATTAAAAAAAAAAAGAGTTTAAACAAAAATGTCATCCTAAGAATTAGGTTCTGTGCAACTTAAGGAATGATTCCTGTTGCACTGGAGTGGCTGAATTATGTACATCTTTTCCAGTGTCAAGTACAGTTTTCTGCTGTTCTCCCAGATGGCATTCTGTTGTTAGTGGGAAGAGAAATCATTCTTCTACCTGGTGTGCTTTCATGCTCTACACAATGGCTGTCCCAGGCACACCTTCTAAACATAGAGCCACTCAACCAAGTACTGCCTCAAAGTAGTTAATATCAGACCTCTTGCCAGTGCTAGCTACTCTTTTTTTTCCCTGCAGAAATTGCTGTTATGCACCACCCAAAAGTAGGCTGAGGAAAAAAAGAAAAAGTGGCATGGGAAAAAAACCCTTTGTGCAGCATCTGAGCTGCTTCATTTAAGAGAAGTTATAAAAAGAAAAAGCTCAAAGACTCACAGTGTATAGCACCTCCTGTCACTCAGGCCATCCTTGGCTTCTTTTACCTGTGCTCTCCTGCCCTGCCCTGACTAGCTCTTCACTCACTCGTGCCACACCAGACTTACTAGGAAAAAATTGCTTGGAGAAAGTATATTTAAGGGACTCTTTTAAATAACTGATTTAATAAATTGCAGGGAGCTGCTCTTGGCTATAGCCTGAAGGTGTATGAGGATGGAAGCAGAGAGCAGCTTTGAAAACCTGAAGTGGCTGTGCCAAGAAAAGCAGAGTAGAGGGTTTTTTAGCACCATCTCTTTTACCCGAAGGTGCACATTAGCGTAGAGCAGAGTGTGACTGTCCTAGGATATCATTGAACAGATAGCGACGTTTATAACAAACAGTGTTTGTTTCACTTGTCTTTAGGGCAGGCAGACACAGGTTCATCTCCTTTCTTCCTTTTTGAGTTCTTCCTTCAGTACAAAAGTGTTTTGCTAAAACTTTTTATTAGCAGGGTAGATTTTACTGGTGAGGTAGTAACTACGTAAAAGGCAGAGATGCCTTGATATTCCAAGAACCATTCTCTCTTGCAATATTTCTCCTTAAACTTATTAAACCGTGTAGCCAAAGGTTGTAGAAGAGGTAACAATGAAAAAAGAATACCACTGCATATGTTGTACTCTGATTACTAACACTGCTAATTAAATCAATTACTATATCATATTATATATACTAACTTGCAGTTCATTTTGGCACAAGAAAGATAACTTTAAAGATATTTAGCAAACATTCTCCAAAATTGCAAATATGTGCCTTTGTGATAATTCTACAAAACTTTAGGAAAACTACTGTGCATATGAAAAATATTTCTTTTTTAAATTCTCTCTGAGCATTTAAACTAACAGCCAGTTTAAATAAAAACAGCAGAGTGAGAAAAAAATCAATATCGGTCTTTATAATTCTTTGTTAAACAGGATAAAATTGAATTCAGTCTCTAGCTTTATTCTTCAGAGAAGCAAGAAGTTTTTCATAAGAACTGAGGAGATGATAAGTAGATAAATTTGAAAAAATTGTAATATTGATCTTTTAAAGAAATTGTCCTTCAGATGTAGGCATTCTTCTTTTCCTATGTTAAGACTGCAAATAAATAACAGTAACATTTACAAATTATTTACTGACACTCTTCTGAGTCTGCCAGTGCCTAATACACAAAATGTAGGTACCTCGTCTGTTAAAAAAAAAAGAAAAAAAAAGTATTGAGAAGATCCTGAGGTTGTGCCATGAATAAATAGTTCCAAATGAATACCAATGTCATGGAGAAGCAAGCCTTGAAGAAAACCCTGCTGGTGGTTACATCATCTTCAGATCAAAGAATGGGAAGAAGGAGTGTTTGAGCTGACTGTGACTGTTCCAGTGGATCATTGAGTTGGGTATAGTCCCAGAAAAAACAGATCTTTAATTGTTCAGGGGTTAAATTTCATTATTTGGGAAAATAAAAGCAGAAGGAAGCAGGTGCAGAAACCTGACCAAAAGTAGCACGTGTTTATCCCATTCTGTACAATGGATATGTGGACAACTGACTTCACCAGCGAAAGCTTCTAAATGTGCTTCAGAGGTAGCCTAAATAATGCACACTGCAGGGGTCAAGGGAGGAGATGGAAAAACTGCAAGCAAGCGCTATGAGGTCTGCAAATTCTTGGTCAGTCACAGAACTTGAAAACCTTAGGAATCGCTGTTGCTCTGGTGAAGTCAAACATTGGGGTATTATACTTCAGTTGACCTCCAGTACATTGAAACAGGTTTTGAAAGGTCCAGTATACATTGTCCCCACTGAGGTGGGAAGATGTCATCTTGATACAACAGTGACTTGCAAACAGGTGTTTACCCATAGCATTCACACATGGAAGAGGCTATCTTAAAACAAAGCATGAGTGACCAATGACAGCAGTTGCACATATCTAACAACATTCACCAGTATTCAGGAACCACCAAAAAGCACAATTTATAGTTCTCTCCAGTCATCACTGTGTAGTTGGTTTATTTTAATTTTGATTTCAGTGATTTTATTAAGACCCAACTGTTTATAGAGAAAAACCAGCTGAGATGAAATACCACGTTCACATGCAAATTCCCTCTGGGCTCTAGTGGCAGCAGGAGTGGAACATAACAACATATCGTAATCAAAACCATTATACAATTAAACATCACTCACTAATACAGAACTGTACAGCTGGAAAACTACTGCTGTCCTTGATAGACTTTTCTGAACATGTTGTGAGATTATTCCATGACACTGGCTGCAGAACAGCAAATTTTTCTGATATCCCTAGATCAGAATAAATCATTAGCAGTTGAAAGCCTTGAATGTAAAGCCATGCTGATGATTGTATCATGGCAAAAATACAATGCAGGCAAAAACAGAGTGCATTTCTCTGACAATTCAATTCCAACACCTTAGGGTTTCAGAGTCTTTGTTTCTCTCTCCAGTATTCTCCTGCATGAGTAATTTTTTTTTTTGCTTTGTTTTGTCTTATCAAGTGAAAATTCAGTGGGTTCCACATAGGGAGCACAGCTGCCACGACTTTATTAGAGACCTTGTGACTGCCCGGGGTACTCTCTTCCACCTCCCTCCTGCTTTTCCGCCTACTTCCTTTAGGCTTAAGTAGTCACATCCCTGAGGCGTGGAGGCATATCAGCCTGATTTCCCTACATGCTTTTGGGTGCCTCTCTGTTCTAATCTGCCTTTTTACATTTGTTTTAAGTTAGAATAGTTTCTCAGTCTCCTGAAATAATAATTTCAATAATAATTTCACGCTGAGAATGAATGACAGTTATTGTGAACACACTATTTTTAGGTGCTTTTCTTGAAACTGTTTTCATTTATCTGCAGAAACTGCAGAAACTGATTTTGTCCTAGATATTGACAGCATGGGTAGCAAATAATGAGATCAGGCTCTGTGAGTTATTGGCCCTTATTAGGATGGCAGTCACATTTTAAGAAATTCTTGATTAAACCAAAATAAAATTACTAGTGTTTTATTTTCTATACTGGGCTGACACTTCAAAGTAGCATTGTAACCAATGCCATTCAACATGCCATTCACCCCAAAGTGAAAAGTCTCAGTACCAGGCACTTCTGTATTAAAAACGGAGGGTATGAAAGTCTTGTTTCCACCTTGGAAGTGGTGCTGGGCACCTCTGCATTATCCACTGGCTTAGGAAGTCACTGGTAGACCGAAGTTCAACTTTTTCTTCTGCTTGAGAAAATATGTGTTGACCTTACCTTTCCAAAAACTTCCTAAACATAAAGCTAGAGGATGCTTAGAAACGTTCCTGTCTCTCGCTGATACTTGCCTGCCAAGTCTTTCATATTAACATGTTAATTCATTTAGGAATTGACAACTGCTTCTTTTTACTTACAGGAGACCTCTTGCTACCATAGTATCAAGACATTCTTTCCTTGGCTTAGTGAATATTTATTTTCTCTAAAGTGAAATAGAGTCCACAATAAATGCTCAGTGGTGGTCTACTCTATGTGCGGGAATCTCACGAAGATCCTGCTGTGGCAAGAAGCCGTCATTCTCAACATCCTACCTTTTAGTTCTGAAGGTCTGTAATTTAGTGCTTGCCCCTCATTTTTGTTTCCTTCAGATGATCATCAGAAATGGAGCCACAAAATTATCATGATTATAGAATTATTTAGATTAAATAAATTAATCGTTTGTCATTCCAGGGTTCCGTGGTGAAAGTTCTATTTTTTTTGTTGGGTTTTATCATATATTTCATTGCATCTTGGAAGCGATAAAGCACAAGGTAGATTCATGCAGGGTCACAGAGTGATCAGGCTGAATGACAAGCAGTGTTGCCTCCTTGAGGAGTGCAAAAGGTCTGTCTGGCTGCAATTTGAAACATTATTTCCTGGGAGAACAATCATCTTCTTGAATTTCTGATCAGTGTATTCTTATATTGTAAAACCCTCAGTGATCAGACTTCTAAGAGACTTGCTTAAAAATCCTATCACTTAAAACAGTTTGATTTCTTTTTTTTTATTCTTCTCTGATGACTCTTTTGGATAGTCTCTAATTATTATCTTTATTACTATTACATAAATGTAGAAGTTGGAAACGTAAGTTGTTTTCTTTGTTTTCTCTGTTTTAACGGAAGCTGAAGTTCATAATCATATACATGACTGCAAGAGAGAGAGCTTTAAAAAAGGAAAAAAGAAAAGCACCCTGTATTATAAGAGCATCGATACCATTGTGTAAGTTACTAATTCTGGTATCCTGCAGTACTTGAATAATGGAAAGAAACATGAGTTAATGATTTTAAAAACTTTTTTATTCCTTTGTCTTTACCCAGCCACTTAGAGATTAAATGCACTACCAGAACTGTTAGTACCATTCCATATGGGTTTCCAGGCAACTATGGGAAAAGGATGCATATATTATGCATTCTGCATTATGCATCAATTATTTAATCAAAAAGTTCAAAAGGGCTTGATTTAGCATATTCCCTGCAGACAAATCCTTCATAGGGATTTCAGTCCATAAGTGCTCACTCGCAGCACAATATCCTGAAAATGGATTTAAATTTTCTCTTCTTTTCCCTTTAACTGTATAAGTTTGTTAATATGCTTGACAGGTCATAGTAGCTATTAGACAGCTGATGTATAACCTGTGTATTTAGCATGTTCATGGAGAGACCACTGTTACAAATTCAGCCTCTTGCTCTGTATTAGCAGAAAGTGGACTGCTGCTACATGAGGGGTAGTGGTATCTCAGGTGTCGCCGATTATTTGCTTTTAAAGGCTATCCTCGTAATTCTGTCTCATACAAGATTAATCCAAGTACTGTCAGTCAACATTTGGAAATCATTTTATTGTCAGAAAGAGCCAAACAAAGATCTGTATCTTGAACTCTCAAATTTACATTTGCTTAGATTGATTTTTTAAACATATCCATGATTCCAAGTGGCTCCCGTTAACAACCAAGTTGCAGAAAATTGCTAGCTAATATTATTTTGTCCTTTACAGAGGAAAATGACTGAATTGGCAGCCTTTGAATCAGAAGCAGGCAGGTGCATTGGCTAGGCCATGTCCCAAGCATACCAACACGCTGCCCTCTGCTAGACAGGTAGCTTGGCCCTGGCTTGATGCACACAGCTTTTGTAATTGGATCACAGTTCAAGATCTTTCCTCACCTGCTTCTTGAACTCTGCCAAACCGGCCATTCCTGATAGCTTTTTTGGGACAGGTTTAAGGTGGGACGGTCTGCTCGGTTCACCAGCTGATGTTCCTGAACATTTGTTGCTGGTAACAGCCATCAGTCACATTTTGATCTGGCATGCTTTGGATTAGTTACCCCAAATCAGAAAGTTTGTATATTCTATTTCACCTTGGTCCTCCTCATGAACACTGCAAACAAAAGAGTATAAACAATTACTAGGTTTGATTTGACGCTCTTTTAAACATACACAATTGCAAAATACATGCAGGCATCCAATCTCGTGCAAACAGATTGGTACCGCAGTGACAATTGGATCACTGTATTTTTTGAGAGCTGTTGCTTCTTCACCTGAGAGCTTTTCCTTCTTTCTCCATGTCAGTTTTTCCCTCAAAGTATTGCTTTGATTTTTCAGTCCCCTCCATTATCTTTTCCTCAGCGTCATGTCCTCTTCCTCTTCTCTTGCTCTTGGCTGCTCTCTCCTTTCCTGTTATCCTCTTGACTCCAAGCACCTTTTCTTCTGGCAAACCCTCTCTCACCTTGAGCCTGTGCACCCTTTCCATGTTCTCTTCATGCCAGAGGTGCATGTATTAGGCAGTGTGACTCTTGCCTGTTGCATGTTGGTTATTTGCTCATTTTTTCCCACAGGACACCATATTTATTCTAGAAAGGGAAAAAATATGAGACATCTTCCTTGGAGCAGGAGGCTTCATTCCACCGTCCTGGGTCAGCCCTGCCTCTATTCATAGCTCCAAGCTTTTGGAGCTTGGATGTGAGCTCACGCTGTACCTGCTTTTTTTTTTTGGACAGCGGAAGACAGTTTGATGTCCCTGCAAAAAAATTGTTTTGCTGAGAAGATAAACTGCAGCATTTTGCCCAGTCCATGTACTGTAGCACATTGCATTCAGTGTCCTTCTTCATCGTGCCCGCTGCATAGGGCTTTTCTATTGAGATTTCCTTGCCCCGTTCAAGTTTTGGCGCTGTCACGCAGCTCTGGGGAATGCCCTGCACAGCTTTCCTCTGCCGTAACTAAACCATCTGCAGTTGCTCACTAAGCAGCGAGCTCCTCTGTGGCCATCCATAGGCAGTCTGATCTGCTTCCAACCCTTCCTCTTTCCTTGCTTCATTCTTTCTCAGCCTCTTTCTCCAGTAACTTTTACAAATAAAACTGCACAGAGCTAGCAGGGAAGCTGGCTCTCTGCAGTGAAGGCTCTCAGCAGTTACATGCTTCTTTAGGAAGAAGACAATAAATGTTCCACAGAAGGAAAGTGTGAAGTCCGAAGTCTGTGGGGCTGAATTTCATTTTTACTATAATTCTTCCTTTTACTTCTATAATTCTGGAAGAGTGGTTTTTCCTATGTTCATTATTTTTCAGAGTTTCATCAAAAGTCAGTTTGTGTACCTCTGACGCTACAGTTCAACCTCATAATACCCAGAGTATTCAAAGATAAGCTTGAGCTAAACCATTATCTCATATTTTTACCCATCAGCTGCAGCTAGGATCATTTTCTGTAAGTCTTACTAGAAGCTTTCATGTAGCGTATACCTGGTGTGCTAAGGACAAACTGTGAGAACAGGAGATGTGGGCCATAAAAATAATTTCCTGCTTTTTTAAGTGTGAAGAGACTGTACAATGTAGTGTCCTCAGTGGGATGTTCTTAATATAACTCTGGGAATCTACACAATGAATATTCAGTTTCCTTGGGTTGATGATTTTATGATCCATAGTAACTTTAGTGAGGCACTTTTGCATGTGCTGAATTAAGCCATTTTAGGCTGAATTCAAACAGAATTGTATCTATGATGCAATTGCTGTCTGCAGCAGAGTTCTAGCAGTAGAACTAAGAGCAGTCTTTGGCCCCTCTCTGTGCAAATTGTGGCTTATTTCAGTAAAAGTTCTGTGTACTCTGAACATTTTCTCAGTTCACAGAGTAGATGGATAGATGGATGTCTCCCTTTCTGGCAGAAAGTAAATTGAAAGTAACTCTGTTAAATTAATTGACATTACTGTGGCATGAGAAAAGGAATGAACCAGTCCCTCAGAATATATTGTTTGAACTCAATTTCTTAGAAACGAAACAGACAGTGGTATCATACTGCATCTCTTGTGAAGGTGCTGATCTTCCCTTACTTTCATTTTCCACATTTCATTTTGTCTCCATTGAAAAATTTACCTTTTGCCTGTGCCTTGAAACTCTTATTTTGTCTTGGATTCTCAGGATATCTTTCAGGATTGCATGTGTAAGATAAAGGATGACAGATAAGTGGAGATCAAGACTCTTACTCCATCTAGGGGCCCTGGCAACAACATTAAAGAGTCACACAGAGGAAAAAGGATAGATGTATGGTACTTTACCTAAATCCCATTTATCTGTCATTTTTTGTTTTACATTTTTCTCTCCTTGCTCATTGTTGCTGATTGTTGAGCTATGTTTTTGTCAGCTGGAGCTTTTCCCCTTTTCTTGGTTTGTTCCTCATGCCTATCTCCTTAAGAGCTGCAATGTTTTAGTGTGTTATACCATAAATTGCTGAAACAGGAGCCTCTGCGATAGCTTCCTCATCCTGGAGTTCTGGCTTCTGGAGCCAGGGCACTGGCACGCAGAAGAGTTCTTGCAGGAGACATTGCTTTGAAAATTAGTAATGGCGGGAGGGCAGTGTGGAAAGATTTTGTGAACGCAGAGCCTGATTTTAGTCAAATATTCTGTACGGTTTGTCTGAATGAGACATTGTTGACTCAAACCAGTTTGATAAGAGCAATGGATCCTCAGGATATCAGGATCCACTTCTCCCTATCGCAGAGCTGATTGTAGCTCAAATCCCAAAAGATTTTTAGGCAAATAAGAATGTAATAGGTGTTTACATACCTATAAAAGCCTGAACCTCTGGCAGCAATTAGCACCTCCATTGCTAATCTCAGCAAAAGGTTAAATAAAATTATTCTGGACTGTCCTTAGGACTGCAGATGCATTTTCACCAAAGCCCTATGTGTCCCATAAATGTCCTACTTCATATTGATGCTCTCTCTCTCAACAGCTGTGGCTGATGTTGGCATTTTGTCCTAATACATCAAAGTGCTCTCACAAACGCTCTGGATTGACCCACACTCTTTAGGAGAGAGGAGAGAAGCTTATGCCATCACTCTGTAGTGTGTCTCCTGTTCTGTGTGTGAAAAGTGTAGTTTTGGTATCAGGCAATTTACGCAAACATGAAGTTTAGCTTAAATATTTCTCTAATTGTTTTTAATAGATGAAGATGTAACAAGGCCAAGTTCAGACCCTATTACGTAAGAAATTATTTAAATTAACAGAGAAAAGAGTATGCATGTATACAAAATATTACAGCTTTCATATTCAAGGAAATATGCAAATCCTAATTTATTAGTATTCTGTATGTTGTATTGCTGTTTACAGTCTTGGAAACCCTAAACGATTAGAAAAATTAAAGAATTAAAAAAAAAAAATGAGTCCAGCTCTGAAAAGCAGTAGATAGACCAAGGAGGGTTTTCATGATACAGTTTTAAATGTGTAATAGATGCTGGTTCTTTTTCTTTGACCTTTGTGATATAACTGAGCCTGAAAGGTTGAGAAAGCAATGTCAACTTTTTTTCTATAGCCATGAGGGAAGAAATTGTTATAGAGGAACATTAAATTGAATACTCTCTTGTCATCGCAGGCTTCCAGCATTAGGGATTATAAAGAAAACAGCAGTTTCTATGAGACTGGGAGCAATATCCTTAGAGTTGGTAACACATATTACTTCAAAATCAATGAAAGATATAAATCACTTGATTTGTCAACATTTTCATTCACTTTACACTTATTTTTTGGTGGTAACAGTGCCAGAGTGTGAGGTAGGCCTCCTGTGGTATAGAGTTTTTTTGAAGGGGGAAGTAGCTGGATGCCATTATATCACAGGAAAAAAACTACAGTTATGTAAGAGCGAAAGATGTGATTTTTAGCTAAACGTGGCATTTGAAGAAATATACATATAAATCTAGAGGAGATTATATCACCATGGCAGGGATATCCAACACAAAAATATCCTGCCTTTTCCTTCTCCCAGGCTTTTCATTATTTACCTATCACATGTGACAGCTGATATAGGATATTCACACAGCCAGATCTCCAGGCTGATATTCTTTATTCAGGTAAACACATATACAAGGCCATTTTTCTGGAGAAAGCATTGGAAATGCATAGCCTTTGATTTGTGCTAGCTTGCTTGACATTGTGCCAATATAGAGTTAAAATTTGACAGCAAATGCTTACTGCGTTTGCTAAAATACACCCAGTAGTGCCATCCAGTGGTCAGGACTATGGTTACCAGAAGGCTTGCGCAGAGTGTCCTGCCTGTTTTGTAAAAGCTGTCTCGTTTTGTCTTGGGTTGTTACACAGAATAAGGGTTGTACCAGGCTGTAAAATCAAGGCTTTCTTCTCATATGTTCAGCCATTTCTGAACTTCTGGTTTAATGTCCTAAGTGGAAGCGCTGGAATGTGGCTTTTTGATTTTTTGGTGGTTGTTTCGTTGTCTGGAAATATTTATTGAAAGTCCACATAATTCAGTTTCTGTTACCACAGGGACAACAGATGGTACTTGAAAATCAGCTCCAGGTATAGTATCACCTTGCCTTGGAGATTTTTTTGCCACCTTCTGGGAGTGCAGAAGCATTTTCCTAATATGTTGTTTGCTGTGATGTAATACAGGAGAATTATATTAGAATTTGGAAGGCTGTAATCTTACTTATTGAAGTGTGCCCTCAGATGTAAGGCAAATGACCTTATTTTAAGGGAAATGAGAAAGCTGTTGCACAACATATGCATTTATTGACCGAGTTTTTATTACGTCATGTCCCCATGAATTCTTGTGTTTTGCTATTTTAAAGTTGAAGCTTGCAAAACCCATTTCAAGAATTATTCAGTTACATGTAGGCATTATCTCACAGTGCCTCATATAAAACCTTTCGCATTAAAATATTATTATGGTTGGATATCAAGAATAATAGAAATTATACTCTAGGAATGCTGTTGCCTGTTTTGGGGGGAATTTACTAAGTTTCTGGCTAAATGGAATATACGGATCCACAGATCTGCTATTTATACGTTGGTCTTTAACTTGTAAGTGAAGATGTGTTGAAGTCTTAAAACAGGTAATTGATATGAAATGAATGGATTTAAGCCATGTGGCTTCTTAGCAACTGTACTGAGTTGTCTCTTCCGTAACGTTTTAACATTAAGAGGCTTAGATTTTTTAGTGTTTGAAGTGTTTCCCTTTAAAAAAGAAAACACTTTCCCAGCTCCTGGGAGACAAGTACATGACAACTGCTTGCCCAGCCCAGCACTGTGAGGTGCATCACCCACGGGTCCCTCTCACAGTGCTGACTGGCATTAGTGCTGCTCAGTGGCAAGGCTGATGGCCTCTGCTGCCACCCACACAGAGCCCTTCAGTCTTCAGTTAAATTTAGGTGAAACAGAACAGGCAGAAAATGACAGAAGGGGGAGAAGGAGCTTTTATTGTAAGTGAAATTAATAAAAAAGAGAAGAATTTTACTGCAGATCTTCTTTACGCCATCTTACACCTTGATGGTTTTGTCAGATGCCATATTAAGGATAAAAAGACTGTATTTCAGTGTATCATTCCTTTAATGGTTCTTTTTCATCACTCGGTAATAGCACTTGGCCGAGTGGACGGACACTCCCAACAGGCCACATTTGTTTAATGTGCTGTAGTGATTAGACTCCCAAAAGGTTTTAGAATAACTCATTTTTCATGCCGGGCAGAAGAGAAGGTGAGGATATAGGGATACGAGTCTGGGTATGTGGAGGGCAGAACCTCTGAAGCATTAAAAAAAAAAAAAAAACTAAAGCCTCAGTTCTATTCCTCATGTACTTTTGTTTTGGGTGGTCGTCTACGGATGTCCAGACATGCAGCAGCCAGGGTTGACGGCTCTCCGGAAATGTCTCATGTGCATGCAGTGTGCAGTTGCAGTACCTGCTTTTACAGGCTGATTCAACATACCATTTGGCACAACGTCCAGCATGTCCTGTGTGATGCGTACCGCACACATCCGAATTGCTCCACACACATCGTAGTTCGAAAGAAAGATGTTTCCGTTGGCTGATCTGAATGTCTAGTTTCTTCTCCACACACTCCTCCTCCCACTTGGTGCTCAGCATTTGGGTGGGCAGGTAGAAGAAGGTAGCCTTACTCCAGCTTCCCACTGAGGCAGTGCTTACCACACAGCAGCACACTCTCACAGCACAAGGCAAAAGGTAAGTTAGAGGAGGAATCCATGCATAGGGTAGGAAGCTAAATTAAACTAAATGAAGTTATGACCTCCCTCTGAGATCCCTTAACATTCAAATGAAAGCTTGAGTGAGTGTTTGGGCATGCAGAGTGCCATAAAGACCCTCTGCGTTCCTCATACAAAACCTCTTAAGGGTATGGAGTACTCTTTCCCAAATTTTCCTGAAGCCTCGAAACAAGCTGTGGGGTTTTTTTGTTTGTTTGTTTGCTTGCATGAATCAGAAAAGGGACTCTGAACACAGCCTACTTAAGCAATGGCTTTAGAGAAAATCAGTAGGGCAATACTGATTCCTCTCCAGTAAAAGAGACCATGCATGCTTTAACATTTGCTTAATGACTAGACATAGACATCACAGCATCATTGAGGTTGGAAAGAGACCCCCCCGGACAGAGAACGGTCGACCAGAACAAGTTGCTCAAGGCCATGTCCAGTCAGGTCTCGAATATCTCCTGGGGTGGAGACCACACAACCTCAGTGGTCAATCTGTTCCATAGTTCAATCATCCTCACAGTGAAGAAGTTTTTTCTTGTGTTTAGATGGAATTTCCTGTATTTCAATTTGTTCCCATTTGCCTCTTGTCCTTTTAATATCCTATTGAATATTATAGCAGACAGCGTTGAAAGCCTTGCTAAAGTCAAGATAAATAACGTCCACTGCGCTCATCCTGCAAGCTAGTCATTTCACTGTGCAAAGCCATCAGGTTGGTCAAGCATGATTTCCTCTTCATAAACCTGTGCTGACTGCTCCCAGTTACCTTCTTGTCCTTGATGTGCTTGGAAGTGGCTTCCAGGAGATTTGCTTCATGACTTTCCCAGATCAAGGTGAGACTGACTAGCCTGCAGTTTCCTAGATCCTGCTTCTTGCCCTTCTTGAAGATAGGGGTGACATTTGCCCTCTTTCAGTCCTTGGGAACCTCTATCAGTCGCCATGACCTTCAAAGATAATCCAGAGGGGTCTCGCAGTTCCCTCAGTGCTCATGGATGCATCCTCTCCGGGTCCATGGACCTGTGTATGTGCACTTTGTCCGAATGTTTCCTGACCTAATCCTCCTCCTCCGTGGGTAAATCTTCCTTGCTCCAGACTTTCCCACTGGTCTGAAGGACATGAGATTGCTGAAGGTGAAGCTTACCAGTGAAGACCAAGCAGAGAACACACTGAGTTCCTTGGCCGCCTTCTTTTGTTGGAAGGTCCCCCCACCCCATTCAGCAGTGTGCCAATATTTTCCCTAGTCTTTCTTCTGCTGCTGATATACTTGTAGAAGCCCTTCTTGTTACCCTTCACATCCCGTGACAAATTCTATTTCATGTGGGCAGTCTTGCCTAAGACAAGACTTTGACTGTTGCTAAGTAAGGGGTAAATGTTGTCTCTGATTACTCTCAGCTGTCAATATATCCTCCTCTAACTAAAGTTTTCATGCTGTTGTATGCGACTAATGCATGTGCCTCTAAATATTTTG
Source organism: Struthio camelus (assembly GCF_040807025.1). Classification (NCBI taxonomy): domain Eukaryota; kingdom Metazoa; phylum Chordata; class Aves; order Struthioniformes; family Struthionidae; genus Struthio; species Struthio camelus. Next base: position 141,609,448 of record NC_090943.1, on the reverse strand, counting down.
GGTCTCTTTCTATGTAGTGATCTAATTTTCCCCTAAAATTCAAGCATTTAGGGATCAGAATAACAAGGCAGTAAGTTTTCTGAAGATTTTGTTAATTTAATCATGAAGCTTGTAAAATTTGCTGAGCAATCAATGCATCTACAAAACCTAGAAATTAAGTGAAATAGCAAGAAGAGGCAATGAAATATATTTTGACATTAACACATTGAAATACGCGCTCACAACCTTGATGCCGACCACTCTCCCTTTTTGCGCAACAGTGATGACAAGCCCAAGAGCTGTTAGTAACCTGCAGAGTATCTGGAAGTAGTGCAAGACACACGAGCTGGTTGGGGCGGCTGCCTAGCAGATGCGCAGCTGAGCTAGAAATCACTTACCTGTATAAACTGTGTCTGGCTGCAGATTACAGGGGAGGTAGTCAAGAAGCCTGAGAGATGCGGGAGCAAGAGTAGGGATGTACAGGACGCTTCCAGATACAGACTGAGCATGGGTTCAGGTAGCTGGGCAGTGAGCGTAGTCTGGGTGTGCCAAGCCGTGTAGGGTGACAGCTGTCACCAGATATACCCAGCCAAAGAGTTTGTGGCCCAGTCACCTGGCAGCCCCCTGAATGCTGCTTTGCTCGAGGCTCTGCCAGCTGCAAGAGTTGCAGGGAAAGGACCTGTGGTTTTTCTACCAGTTAAGAAAAATACATTTGTCTCCCAAGGCAAAAAGGTTGGCCACCTCCATTTTAGCCCTAAACAGAAGCAACAGCCTGGTACGTTTTCTTGTTGATGTGACTTGGCACAAAGGAATGTAAAAGACTGCAGGCCATCGTAGCTGGCACAATGATGTACATAGAGGCAGGATGTGCAGCTAAAGCTTTCAGCGCGCATGCTACGTCTGATTGATTTGAGGGGCAGCTTGGCCACAAACAGATGCAGCAGGTAGGAAAATGCACCTTGCTCTATGTGCCATTACTCTCCTGGCAGCCGGAAAGGGAGATACAAACAGAAAGAGTGAGTAACTTCCCAGGGCTTGAAAGCAATGAAGATGATAAATGGCTCCAATACCTTGATTTGTGATAGGTTCATAGATTCTAATCAAAAAAAGAAGAATCGTCTAACATATTTTACAATATTTTTAGGACTGTTAGACAAGGAAGCATAAATCTTTCAGTTATAATGAAAGGCACATGAAATACCTGACATACATTCAAATCCCATTGATTTCAATTGACACTACTAGCGTGTTTAAACTCAGGCATGTCTTTAAGAGCTATGCTGATATAAAAGTTTAATGAAATATATACTTAGATTTTGGAAATAATGTAAATTAATACTTCTTTAAAAGTTCGTTCTGTATTCACTAACAAGTGAAAATGTATCAAGGCAAAGTTCTATCATACTCTCTGCTGGGCCTGTTTAACTTAGATTTAGTTAGCCCTACAGTAGGTTAAGTAAATTTGACTTGATTATTAAAGCCCTATTTCAGTCACTTCCCCTGTTTGATTACCTGGAGTCTCCCCTTCTATGTTCATTTGGTAGTAAATGGAAAGATAACAGTGTAGAGCTCGTGGTTCCGGTGAAGTACAAAAAATGCAATAGAAGTGATGAGGATTTTTGCATAGGTGAATCAGTTTAATGTTGGGAAAACTCAAGCACACAGACTGTTTTTAATTTTATTTTTTTACTACTTAGAAGCTAAACTTCCAGTATACTTTTTTTGTTGTTGTTAGCCTTGCTTAGGGCAACATAATTTCTTGACAACTGATTTTTGAAGTAATCTACCTCCTTTGAGATTAGCGATGTATGAAGGATTATGTGTATCGCCCGGCCTTTCTGTAATTCTAAAGAACTGCATTGATGGAAAGAAGACTGCGTTTTTTCTGTGTAAATAAATTCTAATTCCTTTGCTTTGAGTTGAAAGAAAATGGGTTCAGTCCATCTTTTCTATTGCATTTTGGCTATTAAGATACCTTTATCTACCAAACAGAATATTACTAGTTACAAGTAGCCAATAAATTAATAATATGTTGATTTCCTGTGGATGAGAAGACTAATGAAAGCTTCAAGAAAAGAAGGAAGATCAAAATCAATTAAACTGGCATATATCCTTATAGTAAAGAACATATTTTCTCCTCAATTCTGCTCCTTCCAAATGTATCCAGAGTACATCTCCTCCACAGATTAACCTGTTGACAGAAATATAAGATGGTGGAATTCTTACAGTTTGCAGAAAATATAAAAATCTTTTCAAATTGAGTCAACGTTCTTTCATTCACACTTAGATACTAGAGAGACAGACTCATTAATTTGCAATATAGTGGCAAGAATCACTCTCCAGATATTGTGTTAACCAGTGAAGGGATTCACTGAGGGAAAAACATGTTGTTATTTGGAATATATTTTTGGATATTAATTTTAATTCTCTGTGATTCAGTCAGCGTCTCCTCGAAGCAGGCATTTGTTACTAACGATTGCTGTGGAGAAGGAGCGAAGGGCAGCCATCTGCAGCGCTGCTCATCTGCGTCGTCCCACTTCTGTCTGGATACTGAATTGTGTTTACGTTCACTAGTCACTATCTGTTACGGAATGTGCTCAAATAGGGAACTCTCTATAGCAGTGTTTAAGTATTACTTAATCTCGTAAAAGTTAAATTAGCAGATAGTTTTTGCCATAGAAGATCTAATAATGCAGATATTTATCTTAGCCATGACTTGCATCACGTAACAGATAATCTAAGGGGAAATGTGTATCTTAGCAGTTGCCTGTGAAAGTCATCTACATTTTTTTCAGACAGCAGGCAAATGAGGGATATCTATCTCTGCTATTTACAGAGTGCAAGGCCTTTCTGAAGGGTCCTCAAAGATGGGCTGTGCTATATAATTTTGAATTGCTTTATGTGCAGATGCTCGATAGAAGCAGCTTTTCTCCTGATCATCCTGTTCCACTGAAAAACAACTGATAGATTTCTACAGTTTTAGAGAGCCATTTCAGAACAGGCATCTTTTTCATATTGAGAAGTAATTCCCTTTTGAGAGGGAAACGTGGCTGAGGCAGCAAAAGCAGTCAAAGCAGCAGCAACAAAAAATTAAGAACAAACTTGTTAAGTTTGATTGTGTTGAAGGAATTTATGCAGGTTTTAGGCGTGAGGAAGTTCTCTTGCATCTGTAAGCTAGTTGTACTGTAAACTCTTCTTGTAACCATCATAGAAATTAGAGTCAAGTTTTACTGAATTACATGGGCAAACAAAGCAAGAGGAAATACCTTCTGCAGTGAGATTAAGATAATCTCAAGAGTGGATAAATAAATAAATGACCATAGCAGATACTGTAGAAAATGGGTAGCGGAGAGGATGGAAATTAAAATGAGAGGAATGTAAACTTGTGCGAAGTTTGCAGAGTTGATGTTCTGTTATTACATTTGAATAAGAAGTGCAAAGCTCAAGGTAGCTGTAGATTAAAACTGGTGTAAATTCCTAATAGTACAAACGAATAGAGTAGAGTTTGCAGGGCCCATGTTTTCCTCTGCCTTTTCCCACTGTTGGTAGGTTGACTTTGCAACATAGTGCAGTATGTAAGAGCCTGCTTATTATGTAAGTAAACGTTTAAAAAAATTGGATTCTGAGTGGTCGCTAGGGCACTACATCTATTTGCAATCTGCACGAGACCAAGATATTCGGAATAAGAGGCTGAGACTATGACATGATCTGATAGCTTTTCTTACAAATTACAGTATTTATTATACATATTTCACAAAAACCCTAAATTATTCTAGGCCATGTAGTAGTCAGAACAGAAAAGACAGCTTTTCTTAATCTTTAAAGAACAAGGAGTGGGATTCATCTTGGTTAATGTTAGACCTGAGGTTATATATATCATGTAAACTTGTTGCTTTAGGCTTTAGACTTCAGGCTTTCTCTGTGGTCAGTAACGTAATAGGGGTACTTTTGAGGAACTGTTCATCCCACTTGTATCCAAACAGCTGCTGGAAGATGCCCTTTTCTTTCATTAATGTTAGAGGGAGCGTTGAGCACCAGATGACACTAGATACCTAATTTTTGACATCCAAGTTTAGGTCAAGTTAATTCTTGTCTATGACAACTGACTTACTTAAATAAAGCCCAGAGACTTGAGTTCTCTATAGAGCAGTGTAACAAACTGTCCTTGTTAATTTTAACCATTCATTTAAGCAAATATATTGAAAATTAGCAGATCTTGTTTAAAAGCCTGGGTTTTGTCCCTCTTTCATTTTCTGCTACAGAAAGTACTACTTTCCAGCCTCTGTAAAGAAGTTTGAAATTCATGACTAAAATGTGAAATATGAAGTAGGATTGTTGTTTATTCAGCTTCAAGTGGAACCAAAGTGTTTCTGAAAAAAAAGTCCAAGTAAAATTATTTGTAGTACAAATGCACAGCAGTTCCTCAAGACTAATGTTTTACTGTGGGTGGGGGACTGTCACTGGAATATAATTTCCAATAAGTAATTTTCTTAGGCTTGTGCCCTGTCTGTGTGGCATACCAATGAATATCAGAATAGCCTGTGAGGCTTTCAGGTTAAAGTTAACACTATAGCCAATATTTTTTTCCCTGAAATGTGTTGGTGCACTGATATTATTAGCCCCCTCTGCTAGCCTCTGGATATCTCCCTTCCGAGGACCAGCATCAAAACTAACTCTGGATATGACTGTTTTCTGAAAAATACAATATTATTGGGAAAAGAAGAAACCCGTGAAAATCAGACAGCTGCTTAAAATCAGTACTGGATCATGTGAAGAATAAAGACACCAAGCCCCACTTCAGCTTCACTCCTTATGCCAGGCATTTTCCTCCATGCTCGGTTATTTAAGTATTTTTTTACTACTAGAGTATAGTGATTAAAGTGAAATTGCTGTGTGACATTGTCACTGTTAGGGAGTCCAAATGTCTCGTTCATCCTCCCTGGATGTTCCCTTGTCAATGCTAGGGAAACCTTTGCTGCTCCCCCGGACTGCAGAAGTAAATCAAACACACATATGATAAGAACAACAGCCTTACTATTTTGTCCCTCTGCGCTGAATCAGGTTCAGGGCTGCTTGCAAGGTACCCCTGAACAGCCCTGATGACAAGAGTTGTTGTCCTTTATATTCCCTTTTTTCCTTCCCATGTTCTTCCCCTTTACCACCCTCATCCACTCCCAGATAAACAGCCTGTCCCTGTTTATTCTTTTCCAATTGGTTCTGATTTTGCTGATTCTACATCCTTATTTGATATTTGTGATATTGTTGCCCTGGTAATTTCCGCCTTGGTTAGCAATTCCATTAAGCTAGTACCCCCATTGATCCTGTTTCTAAGATTGCTATCTTCTTAGTGTAGCCTTACGTCGGGGATAGCTCTCTGCCTAGTTATTTCTTCCTTTTTGCTATCTGTAATGCCACGTGATTTCTTATGTTGTTATTTTTTGAGTATAGCTACAGGTCACGTTTGAGCATCTGCACACGTACCCTAACACCCAGAAACCAGCCTGGTGAAACTGTTGGTGGAAGCTCCTGCTCCTTGATCCACTTAGTCTGAATTACCAGAGGGATCATCCTCAGAGCCAGTTGCAGCTAGAACTTGCCTGAAACACCATGCTTAGCCTTCTGTTTTCTGCCTACCCTGCCCCTCTTAAGAGACCACAAAATATCAAAATATGTGCACATGTTCCAGGCGTGTTGCTGCATCTTTGGCGTATAGTTTTGTATTTCTTGCTTGATTGCCTTCCCCAGGTTGTTCTGAGTAGGAAACACTCATTAATTCTCTTCTCCAGGACCACACGATGACCTGGTTTCTCATGACTTCTCTTGTTCCCTACCTAGTCTATCCTTTGAGCTTGTTTACTGGCCATGTGGGGAAGCTTCTTCAAAAGGGTCAGTTATTACGGGCAGGCTGTCTTCTCTTGAACCGTTCCTCTCCCGTTTACCCAGATTACCTTAGAGACAACTTGACAGTGCAAAGCATTTGATTGACTAGGAATGGGAATGACTGCAGTAAAGGATCTGAGGTCTACGCCAGAATTTTTACTGGGAAGATGCTCTTCCCCTAGACTGGAAGAAGGGAAGAGTTCCGAGGCTGTGTGCTTCACCTAACTGGCTTAATTGAGGAGAAGACTCTTAAGACGTTCTCCTGACAGTATACAAGGTTACGTGTAGAAGTTTACTTTTAATACAAAGGCCAAACAAACAATTAGGTGTCACTGTGGAACTGCATCTTGCAATTTTTCCCAGTTATTTGCTAATGAATAGTAAGAAGAAGTAGAAAAGTGCCAGGTCTAATGCCAAAAGCAGTTGCTGTTGCTGTCGCCACTCACCTGCAAGCTGTATCTTCCTTCATGGGCACTGCAGCCTATACGTGCAGTAGCAGGGCATTAGAGATTATCTTTTTTCCTAAGGCAGACATACCTAGGGAATCCTAGGGAAAAATTGTAGACTAAGTAAAAAGACAGTATATCTAGTTTCATTTTTCTAGCTAGTATCAGCTTACCTTTCTCTGCCACAAGATCACCATGCCCCATTGCAGCCTTCAAGACACTGCCTGCAAACCAAGCAAGTAAAAATATAATGATAAAGATTAGAATTAAATTCATCTGTCCACAGTAAAATGTATCTCCTCCGAGATTCAGGTGATGCTTGATACATCATAAGACACAGCACCACACTAAGTAATAACAACTATACAGCACTTTCTCCTCTAATAAAGAGATTTTGCACTGTGAACCTCATAATTTGTTTCTTATTGACAGTTTAGTAGGAAAGTAGGTAATACTCAAGATAGAAGAGATTCTTTGAGTTCAGGTTTGAACTAAATCCAAATTTTGAATGAGTATAGTTTTTTTAATGTTTTTCATGGTCCACCACTTCTAGAAATGCCAATGTGTAGGAAGCTGATCATACTGTCAAAATAACAAGGCTGTGCAAGTAGGATTTCTGTTTGGATACAATATGAGGGATGAGCAGAGATTGTCCTTTAAGCTGTCCTCCCAGGCAAAAACAGCCCCCATGAAATTCTGCCTAGACCAGGATTTTATTAGAGAAAGAGATTTAACAAATCCCTTGGTAACTGTATTTAGAAGACCAAAATATGACTTTAGGATCACTTCATCACAAGTCCTTTTTTTAAATGTAGCTTGCCTGCCCTGACTCAATTACAATTCTTTTTCCGTAAAATATTTTGCTTTTGGTGCAAATAGCTGAAAAGAATTTTCAAAAAAGCCCATGGCAGTATATATTGAGCACTTAGTATTCCTAGGCTCTTCTGGAAGCCCCATCTGCTATGCAAATTAATACCTAAGAGTAATTTCTGAATGGGTATTCATGGAATCATGGTTCAGAAAAACAATTAGCATATGCTTACCTTCCACTCATTTCAGTAAGTAATAGATTTTTGCTTGACTACTTTATACAATGAGGAATGGTTTCCTGAACTGAAGCTATACTCCTAACAACTCATAATATCAATACATTGTTTGCTTATTAACAGATTTGAGTTTCCTTTGCTCTTTTCCCCAGCTCTCTCGGAGTTTAAATCTCAGCGATGGAAAATACTTTTGTTCATTTAAGTATTTCTCAAGCATAGTCTGTGTCGTTGTAGGATGCGATGACGTCTTTTCCCAGTTGTTTTCAGGAGTTTGTGTCCCTGATGACTCTTTGTGTGCTGTACCCTAGTGCACCTGGTGGACATTTGGAATGTGATAGAAGCATTGCGAGAAAATGCCCTTAACAACTTGGATCCCAACCTAGAGCTGAATGTGGCTCGCCTCGAAGCTGTGATTTCAACTATTTTCTACCAGCTCAACAAACGGATGCCGACTACCCACCAGATCAACGTGGAGCAATCTATCAGCTTACTGCTTAACTTTTTGCTAGCAGCCTTTGATCCGTAAGTTTGTGTGCTTGCTTCCTCTCCTGACTAGTGAAAGGATTTTACTTGCTCTGGAAATATCTTTGAAAAACAATTGAACAAGCTAAAATCCCTGAGCCAAATAATGAACATGTGAATAGTTCTAACTAGAGACAGAAACTAAAATTAAGAACCTCTACTTCCATTCCTGTTGAGCCAAAGTCAGAACAACCAACTCTATTTTCATCCAATTACTCAGACTTGTTGCAGGTGTTATCAAAGGACAATCCTCTACAGACACAAATTTACTTCCACTTCTCATCTTCATTGCTATTTATTGACGTATCAGTGGCTGACACCACTGCAATGATTCTGCAGCAGTGACGTGGGTTAATAACTCATTATTTTGAAAGAACTTAAATTCCTTCAAATTCTTGCAGTGGTAAGCAGTTTTTTCTGGCTCATGCCCGTGCAGCATGGTTTTGAGCCAATGGCAGAAACAGGATAAAGATCTGGAATTGGCAGGGAAATTCATGTTGTATGTTACTGTGTGGGACCTGTATTACAAAAAGGACGCATCTAAGACAAGAGTGAGCTACTTACCTTACAAGGATACTGTGTATGCATATTAGTGTTATAGAATACATAGACATCAGCCTGTATTTGAAATCCACAGAACCAAATAACTGAGACCAACGGTTAAGTCTGAAAAATACAAATTACCTATTGCCTTTTTCTGGCTTATATTTTGAAAATTCACCAGCTGAAAACATTGGCCACAAAGTATTACAATAAAGATCCTTCCCTTCTCCCATTTTCTCTTTCCCATCCTCTCGCTTGACGGACTTCTTGCTTGGTATTGTGCACCTTTCAGGGCCAGATCAACCCGTCCAGCTTAGTCACCATGGCAACAGCTGAGCAAAAAAGTGGTTGTTCCACATGAGAGGACTGCAGAGGCACCGCGTGCCGGCACTCAACCTCCCCTCCAGCCCCTCAGAGGGGAAAAAAAAGAAATCAGTCGTTGTGAAACCGTCGCTTTCAGGAATATTTTTTATCACCTCAAGGGCAGTAAAACGAGGAACAGGCATTTTAATTTATACAGTTGTGGCTGTGACAAGAACACTAAAGGACAGGGAAAATGGCTGGATACATGCATTGGCACATGCTGCAAGCAAACTGCTTCCTGACGGATAGGCACAGGGAAGGACCCAGGACCACAGCAGCAAGATCTGTGATACTGTGCTTGCTTTGTAGCTCACTGTAATGGGGTTAAAAATATCCGCTAGATGTCAAGGCTACTTACAGCAAAATGGAGAAAAAGATTTTAATCCTCTGTGCTAAAACAGTGAATACACTTAAAAGGGCAAGGTTTTGCTTTCCCTGGCAACATCAAATGCACAAATACTTTGTGACCTATTTCTGGGCTCTCATCAGACACTGCCGGGGGTAAGGAGAGCGTAACTCTCACTCAGTTCTCCGAGCAGTTCCTCCATCTGACTTGCTGCCTCTGAGCTGGGCGCACAGCATGCGTTTCCCAGAAGGGCAGAGAGACACTAAGGATCCCCAGAAAGAGGCCTTCAGCTTTGGTATCCTGTCTGTGATAGGAACAGGGTGCATATCCCTTTTTAAAATGTATCTACCATCTGAGCTGAGATTCAGATCAAGTCTAAGATATCTAAGTTCGTGTGTCTATGTGTGAGCTATGTGTCTACGTTCTCTTTATAGTCAAAGAAAACCTACGTGGTATAGTCTAGGGAGCCCAGGGTACGATTCAGCTTATCAACAAAGCTTGTCTGCTCCCTAGGCTTCATGGAGATCAGTATCAACTAGATCTCTCTGCTATAATGGGAGTTTAGCTACTTATCACAAATATAGACGTATCAGTGTCTGATTCTCAAGCAGTGTCTGCGTTGGGACTAAAGGTGGGCCCTTTAGTATGATCCGGATAATCTACGTTTTGGGTCAGGTGTTCATTTAGCATGCAACCCAAACCACTGATGACCCACATTTGCCAGTATCTGAGAGAGATGGCTCCTACATGCTAGAGGGTGTAATGTGAGAACTGTCTTGGGTCCAGATGGATCTGACATCTCTGCTTTCTATGTGACTACTTTCCCTCTGCTCCCTGCAGTGGAAGAGAAAGGTCCTTCTCTGCTGAAGGCTACAAATCAGTAAAAGAAGGAGCAAGGTCTTTTCTTGTGTTCCCAAGCTCACAGAGAAGCAAACATTGCATATAAGAGGAAAAAGGCATGGAAGTAAGAGGCTGGATGAAGTCTTTTTCTCATTTTCCCTCCCCCCATTTAGAGAAAGTGGACAGTTAAACTAAGTTGCCTGCACTCTTTTCTGACGGAAAAAAAAAGAGTTTTACTTTGTGCGCACTAAAATCACAATATTCACTCCTAAAATAATCCTGTTGTCTCTTCTATTTCTTAACCTTATGTTTTCAGCAAACGGTTTGTTTGTCAAAACATGCTATCCAAGGTTTCCAGGATGTTACTGAAGAACTATTTTTTCTGTTTATTAATGAATGTTAAGATGATAGCATTCGATTCTATAAATACAACCAGACAACAACAAAAAAAACTCTCAAAATCATGACAAATGAAAACCAATCTTCTAAGGCCAAAACAGCGTAATAGCTCTTGAGTAAAAATGAGAAGGCTGTTCTAAGTCATCATAGACTTTTTTCACTTCGTTTCACATTTGTGGCTATGCAGAGTGATGCCTACTTCTGCTGTACCACAGGCAATTCCCAAGATTGTTGTTTCTTATGTCCCCTTTGAAATGCAAAGGGTGTAACAGACACAGAGTGAAGAAGTGTTTTTTGGCCTGACACTTTCTTATATGAAAGGACTACAAGGGACAAGTTAATTTGTGATTTAAACTCGAATAAGCCTACCACCCTCTCATTTTTGTAGCTCTGGTTAATAGATACGGCCCTGAGTGTGCTGTGCTAGCAATCTATCTGCTAGTAATAGGCTGAAGATCCTCCAAGCTTTAAACAGAGTTTCTTCCTTCTTCTATTTATAGCCCACTGAAAACCTGGCAGGTTTCTCTGCTCTCTGGCAAGGAATATTTCCCTAGGCCTGAAATACAGTTATCTTCTCTAGAGGAATCTCAGGGCAACGCCATGGCGTATGGGCAAGCCTGCTCACTGTCCTGAAAATTCATCTTAGCTTTATGAAGCCCAGATTTTTGCAAGGCGTTGGGGATTCCTTAGACCTTCAGATAACTATATATCCCTGTTGCTTAACCCTGAAGGGAGGAAGAAATGGGGAGATTTCACATGACTTTGGATGTGGTGCTCTACTCTAGCCTTCATGGTAAACCAAAATGCAACCTTATAAAACTGAACATCAATAAAATTCAAATTCATGAACAGAGATGGCATTCCCATTAATTTGGCATTAGTCTATGAAAATCTCTGTTCACACCACAGAAAACCCTAATAGAAAAAAACAAGCAATGAAGAGACTGAGAAAGTTGGGCTTTCCAGAATCTGGACAAAAACATGCCTAATTTGCATGTGTGGGCAGTAGCTTTTGCTCCAAAGCATAAGATGATTAACTGGGGTTGTGAAGTAATAGCATACTTCCTTCACCGGCTCACAACTACATATAACAAGATGGCAAGTACAAACCTCTGAAAATTTCAGCCCAGGCCATTGTCAAAGCCTCGCTAGTTGACTAGGTGGAGTGTCAGCCTCATCTAGTAAAGCAGGTCCTAAAAAGGTTATTTCTAATCAGACTGTAAAATATTCTATGCTAGATTGTCTTCAGCACTTACTCAGTATCGCAGTAGCATTACTCTTGCTGCAAAGTTTAATTAACAGGGAGATAATTTTCGCTGCTGCTTGACATGCTTGTGTTCAGAATGGAGCTGTGAGCTCTGGGCTACGAAACTCCTAAAATCAGAATGCTGGGGCTTGACTTCTATAAAGAAAAGGTGAAACACTTCTGCCATTTTTCAGTCAAACGTGCATTAGAATCATATTGAGGTCAAAGTGTAAAGATGTTCAGTACCTGTCTTGGAAGTGACTTCTTGTTTGCCTGTCCTTTTGGAGCTGTGAAATGTTTAGTTCCCTCTCTTCTCTGCCTTTGCTGATCACTGGAAGTGATACAGTCCAGCTGGCCTTTAAAAAGGAAGTCCTGCAGAAAATGCATTTCAGAGATTTGTTTTTTATACATTTCACTCTGCTAAATGAAAGAGTTCTGCTTGATTCCAGTAATTTCCTTACTGAAACCTGTTTGTGAAAATGGGAATTTGTAATTATAGCCTCTGACAGTTCAGAGTTCCCTGCCATAATTAAGGTGGGTAGTAGGAGTCCCACAAGTAACCAAAGACATTCTGTTGCTTTTGGAAGAGATAACATAACTTAAAGAGTTAGGGGAGCACCAGGGAAAACTTCATGCCTAGTTAATGAGAAAACTCATATCTTCTCAGTGCTCATTTAATGGGATATGTTAGCTACTTGTAAAGATATGATGTTATCTCTTTATAGCTTTTCTACCAGGTTTTCCCTTACAGCTGTCTCAGTATGCTAGAAATCTTTACAAGTGCCAGTGTCACTTGATGCCACTCTTACTGCTGACCTAAAGGGCTACACATTCAAGCCCTGAATTTGGACTTAGCCTTAACTGGTTTATGGAGCCTATCATGCAGTCTGTAGGGCTTCCTTGCTCTGGAGAGAGGCTGTCTCTCTCTATGGGCATACACTTAAAGAGGAAACTATCTATCTGCTCTGCTCTAGCGTCTAAAAGCATATATTATTTTTTCCCTCTTTTTCTTTTTGTCCCAGGCAGTAGGAGATAACCTTAGTGCCCCAGCCACCATTCCCTTTTCTAAGTACTCTGTCTCATGTTGTTGCTAAACACACATCAACTTCAAGGTTTGCCTTTGCCATCATTAACGCATCTGTTGCTTTTCTGCAGGGATCTGAAGGGTAACTTCAGTATCAGAGGTGTTCTATAAAATCAAAATATTTTCTGTCCTCTCCTATTTCAGTTAATAAAATTTATATCTCTTTGCATTAGCTAGCCTCAAGCTTCACTTAGGGAGCACTGAGTTCAACAGAGAATTGCATGCCGCTGTCAGCCACTGCTTTTATGCAGCAGCACTTCAGTCAAGCAGCCCCAGTACTGCCAACCAAGCGGATCTTGTAGTACTTGGCAGTAGCTCAGGACATTTCTGGGTCCAAGGGATACTGGAAAATCTTAGGCCCCAGTACTCTGCCCGTTCATCAGTCATATGTATTTGTACATGCGTGTGTGTATATGTATGCACATAAACATGTATACGCATATATTTCAGGGGGCAAATTGAATTTCTACTGGTGATGATTTTATGAATACAAATGACTGAGACAAAATACGGTGTCAAAAGTAATCAACTCAAAACGATAGATTGAAGAGAGAAATGAAATCTTTACTTTTTCTATTCCTCTGTTCTGTAACTGTTTGAATGTGGGAAAAAACAATGGCTCTGGGGTGGAAAGCTGAAGGCGAGTGAGTTGATGTATCTGCCATTCAGGAGTATAATCCTGTTAGTAAATGTAACTAAACCTACTGGGAAAAATATCTAAATCTGAAGCATTTCCACATGGGCTTAATTTCTTCACCTTTCAGTGCTTCTTAATAATGCAATTGCTTCCACTTAGCATTTATTTTTCTGAACTCTCATAGCTCTTTTAAACGGAGGTGAAAACCTCATGCTAAAACACTGAATGCAGAAAAAGTCCCAAAGATCTAAAGGATATCACACAGAAAAAGAACACAAAAGGACCAAATTCTCAGCCATAGCTACAGCATTGCTAAGTGCCAGTTTGCGCAAGCGAGAATCTAGCCAATGAAGAATGGAAATACAAGAGATTAAAATAGATTCTGAGGTATTATATTGTGATTTTAGTCTTTTGAAGTCAGTCAGAGACAACACAATGTATTGAAAAAGAAAATGCACACCAAGCCCAGCATTGAAATAATAGTAAAGATAAGAAAGAGTTATTTCTTAAATACTGAAGTAGTGAATTTATTTCTTTTTGTCCACATCTCTAGTTATTTTCTGACAAAAGCAAAATGTTCAATGCGTGTAAAAATATTTAAAATTAATATTTAGAATCATGTGTTACACTGAGATGGAACTAAATCCAATTCACTCAACCATAAACACTATTAGCTAGCAAAGCTTAGGGAACTGACTCATTTTGTAAAGTCTGAGTGACTTACAGTGAACACAGCAGTGAAGCATGTAGCATGCTTTAATATACTGAAATGAATATACCATTTATGTCTACTGCGTATGCTATGGTGTTAGTCTCTGGGATAAGCAGAGAGATACAATCAAGGTTCTATGTCTTTCCAGAATCGGTTATCTTTTTGTCCTGATCAGATGCAATTTTCTTCATTAAAATTATGAGTGACAAGCAACAGAGTAATTTCATAAATATTGATGGAGAGCTAAATTTCCATATATTGCTGTTGCTAGTGCAGTTGGAGAATGTAAGGCAAGAGATAATTATATATATTTTAATAGGAAATCCCTTATAAACATAATATCCCCTAACAGAATAGAGCCTGAAGGTCACAGAACCTCCACTTCCATAAAATGATAAAAGAATCTTGCCGTCTAGTCCCATTATTAGCCCTAAGTAGAATCTGAAAGGAGAAATGGTTGCCATTGGGTTAAGCTGGCAAATATGGACTGATTATGTCTCTTTAAAATCATGATGACAATGTGTCCTCTATGATGCCATTAAACAGACATATACAAAGCTATTAAATAATGCTAAGGAGTTTGAAACATAAAGATATGGTGCTCCAGTGCAGCTGTTGTCTCTGACTGCCTTATAGGAAGACTCTGAAAACGCCAAGAAAAAAACACGCATTTCAACATTTGGAGGCCAAAAAAATGAGTATTAAGAAGCAGATTAACCTTAGAGGACATATTCATTTTCACCTTCTGAAAGGGACTGAACATTGTACCATTTTCATTCTGCCATTGCTGTGGACACTCTGTACTTAGTATTACCTAAACTGAAGCGGTAGGTCTTTTAGGAGTTAGGAGTGCCTTGCACTGTGTAATGGAGTAAATTACTCATGCAATAAGAATATACCAAGGTTTCTGTAGTGGCAGATAATCACTGGGGTCCATCAGGGCTATGGAGGGAAAATGCGAGGGAATGGCAAGAGGAACAATGAAGTTATGTCATTGCATGCTTCAGCACAGTTGAATGAAGTGGTCAGCAATGTGTTAAAGGTAACACAGCGTGTCCTCAGAATACAATATATGGTCAGATCCTTCTGGGAGAAAAAAAGTCTTTTCCCTTTCCTGGATCATGACTGGATTTATAGGAAAAATGTATAACTTTTTGCCTGTATGGTATACTCCTTATGTGTATTTAAGGCTTACTAACGTGATTAGTTTCAGGTTGAAACGTTGAATAACATTATTCATTTTCAGTTGAAAATAGCAGACATGCAAGCCAGAAGAGGGCCAGCCATAGCCACAGTTTGACCAGACTGGGGACAAGACCCTTCTGCATGTCAAAGCAAGTGTTCTTTGCTAATTCTGGATGCAGGTTCATTGCCCACTTTTCAACAAAATCCTCGCTACAAGGTCGTGAAAGTCATATGTATCATTTAAAAGGCAATTGTTGGGACTTATTAAGGGGTACAATAGCCAACTTGTGCAGTCATGTGATCCTCTTCTGCTTTTTTCATTTTTTTCCCCAGAGTGTTGATTTTTGCACTCATTGGTAATCATCTTCTAGGGACAGAAGATACACAATGCACTTAGAATAGGGAGGCTGTGATTTTGACAGGTGCCTTTCAGTGCTACTGTAGCACAAATAGCAGTAATGCTAATCATCTCAACAGATAATGAGATAGGGAGTTTAATTCTGAGATACATATACATCAATACATCTGGTCTGAAATCTTCACAGAACAATGTGCTGATGTGCTGTATGTTCCCACAACACAAACTTTAATTTTAAAGGTCTTAAACATCTTCGTGTGTGAATCCACCTAGTGTATTACAATATGTCCTGTCAATGATATACACTTTACATGGAATGCTGTCCTTATTACAAAATATGATTACTTTCTACTGTTGAACAGGGAAGGACATGGTAAAATTTCCGTTTTTGCTGTCAAAATGGCTTTGGCGACTCTTTGTGGAGGAAAGATCATGGACAAATTAAGATGTAAGTCTTCTGCGGGGCATACTTATGTATGTGCTAATCGTTGTTGTACTTGGAGAGATAACAGTGCATGTAGGGAAGCAGGGAGTTAGAGTAAGTTATAGTTTCATGGCTGGGTTTGGGATCTGAGCTAACTACACCTCCAAGTAAGTCCAAGTAAGCTGACTGAGTTTCACAACAGACTTTATAGTTTTGAAGACCAGTCATGCACATATTCTAGTTCTAATGGGTGAAAATTTGATTTTTTTCTTTGGGGTGATTCAGGGTGCAGTCAGATGCCTCAAATGTTCAACATCATAAAGCATCATTTAGTAATTTCTTCAGACTTTTTTAATAATACCTCTCATTTCACGCTTAAAAGTACAATATCATTATGTACTCTTTATATTTCTTTTCCTAGGGCACAAATTAATTCCGTGTATTTTGCAGAATGGCTTCTCATTTCACAGAATCTGTTCTTAGTTCCCAGACGGCCAAGACGCGGTCTAGTTGGAGCAGCACTGAAATGTTTTTCTGTGTCGTGCTGTGATGTCTCTAGCTCAGGTCCAGAACACCATTTTCCAGACTTTTTGTCCAAAGGATTAATGTCTTCAGCCTTCAGCTTCCTCTGAGCCTTCCACCACAGCTAGAGGAAATTAAGTTTACAATCTGTTGTTGATTAAAGTTAACAAGTAGAGATTCCCAGATGCTAATTTAGGCTTCCAGGTTTGGTACCCTTTTTTAGTATGTTATTTCTGTGTAGCGAATCAAGTATAGAATGGCTGTAAATGAACACAGTTTGTTCCTTAGGACACTAAGAATAAGGAGAAGGGACTATCCAGTGGAAGGCTGGAATATGATGCAGGTTTTCTGTTAGCGGTTCCAGGGTCATGTCATTAGAATAGCCATTGCAGGTTCATGGAAAGGAAGCGGTTGCCATTCCAGCTTGAAAAATGGTCAAATGTCCCTTCATCTGTGATCCTCTGCTGAGCTTAGGATCCTTTTAAATAAGGGGAAAAGTGAAGGCTGAGAAAGGAGAAACATGCAACTCTATCTAACTCTGTTAGATAATAAAACTTTGGGATATTTTTATAAGTAAACAAAAAGACAAAAAAGGGTAACAAGGCAAATAATGCATTTGAAAGATCTTCAGTGTTTTGGGTGTCCACAACAATAAGTAATTTAATGAACTCATTGTCAAGATTTAGCTTTTACATGGTAAACTGGCAATAGGCAAAAACTTGATATTGCATATCTTGTCAAATTAGATCTTCCTTTTCTGGTTAAATTACTGCCTCATGCAGTGCATCAGACTCCACTTAGAAAGAATGGCCACACACAATGGAGGAAAACAGGGAAATGTTAATGCCAAGATAAGCTACTTTTATATGGATCATTCTCTTTGGTTTCTGTTAAGTGGGGCTAAATTAAAGGTACAGTATTACTGGATGTTTCCATAAGCAGAAATGTTGAAGTGCTAAAAGTGCTAAAAGTGTTTAGCACTTTTGGTTCAAATCAATATTACTGCATTTAAGAGCAAACCTGTAGCTCCAACTGAAGTAGCTTTCTCCTTTTCTTGTCTTTTTCTCCTTCAGATATTTTCTCAATGATTTCAGACTCCAGTGGAGTGATGGTTTATGGCAGATACGACATGTTTCTGCGGGAGGTTCTCAAGCTGCCCACTGCTGTTTTCGAAGGGCCTTCATTTGGTTATACAGAGCAATCAGCAAAATCCTGTTTCTCGCAACAGGTAAAGACAGAGCAAGCATCCTAGACAGCCACTGTCAGTCACACCTCGAGGCAAACTGTGACTGTCTTCCTTTCTTACACATACGTGCATATTCACCCAGGAAATACATGATTGGGTGGAGGGGAGATTCACATTTCTACCTTCGGGCACATACGTTGGTTAGGTACACACACTAGGAGGCTAGCCTCTATAGGGTTCCCTATATAGTTAGATGAGAGAGAGAAGCTTAGCCAAAAAGTGATTCAGAACAGGAACCCAACTTAAATGTTCCTAAATTAGGAAGCCTGAGGAGACTAACCTCCTAATTTGAACACATACGTTCGTTAGATACTTACATTTAGGTAATGTGAATGCCCCAGGTCATGCAGTCCTTCATTGCAATTTGTTGTTGTTGTTACAAGCACATATGAGACGTCACCTTCACCGTATAAAGCCCAGCTCTCTCCAAAAATCAAGCTACATTGTTCAAATGAGGGGCTACACATGCAGGAAGTTTGGCAATGACTAGAAAGTTATGTTGATGTGCTCTAGGTGACCCTGCTTGAGCAGAGGTGTTGGGCTAGATGATCTGCAGAGGTCCCTTCCAACCTCAACCATTCTGTGATTCTGTCATTCTGTGACGTCTTAAACCTTTTTTGAAAATGAGAGTTGGTAGGCAATGCCAAATCCCTATCCCCTTACAGATATCCTCAAGGAGACAGAGTCAGGAAAACAATGAAATTGCACTGAAGAAAATATGAGATTTTCCACAACACATCAAAGTGTATGGGTGCGCTGACTAGCACTTCAGGATATCCCATAATGTACCTGTGGCTGATTGACCGCTTCTCTAAACAATGGAAAGAGAGAATTCTTCTAGCTCTTGCCACACTGAGTAATGCTATAAGCATAAAATAATGGAAGATGCTGAAATTGGGGAAGTGTTAGAAATAAAAGGGGCGTTTTCATTCTCTTATTCTTCCATTTGCTGCCAAAATATAACTCGATAGTGTTGAACAAATAAGTTGAATGGAGCAGGAATAGTGTTATTTTCATGTAAAATAATCTCATTTTTTGTTTTCCTTCAGTTTCATCACTAATCAATAGGTACTCCAGTCAGCTGAAAGACTATTGAAATTCATTCATTGAATCATCTCCCAAATAATTTTAAGTAGCAGTGCTGCATATTTAGAGATAATCTTGTTTCACAGAGACATATTTAAGATACCACTTCATATTATGTTGAAGAATCTACATAGTGAAATGACTTTTGGTAGTTTTATGTTAAAATAATAGAACAATACTCTTCCTTTGTCAGCACAGCATTTGAGCCTTGAACATTAGACACGGTATTATTAAAGATCAGAAAGCAATTTCTCCTTTTTCCTTGTAAAATCTCGTTCAGGCTTCAATTTCTACCTAGGCAGCCATCAGAAATGGCCCTTTCCTTGACTTTTCATCCAAATGACAGCAAATCAGATATACAAAGTTGCCTTAAGAAACAAATATTTTCCAAAAAGGCACTAGACTAATGTTTCCCTTACATTCACTTAATTTAATTGTTGTAATGTGCTGCACCAGGGATGAAGCAGAGTTTTGAAATGAAACTCTGAACAACATAGCCCTATGACACTGTGATAAACGGTACCCACAGAGTCTTAGTCACACCTTAGGTCATTCAGTCTTCCGCTGTCGCCTTGGGATAAGTTTGACACTTCCTATGTTGTTCTAAACATTCATGAAATTCAAATATTCTGGTGGAGTTCTTTGATCAGATAAAATAGAAAGAAATATCACACATTTATGAGTACAGGATTTTTCCTTACATTATTAAGACATTACTGCTCCAGTCCAGTTTTTAAAGTTTCAAGTGAGGGAATTTCTTTCTGTTCCCGTTAGGTTGTACATCCAAAGATCTCAATATTAGCACGTTCATTCTAATATTCTACTACATTTTTGTTGTCTTTATTGCTTCCATTTCCTTACAGTTTTATGCCTCAAAATATCACCATCCTGGGCAAACTTCTTCATTTTACTGTAGCACAATATCTGAGAAATGTGATTAGGTTGAACAATTCCTTTGGAAAGAGCTGAGCTAGCATGTTATCAGAGAAATGGCCATACCGCTCTTTAATCTTTCCGTGTGCCAACTAATGCAACATTCAACGTTCAATGGGAACTTCAGACTTCAGCTACTCAGCTGTAATGTAGTAGATTTGAAGATTAAGCTCAGTTTTATCAGAGACTGTCTTTAAGATTCTGGATCTGGTAAAAATAAAAATAATAAAAACAGATTTTTCTTTCAAAACTGAAATATTATTTTTAACTGTCTTCCAAAAGAAGGTTGACAATTTTTCATTGCAGTACCTGAAAGACAAAAAAATTCAGTCCTGGAAAATCTCCTACTGTGTAGAAAAGCTTTGAAATGACAGGATATGAGCAATTGGGATAATTCTGACTACCTTTTATCCACAGCTAGGAAGCTAGATTGATAGCATTATGGCTAATGCCATGTTTGAGCATTTATTTGTAACAGAGTATTGGTACTGTGGTTATCCAAGGAAGCTCTTACGCATCTGCTTCTAAACCTAGATCCCGCCTTCGCTAGAACAGAACATCTGGGCATATTTCTGACTGAATCCATATTCTCTGCTGTGTAGATGAGACCTCTCACTCTCATGTCCATGAATCACTCTCTTTTTGTTTAGTACTTCAGTGCATTTTGAGTCAGTCTGGTTCTAGTCAGTGTCCCCCCATGGAATGAAAGGGGGAATGAGCAGGTTGTTCAGGTATCCCCTTTTGTTTGCTCTCAGTGTGGATCACTTTTGCTTACCAGAAGCCTTTCAGCCCTCTAATCTGTAGATTCGTCAGTTTTCAGGAAAAAAAAAATTTCTGTGAATGATTTTCTGCACAGGATGTTAAATCCCTTTCAATGTGCATCCTGTTTGCAGAAATGTTTGGTTGTTTCCCATTGCACTGATTTATTTGATTAAACCATGTGTTTTCCTCTGTCTGTGAACCACTATTAGAGGGAATGGCTGTTCAAAATAGAAACTACAGTGTTTCCTCACAAGCAAATTTATGGAACAGAAATGCCAGAACAAGTGATTTAATGCTTCAGAACACGGATCTGGGGCTCAAAAAGGAGTTTTATAGCCACCACTTTCCCCCATAGGTAGAATTAATGTACTATGATATTGCCTTCATCCTAAAAAGTGTTATTATAATAGAAAACACTTTTTCTTTCTCTTTTTTTATCCCAAGCTAAAAAGATAGACACTAGCTTCATTTTGTTATCACTTGGCTAAGTGTTGTTCCACAAACCCAGACTCCATCTGCGTGCATCATACATTTAGAAAACAGCTTTCACTTTCAACTTTCCCAGCAGCGGATAAAAAAACTGCAGGAGGAAAATATGCCCTTTATAATGTATGGGAATTGCTCTCTTGTTGTCCTTTTAAGGGATACTGCTCTCTCTAATCCATAAAATCAGTGACCACCGAAGAAGTTTGTCCATAAGGCTGTCAGGGAAGCCAAATTGTTTTATTTGGTGCAAATTAGGTTTTAAATTATAGCTGCGTTCAAAAGCTAATCCATTGTGGAAGAACTGTCCTGTCTCCCCATTGCTTGTTCAGAGCACTTCTGTGCCAACTTCAAGAGCACGGAGAAGACTTCAGGCTGCTCTTTGCAATATGGAACATTGGATGACTCTTCCTTTCCTAGTTTCAGTTTTGCCTTTTCACCCTCAGTTTTGAGTTCCGCTGCAGACAACACTGACATTTGCTGATGGCATTGGTCAGCAAAAGCGTGCCAACCATCCGCTGAAGGTCTCCTTCGGAAAGATGCTTTTCTGTGAGCTGATACTTACAGCGTAGAATACTTATTAGGGAAATGTTTATCCACTCTACAAAGATGGGAAGACCGTTCATATGACAAGCAGATGGTAGCTATTCTGATACCACATGGACAAAGACAGTTTTGAGGGACTTACGCAGTTTTGGTTCCTCTTCATAGGACGACATGTCTGGGCTTTCATACTGCAGGTTTTGTGGAAAAGGCAGTACTTCAGTGAGACATAAAGCTCATATTCTGGCTATTTCTATTCATTAAAGAATTAAGAACGCTGATCATCACAACTTATCTGAAATGTTTTCTCTTAAGGGCAGAAATTTGTATATATTTCCCAATATCCTGCAATATTTCAACCCTGAAACTGTTACAGAGTGAGATGTTGTCCAGTGATCCCTCTATGTATAAGAGCAATGATTTTCTTTGTATCTGGCTGCAGTTGTATATAACTGCTGGAAATCTCTGTCTGAAATCTTAGCTCTTAAAAGCACTCCACAACACACAGAGGTGATATATATTACTGCATAGCTACTGTTTTTCTTTCTCGTGGGGTAACCACAGTTTTTTATCTGGTTAAAGCAGTAGCTTGTGCAATCAGATATGAAGATTTAGCAATCCCTTTGGATGAGGATGCCACTTAAATATGTGTATCTTTAAAGGATATTTGTAGGCATTCTTAAGAAGAATCAATATTTTTGTATCTAATTTTACTTGAGAGGAAGCATCAGCTACTGGTTTCTTAAGGACTCTCCATCCTTGACCAACTGGTAACTGTGTACTTTAGTACACACTATGTAGCCAGTGTATCACATTCAGGAAAGAGCAGGTATTTATGGTGAACCTATCAGGATGAAATATTACATATATGTATCAAAAACAACTGCACTAAGATGATGACTGTGATGACTTTTTCCAGACATCTAAGAAACTTAAACTCTTAGGTTCTGCTTTTTAAATCAACAGGGATATTTTAGAGTTGAAATCTCTTTGAAAGACCTTTCAAAGGGCATAGACCTTTAGGTGCTTAAGGGTACAGACAGGTCAGGAACGGTCAAGTCAGCTGCAGGCATTGAGTGTATGCAAATGCTTACAAATCCCACAGTCAGCGTTCACCCATGACCAGTTGCCACGGCTCAACAGACAAGCAGTAGTTTCTTAAATCACACTAACTCAGTCTCCTATGATGGTCTGTCCATACCCTACATTGTTTCTGAAATTATACTCCCTTATCATTCATTGTTTGTAGGGCTTTTCATTTGAAAATTGGTAATACATAGTAATACCTACATGCACATGTATTTATTATTTGGCACTTAAAACATATAAGAACCTGAAAAGTTGAATGTGGACGTTATTCACAAAGGATCTTCAGGCAGTGACTTTAGAAAAGAGTCTTTGAAGTGAACAAGAGCTAGGTGTCACTATCCCAGCTTCATGACAAGGACTGCTAGTCATCAGTAATATATACATTGTAACTACTAAAAATAGTGTGTAAAGCCTTTGGCAATATCAATTGTTCTTTTTAGTAAGCGAAAGTTACAAGTAAACAGTATCTGAAGCATGTTCCCAAGTGTTATATTTATAAGAACAATCTGCAATCATTTTGATATGTCTGATTACTGATTTTTTTTGTGCATATTTGTTTGCTTATTTGAGCAGAAAAAAGTCACACTAAACACTTTCTTGGATACTCTCATGTCTGATCCCCCGCCACAGTGTCTAGTGTGGTTACCACTTCTGCATCGACTGGCAAATGTTGAAAACGGTAAGTAACAGCTGCTGCCCAAGAAATTAAGAGTTGCAGCAGTAAAATTTTGTGCAATGGCTATCTCACTCTGTGGATGATTTTGTAGGACTGTACTGGGGTTATTGAATGCATGTGCCATTTGTTAAGTCTGTGGTAAAATGTTTGAAGTATCCTGTTGGTGATTCAGCCAGGAATATGGCTTAATTTTCCTGTGCTCAAGAAATTATCCAGACTGTGTCCTCTCCTCCTGTGCTCTGGATAAGCAAAGAGTGATAGGACTCGATCCATCCACACACTTACATTTGGTGAACAATCAAGGCCACAGTTTTTATTAGCTATGACATATGGCAGTAGAAAAGGAACAGCTTGGCAGTTTCCTTTCATGCAGTATACTTGGCAGGAGAAGTCCAGCGCAGTGTAAAGTTGCTTGTGTGAAGTGTAAGGACTTAACTGCCTCTTTCTGCTTAAGTATTGTCTTTCCCCAAAATGAATAGATCTCTGATTTTAAGACAGGAAAGGACCAGGAAAATCAACTAATTTGATTATTGCATGGTGCAGGTTGCATGTCCCTGGACAATAAGATCTTTGTCAGCCTTGCCGTTTCTTCTTCAATACCTTAGGAAAAGTAAGCTCACACTCATGAATGTAGAGGCCCTCCAGCTAAACCCTTCATGTACTCTCTCTAGAAGGACACAGACCATGTTGCCATGCTGAAACTGCAGGGGCAGAGCTAGAAAGCCTGTGGATCTCGCTGCAGTGTGTGGCTACCAAATTGCAGCCTGCAAACTGTATAGTTCCCCACGTAGTTCTGGAAGAGCTCCCCAGCACCAAGCCAGTGTGCTTCTGCTGTCCAGAAAGGACCAGCATTGCTAATACTGAATAGAAAAAAAAAACCTACAAGATAGTATGTGCATCCTTATTTTCTTGTTTAGCTGGGTGTACTTGTTGCTAATGTGACATGTCTTGCTTATGATCATTAGGAGGAAATGGTGTTGACAGTCATTATTCCAACACTGTATCTCTAGAAAAAGGAAAATTTAAAAACAGAGGGCATTTATACAGGAAAAAATAAAAATATCAATTTAGCAATATAAATAAATGTATTTAAAACAAACGAATTTCCCGCCCTGTATTTTGCCTCAGAGGTTGTTGTGTAAGGTGCTTGGTGAATGTTCCTGTCTTGTTACTCCATGAAGGTTTGCCTCTAGCGTAACTGAAGCTTTCGGACACTGTAGGGAAAAAGAAGCAGGGACAGGAGGCAGAAAACGTCATATATACTCACACAGGTGGAAAATAAAAATATTTATACCATATCGCCAACAAGATTTGGGGCTATAGGAAGTGGGAGTGCCCAGCCATCTTTTTGGTGCTGAAAGGAGGAGGAGGAAGTCGTATGTGTTCGCGCGTGTACCGAATCACCACTGCAGTTAAGAGGCAATAAGGTGGGTAGGATGATGTTGCCAAGTCCTTCTTGTCTACCGTCCCAGCTATCAGTCCGGCCTTCCTCAGGCTCTTATCATCGACCCCTGTCCCCCACCAGCTTTCCACCATTTCCCACCCCTTTGTGCTGCAAAATCCTGGCAGGGAAAATATAAATTTGATACACTCTGCACTTATCACAAATCCTCCCAGATGGAGCCTTAAGACAGCAAAACAGAATATGCCTGGGAGAAACAAGATGTACAGTACCCCTTGGTAAATTTGGTACATGCTATAGTGAGGAGAGAGGAAGAGAAAGAGCAGTATTGCCAGGAAAGTGGTTCAAAATGTTGCGGCTGGGGGGAAAAGTCCCTAAGCCTTAACGTGCTCATTATTACCTGCCTCTGAGCAGAATAAAGAACAAGACCAAGTTGGTCCCTTCCATGGCCCATTTTCAAATTTGGGCATCCAGAGGTAAATTTTTAAATCCATATATAGGTACCTAAAATGCTGTCAGTTAGTACAGATGAGCCACAGGTAATCAGAAGAGACAGCTATATGCCTAAATACATTTTGTGCTTCCAATAGTCAGACACCCGCGTTGTTAGATTTGTACGCTGAGGCTCACTGCCTCCGCTGCTAACAGCGCAGCAAAACCTCCCCGAGTAACGCAGCTGAAAGGGTGAAGGGGATTTTCTCAGTTATGTGTCTCCTCTGTGATGCATTCGGTTACACGCAGCTTTTTGGTGCTGCACACAGGAGGTGGAGGCGCTGGTTCAGAGCGATAAAAGGGTTTGGGGCCCAGCGCAGAGAAGGTTCCTCGCGGACTCGTCGAGCTCTCGCAGGGCAATCTCCGTGGGGCAGAGCTGCCAACGGCACTCGTTGCTGCAAGCTGCTGTAGACGAGGAAAGGGTTCGCTCCTCCGTTCGGGGCTTCGTTCCCGAAACCTCTCCCCGCGGTCCCTCCGGCTGGGCTCACTGTGCCGTGTCTTCTCCCGCGCAGTCTTCCACCCCGTCGAGTGTTCGTACTGCCACAGCGAGAGCATGATGGGGTTTCGCTACCGGTGCCAGCAGTGCCACAATTACCAGCTCTGTCAGGACTGCTTCTGGAGAGGACACGCCAGCGGTTCCCACAGCAACCAGCACCAAATGAAAGAGTACACGTCATGGGTAAGGGCCGGCTCGCGCCTCGCTGCGCACCGCTTCGAGCCCCGCCGGGCGCAGAGGAGCCGCCTGCCGCCCCGCCGCGGCCCGGGCTGCGCTGCCGGGCCGGGTCCCGGGGCGGCCGCACGCGGCACAGAGCGGAGGCGGGAAGCGGCTTTTCTGAGGGTGGAGTGGAGCCGCCGGGCAGTGCCGGCCCGCGCTGAACGGCAGTGTGGCGGAGGCCCTGCTCACAGTAAGTTTTCTCCTTTCCGCAGGACGCGTGGTAAAACAACCGCTCCGCCTGTCGCCGGCGGCCTCTGCTCGGCGCGCTGTTGGCCGCTCGTGGATGCCATGATGCATGCTTAGCGCGCGTTCATCAATATTTTCAATCAAGTGGCTGCGGCATATGTGTAGCATTTGGTGCGGGCCTGGCACGGTAGACTCGAGCATGGTCACAGACTTAGAGGGAAAACCACATGTCAGCTCTTTCTCGTTGCTGAACAAAATAACTCAACACTTTTGCTTAGCTGACTGAAAAATATCAACAGCTACATCAGCCTTCTCGAAAGGGCACCAACTCTGGGCGCTGAGCGCAGGGCACCAGCTCCAGGCGCTGAGCGCTCCATGCGTGGGAGCACAGTCCTAGCAGAAGCCCTCGGTCACTGGGAAACCCCATCCTCCAGGGCCCGAACCATCAGCAGAGAAACTCTAACTAACCCCAAATATTACAGAAGTATATTGTGACCAAAAAGAACGTGAGGCAGGCGGCCAAAACTCATGTACGTACAGGGCTTTGCGTATATCTTTTTTACAAAGTTCTCAAGCCTGCCACAAGCAGTTACAGCCCCGATCCTTGCAACATCTGCCTTTCCGTGGCTGGAGCAGGCAAGGGTTAAATTTAAGTGATGTGCTCTGTATGCCTGTCACACAGCCCTGCGCTTGCCTCCTAGCAGATCTGGGTCTGTAAATGTGTTACTGGGTCCTAATTGCTTCTAGCTGCATAGACATGACTGACTTGAGTGCAGTGTCCGAGTAGGGAGGTGCCCACTACGCAGCTCATATTCCGCTCCGAGTAGCAATGTGTGCTATAAAATTATTTCTCGCTGTAGCAAGGGAGCTGTAATTATAGGTAGGAAATTATTTCAAAACTTAGGATTTCTGCTGAGCAGAAAACAAAACGTGAGTGCATGCCTAGTGGTTCCCAGTGTTTTGTTGTTTGAAACAAATGTTCTCCTTCAAGTTTGAAACTGCATTTCTGTAGTGTTATTAGCATTCGCTCAGAACAGGTTAGCATTCTCCATAATGCTTCTATATCGAGCTTCGCATGCGGGTTGAAGGTGTTCAGATGCATGGTGGAATTCAGCTGATTAAATTCAAAGTGAAATTGCATTTATAATGAAAAAGAAAGAAAGCCTGCATTTTACACATTTAGATTAGGATTCTGTAATAGAAATATTTCATTATTATCTTGATTACAGTAATAACTTTGAGGGATGTGTGTGCATCTATAATACCATTCCTGTTAAGCTCTAAAAGCATTTTAACTTTTCAGCACATTGACCTGTATTTTGGGGGAGGATACAGCATAAGGATCATTAGCCTCTGTTTAACTGATAGAGAAAGTGAATCACAGAGAGGTGTGTTGAATTCTCTGAGAATCTCTCGCAGAGCCTAGACGAGTTCCCAGATCTCCGAGCCCTGTGCAGTCTCAGGATCAATCTACCTTAGAAAAGGACCTGTGATTGGGAGGATGACTTCTCTATTAACGTGATCAATTGTAAAGAATGTCTAAAGAAAACTAGAAAGCAAAAAATGGTAGTTTTTTTAGGCTTGCGCTGTGGGAAGATTTGAGGCTGAGAAGCATGTTTTATGCACAGAGCCTCTCGGTTTTTTGGTAACAATGGAAGTGTTTCAGCCCCTTGTTGCTTGCTGTTGCCATGCCAGTGCTATTCCGGCCGTACTGTGTGTGAAATTTCCCTGTCCCCATTGCTTTTCCCAGCCTAGCGGGGGCCAGGGCTTCTAGGGGAGACAAGAGCAGACTTTTGGATCAACAGCTAATGAGTACAGGACACTGAGGAGGGAAACACTAGTGAGGAGGAAAGAATATAACAGCCTTGGATCTGGCCCATAACTAGAAAGGAAACTGTCTCGTGCAGTGTATCTATATGGACAGGCACGAAAAAATTTCTTGTGCTTGCGCTCTTAAGTTGATGAGGTACAAGCTATTCGCCAGGAGACATTAACTCTATGCTGTCTTTCACTATTCAATATTACCTGACTACGACATTGCAGAGAACCCGTGGCAATCTGCATATGTCCATATAGATATATCCCCCCGTAGAGCCTACTTGAAGGGCCACTGAAGGTAAGAGTAACCTTTCCACTAGTCTGCGTGGTCTTCAGCTTACTAGACTCTTGGGGCAGTGGTGGGGAAGGGAAAGGGCGAGTATAAGACCATATGAATATAAGCAGTAGAGCTACCTGTTGTTTTGTGCTTCCTTTAGTAGAAACAGTATGCACCTTACTTGTCCGGATTACCTCTACCTTCCTTGTTCCTCCCAGAAATCACCTGCTAAGAAGCTAACTAATGCACTTAGCAAGTCTTTAAGCTGTGCTTCCAGCCGTGAACCTTTGCACCCAATGTTCCCTGACCAGCCTGAAAAACCTCTAAACCTGGCTCATATTGTGTAAGTATCTGTGTGCTGTAGAAAAAGTAAGCTTTGTTTGAGGTGTTGCTTACATCTAGTGCAGATAAGATAACGCTGAACAAAATGGAAGGCAACGAGGTGAGATCAAGTTCAATGCATCACAAGTGCAAATTCACCCACAGAGGTATTTGATATAAAGCTGTTCTTCTGTGTGACTTAACTTGAAAAGTCAGTGGAATATGTTCATGTTACCTGCACAAATACTGGGACATAGTGTGTATCCCCATTCTCGTAGGAAGCAGAGAAGAAATATCCCTGCGATTTCATATAGGTCCAGTATTTAGCACTTTGGGATGTATTCATGCTTAGGACATTCATTTTGCCGTCTAGAGGCTCTAAACTTCAGTGTATCTATCTCATGTATGTCTTACGATGAGGCACTAGAGAAAAGTGAAGCCGACCAATTTTGTTGAAATCGGTGTCAGTTCTCACTGACTTAAGTGGAACTGTGATTTCACCTGGCCCTGAAGACTAGCTATGTGATTCTGCGTAAGATTTGTGTCTTTAATTACAAAGTAATTTGAAAAGGTTCCATTATCTTTAGTTTGATATCTTGGGGAAGCAAAAGTAGCATTTGGTAAAATAGTTTGTGTCATTAATTTTTCTCTGCAGGAATCAAGCAACTCATAGTAGAGAGAAAATATAATTGTGCAAGGTGGGGAAATCGTCACTTCAGATGTCTTTTTTCTAAAGGATGTCCACCACCTGTACTAGCAGTTGCTCACATTTTCTCATCTATCAGTTTGTTACCTTTGCTCCTTTAGTCCTTAAGAAAAAAGTTAAATTTTCCGAAGAATTCTGGAAAAATCAAGACATTGGTAGGAAAAAAGTTTGGAAAATTTGGGAAAATTATTCTAGAAGTACTGTCTTCCAAATACTTCTCTTAAGACTGTTCTTTTATATTTTCAGTCACCTTCCCAGGGGCACTGATTGAAGCCTTTCAGGCAACGGCCATTGTAATTGTATTTGCATGCTATATACCTGAGTTACTGGATACTGAAACTATTCCTATCTGTAATTATTATATGTATTTATATTTGTCAGTACTGAACATTTTTATGTAGCACCTTTAAGGATAAGTGCCCACAGGCCATCGTGAGCTGTATATCACATTGAGAATTCATCTAACCTACCTGACGTTTTAAGGATAGTTTACGCTGATGGTCTTCCTTGTGTAGGATACGCATAATGGGACTTTTCCAAGGCAGGAAAGAATCCTCTGCTTTTAAAATGTGAGGTGCCTCTGATAGATATTTAATTCCAAGTCCTTGTTACTCCAATTGTTAGTTAAAATCAATGCACCTCTTTATAGCAGTGTAATGGGGGCACATTGTTCTTTGGAACATGTAGAGATGGAATTGCTAGTGAGCGTACTATAAAAGCCTAGCTCTGTTGGTGAGTCAATGCTAATTTCACAGGGCAGATTCTGGCCATCCTTAAGAGAAATGGAAAAAGACAGAGAGCATGAAGCTGAAACAGAAGCCTCTGCTTCATGTTGCCTGGAGGCCTTCTAAGGCCTATCTGTACCTACAGATAGCAGATAGTAAAAACTGGGCTACTGTGAATGAATTAAATGCGTTTAGGGAAGGCAAGGCAAGGCAAGGCAAAGAGAAGGTACCGTTACTGAGTAGGACCTGTTCTAAATCTTTGTTCTGAAATTAACAGCTTCCCTTCTTCCTAAATAGGCAGACATAATTTAGAGTGAGTGAACGTGAGAATGAGTCACCATCTATTTTGTTTTATGATGTAGTTTTTCTTTATCAGTAGACTGAAAGCAATATAACTATATTGTGTATTATGACACCTGAGTGAAAAACCTGTAAGTTGTGCAGGTAGCATGATCTACAGTGTCACACACATAAATTAATTGAGGGGAAAGATATGCTGCAGTACCTCATTGAGAATACCTTCTTGCTGATGTGATTTTTATCTTTAAAAGTAATGGAAGATAAGAGGTGAGAAACAGCTCTGGGCAAGAATCCAGGCAAAAAGGTTTTCATATATGCATTTAATGGAAGAATTCTGGCAACAAAATGGTATTCTTTTTTCAGTAGTTTCTACCTTAAATGGGGGCAAATACTCTATGCATTTTATACTCCCTTTCCTTTTCGTTGTTCTTCCACATTTGAGTGACAACACACAGAAAGACTGCACAATTTTTCTGTTTTACGGGTGCCACAGAGATTTTTCAATTAAGTAAGAAACACATCTAAAGCACATTTGGAAGGATGTAAAAAATAGTTATCAATGTGTGGTTAATGTGATGGAGGAACTTCTGAGTGGTCATTTTGCCTTTCTATAAGTAAGATTGGCAACAAAAAAGAAACACCAAGATCTAGAGATGACAAGTAACGTTATTAGTGTGTCATGGAGGGATTTTGAAATGCATTCTGCACTGGCCTGACTTTATTTCCATATAAGCCCATGGGACCATTATTTTTGGTACCAGTGTGAAAAGATTTGACTAGCATGGAACACTTTGGAAAATTTCTGTTATTTAACATCTTATTTTAGTATAAGCATGTGCTATGCTATAGCGTGCATTTATTACTTAGCATATTCAGTAAATGCATTTTTAAGTGTTTTCTGCCTCCTTGGGGAGAGTTAATTGGGTGTCCTAAGTTCATTTTCATCAAGAAGCTTAACCACTCACTTCCAGAACTTAGGCTTAACCCCTTCACTTCCAGAAGTTTAGAAATGACTTCCAAAGGGTATAGATTTGTAGTCAATTGCTAAGAGTTTTCCTTTGGTTTACCGTAAAGTCTGCTGTTCTTGTCTTACCATGTCACACGTCAGATTTTATACCTGAACATCCATTTGATATCCAAGCTTAACAAACATGAGGAATGTGATGGTGGGCACCAGGCTTTAAGAAACTTGCCTTGGGAAAGCTCAGATTAGTTTTAATAATAGTTTTATTGATAGAAGAATTCAAAACAAATGCTAATCACAGACCATTAGCAAAGCCTTAAAGTTTATAGGCATTTGTACAGAAGAGCAACTCTGCACATGTAAACAGCATCAATGACTTTTTATGCATAGAGTCTCTCGTGCTTTTTGCAGAATCAGGGTTATAAGAACGCAGTATGTCCAGTGCCCGACTTTTACCGTATACATTTTAAACTGACAATTTAATTAATGATCTCTTTTCCATTTCATTTTGGCTGCAAAAGAGATACTTGGTGAGTATTTTTCTTCTTTAGTACACTTGTTGGAGGAAAAAAGCTTGCAAAAATTCTGTAATCTCATCATTACAAATCCCTAACTTTGTCAGAGACCAGAACCAAAGAAATAATTACTTTTGTATACAGAGATGTAGTGAAAGGAAAGAGGTCTCTTGGGTGTTAGAAGTTCTCCCTTCCATCTGTATTTTGGGACGGAGCTTAGAGAAGACATGAACCTGAAGTGGATATGTGGTGATCTGCTGAGGTTCGTGGGCACAGTGTACCCCCTTCCCACTCAGGCAACAGAGGTGAATCAGGTACAAGCCAAACCGCAGCCCTCACCAGGAACTGTCACAATGGCAGATCCCCATCTTGGCACCTTTCCTGCCCCCTTGCCCTGGGGGGAAGGTCGGGGTCCAGCCTCTCCCCACTTCCCCTGTTGCAGTCTAGGATTGCCCAGCCCAGCATTGCACCCGTCTGTCAGAAACCCCAGCCTGGGCAGAATCAGTATTTGAATATATTCACTGGACAGTGATTGCACTGTGAAAAGAAAAAAAAGCTGCACAACAGTAGTTGCATGTAGTTGGTATGAAATGTTGCTCCTAAATCAGTTACCGGTTTACGATTCCTAGCCCACAAAATACCAGTTGCTTGCCAATTAAATAAGATCAGTTTCTAAATATTCCTTCCAAGTTTTCTTTTGAATTTCTCTGTATTTCAAGACTCATACCAAAGGGACTTTTCTATTTCTGTTGGCATCCCTCTTGGCCTCATCCAAGTTTCTCGTAGTTCTGGTGAACCGGTCCATGAAAAATAGTATTAAACACTTCACTGTTAGGCCGTAAGTAAATTGACTACACAGTCATCTGTTTCTCTGGAGTTTATTGTATGGTTCTGCAGACAGAGGGTTAGGCTAAAAGTATATTTTCTTATAATGGAATAACATGCAAAACCCTGCATGTTTCTGTAGCCTATTTTAAACTTGTTAAAATCAGTAGGGTATTTTCTTGTTGAGAAATCACTTTGGAATTGTCAAAGAAGACATTTATGTGTTTTTTTCTAACAGATAGAAATTAAGAAAGGAAATAATGTACTAATAGTTCACTTCTGTGCGGAACTGGCTTCCTTAATATCTTATGCAGGATTTGGATGACTGGTTGTCCTGCAAAATCAGAGTTCAGTGGATTTTCTGGAGATGGCTACTATATTTTGATTTGTACATTTGCAGAATTCAAAAAGCAAGCTAGGCCTTTCACAGAGCTTAAAGGGGATAATAACCAACTTCAAATCTAGGCAATCTGAAGTCTGACTTATATGTGGCTTCAGGTTCTGTTTATATCTTATTGAAATCCCTGTGATTCTAGTATCATGTTTTTCAGTTTTTTCAAAATGTCTGTATTTTTTGCCTAATGTTGCATAAGAAGACCATTTAGAAGAGAAAATTTCTTTTTGGTGGATACAGAAGAACAGATTATGTATACAATGTTTTTAAAACTAGGAGATAAAAAGAAAGCAGAGGACAACATTCCTTCTCATTTCATTTTTAGTAAGAGCAGGAAATGAAGAATGTCATAATAAAGCCATCATTATTAATGTGTCCTTTTTAACCAGCTACATATTTTAAATTTTGCTTTTGAGATGTTAAATACCAGATGAAAAGCTTTAAAGTTAAACCAGTTTTATACTGTACATAATTAATGGGGCACTCTAGGGTGTGGGTACACTGTAGCCACTGTGTGTATATGGTAGCATAGAGTTTAGTACAGATGATCATATGAAAAGCTGTGCAATTCATCGGCAGTTACCCCTGCAAATCTCCATGCTGCCCGAGCTAACCTAATACTCCTGCTCAGCCTAGCTCGTTGAAAGCAGTGACTGCACCATAGGGCAGGACTGCATTTCCTTTCTGGAAGGAAAAAATGACATAGTAATTATTTTCGAAAATAAGAAAAAGGATCAAGTAAATTACTTAAAATCCAACTCAGAATGCACACAAACATAGTTTCCTTCCAGACCTAAGTAACAGTATGTTTTTGTTGACTTTTGGTTAAAAATACAACATCTTTGATTTGGAACTGTTGCTATTTAAAGCAGAAGATGCTAGTAGTAATATCACTTTAAACAAGAAGATCGTTTAATTCTCTGTAAATACTGTTGCTGATTGGTTTTTTGGTACAAAATTAATACATTTGGATATTTTGCCTTCTTCTAGGCCTCCCCGACCTGTAACCAGCATGAACGATTCACTCTTCTCCCACTCTGTTCCCTCAGGAAGTCCTTTTGCAAACCGAAGGTGAGTTCTTATCCTAACTTATATTATACCATTATATGAGGAAGATGGAGGTTTCTATTTTAAATTCACTTTTTTCCCCAGAACAGTAGTACAAAATTAACAGAATATGAGCAGAGAAATGCCTCCGTCGTTTCAGATGGATTCCCAGATATCAGCTCCAGATTGCTAGATGGAGAGCTAGAATTAGGACACTCCAAAGCCCACCACAGAGCACAGAGCTTCAGCTCTTATTTGAACCCCTGAGTCCCACTAAATGCGCTCAGGTGCAAACTAGGCACCCTCTGACAAGGGTTGAAAATGGGCTGTTGGTGACAAGCCGCTTTGCAGATGTAGCAGCACTGTGGGGAATAGAAACTGAGACCTGTATGACATTGCCTACTGGGAATGCCTACATCAGGCAATGCAATACCATGCAGAGACACCTCAGCAGGCTCTGAACAGGCTTGCTTGCAGACCAGAAGCAATGCAGGCTCAGTAACTTATCGTTCTGCCCACATTAGTGAACCCCTGTATCTCAGCGGAGTTTATTATCCTGTTCACTAGTGCAGCCATGTGACTTCCAGTGCATCACAGCATAGCACTAATTTGTGTCCTGTACATGCACCTAGTGAGTAGAAACGGTAGCTTGCCACCTGCGAAAATACGAGCCAAAGTTTAGCTCGTGTCGGTCATGTCACAAGTGGGAATGCATTTGACTCAGAGTCCTCACAGTCCTTACGTATATCACAGAAACTGTCTGGAGGATGCTGAAGAAAAAATTCCTTCAACATATATTGCGTCTGTATAATCTGTATAATTTTTTGTATTTCCAATATGTGCCCCTAGTTTAAATAAATATGGCCATAACAGCTGGTATGTGATCTGTAGGGCATAGAACAGAGAAGCTGTGTTCATTGATGCTGAAGATAAATTTGGCAATCACTAAGAAGGACTTAGAGTGGGACCCCCAGGAACAGCCATCCCTAACCTGGAGAAAGATTCAAATTCAGTCCTCAATTTTGTAGCATAATCTAGTGTCATAGATTCATTTCAACTACTAAATTAAAATCCTGTAATAACAAGTTTTGAAGTCTTCATGTGAAATGTATTCGTCCTGCAGACCAATTATGAGAAGTGCCAGAGTACTGGTTTGCTGTCCTGAGAGGTATCGTTATGTTCCTTGTGAGACCATGTTACAATTTTCTCAAATGCAGTCAAATTGCAATAGCATTGGTGCTGACTCTGCCCTTTCCTGACCCAGTGATTTAGTTTCAACCCTTATTGGTACTTGGCAAATCAGATAACTATCTCAGACGCTGCAAATTCATTCAGCCAAAGAAGGCAAGGATTTTAAGATAGCAAGACTTCCTTACTCCTATTAAACCATTCACATTTCCATTGAAGACTACAAGAGAGAAAGAATAGTGTGGTGACCCTTCATGAAACAAAACAGATATGAGTGGTCAGAAACAAAGAAAAGGTTTTCCTTTTCCAAAGAAAAGGTGCTTGCAGCTGAGTATGTACATTTTGGCTCACACAGCCAAAATATGTGTGTAGCATTCGCTAACTGTTTCATGCCATCTATGTAAGCCTACTAGTGCACATAGATGAGAAGATGGCAGAAAAATAACTTTTTGCTGTGTTGAGGAAGATGAGCAATATGTCTTCCTTGGGTGCATTTAATCGCTTGGTTCTTGCTGTATGTGTCCATGCTTCAGTGTTCCAAAATAATCAAACACAATCTCTGGGTGTGCATGGCTATTTTTAACACCAAAACCAAATCCACAGTGTACCACACTGCAATATCATCGAAGTGTTTTACTACTACTTTGATTTATGAACTTTGTTACTGGGGGTAATAAATTCTCATTGTTATCATAGTGCAACTTGCTGCTGGGTATGCCTACAATGCCTGTTGAAGGTCAGCCCCAGACATGAGCCCAAGACCAGATCTGCAGCCTGTGTAGAGAGTGAGACTGGCAATTTGTTTCTACTGTTGCATATAGGATT
This sequence comes from Struthio camelus, assembly GCF_040807025.1. Lineage (NCBI taxonomy): Eukaryota > Metazoa > Chordata > Aves > Struthioniformes > Struthionidae > Struthio > Struthio camelus. The sequence continues at coordinate 141,573,398 of NC_090943.1, read as the reverse complement.
CCATGTGCCAGAGCAAGCCAGGATAACCTGTGGTGCCTCCAAGACAGGTCATTAAGAGCAATGTGGACACAGCTCTTGTTTCTATTTGTCCCCAAGAAGTCCCTGTGCTCATTCAGCAAAAGTTTGCTTTACCATTTTAGTTAGGCACCTACAGGGAGGTGTACAGCAGTATCTGCCGTGCTACTTATTTTGTTTTACATACGAATAATTCCTGACTATTTTACTTTTGGGTTCTTTAGTAATTCAAGGTACTGTCTTTAGCTGTCAGAATTAAATGTATATAATTCCTCAGCCACTAGAATTCCTTTTCTCCCAGAACAAGGACTGATTGATGGAGAATCCCCTAAAGGCAGGAGACATTAAAAAAAGCTCAGACCATAGGTACCCAAACTGCCATATATGTGTGTAGCATAATATCCTTGTACAGCAAAAAGTTTCCATGATGCTGTGGTCAGTTCTGACTTTTTTTAGAGTTAACGGTACCCTGATATGTAAAACAATATATTGAAAGCTATTTTAACTTTTGTTTCATCACCCTAGTGGGATTTTAAGTGCATCACAAATTTTCTCATTATTTTTTATTTTGAACACTTATAAATTTAAATTGATTTTTTAATTAAAAAATCCCTCAAATCTGTATTCTTTCTCAAAGATTAGAAATTGCAGTTACTGCACTGATTTCAGTTTGAACGGGATACTGTCTGTGTATATTTTCAGGGGTATTAACAAGATTTCGTTGTTTGACTCATTCAGGTTACTTGGGGGTATAAATGTAGCCAGTCCTGTGGCTGATGAGCATTCTCTTATAAAGCTGTATGTAAATCAGCTTCACAACAATTCACGGTCAGTATGAGAGCACTAACCCACTAATTGCTGTAGCTTTGTAGCTCATGCACTAAATCATTAGCAATTCCGCTAAATTACTAAGCATATTCTTAAAGGAGGTTCTGGTGGGCTAGAGGATTTCTGTGGCTTTAATTAATCTTTTGATGAGGCTTCCTGCTGGCTGTGGGCTCTGCCAACTTTTCTTGCTTTTGCACAGCACCAATCTTTCATTTTACCTTTTCACTTAGCATTACAGTTAATATATGTATCTGGAGGAAGTTGGAAGCATTTTTTCTTGAAAATCGAAAAATATTCCTTTCTGTTTTTGTCTTCAGTGTATGACTGTACTGTTCCATTCTTAACAGAGGTATGAAAGAGGCTCCCACAATAGTTTGAAACCCATTCCAAGTCGCACAGCCTGCCTGCTCGTCTTTTTCCACGGTTCTTGCTGCTGGTGATTACCATTCTGCAGTTAGCTCAGCTTGCCAACAGCGTTCCCAAGACCACTTTGCTTTGCTTTTCAAAATGGCCACAAATAGGACTAAATCCTACCGAAGCTGATGAAGGCTTCCTGTTAACTTAGAGAATTTGGGATTTGGCTGTCACACCCTTTTCACAGCATTCTCTCTCATCTTAGTCACCTAAAGGAAGTGCCTATTTCATTTTGCCTAAAAGACGTGCAGTAGGGTGAGAACAGCTCCCCAGTTTTTTTCTGTGGAGTGTAATGACCTTTTTTTCTTTTTTGATTAGCCCTTGAACATTAACTATAATTTAGTAAAAAAGTACAGAGGCCAAGGTACTTTACTCCTAAATACCAAGTTCTTCAATCTATACTAGGCTAATAATAAAATCTTAATTCATTCTTTTAGGTTTTACTATTATTATTGCCCTGGGAAAATGAGGCCTCATTAGTGGAAGCTCATTCTATCATACATCACAGAAACAGACTTTGACAGCTCTGTTTGCAGTTCTGCTGATTTTATATTAAATGCTCTATGATTCATATTATAATAAAAATTGTACAAACTAAGAGTAAAATGTCTAGCTGAATATAATCAACACCAAAAGCTCTACTGGCTGTGTTCTTCACTGCAGACAACGTGTGCTGTAATCTAGTTCAGGGGTTCCAGATTTTAGTTTAAAGAAAGATTTTATGCAATATGCAAAAGAGAATTGGCACAGAGTCACTTGTGGCATTCTTAAGGTGTTTATTTCAGATAGTTGCATTCACCTAAGAACGTTACCATTCACAAACAGTTTCTCCATGCAGCAGGAAACGCTGAATTCAGCACACCAAGTCATTCTGCTGCTGGAAATGAATGTAGCATCATAAGTTCAGCAAAATATCATCTTTCTTTCTAGATTCGTGAGTGAAAAGGGAAATGAACTAGGAAGGAAAAGAATTTTATTAAAGAAAAGGTCTTTGATAACTAGTGAAAACGATGACAAATTGTGGGGAATAGCTGAAAGGAGATTGGACATTATATGTTATTTGCAGTTTAGCTGAGTTTGAAGCACCAATTTTGGCAGATATGCAATTATGCCAAAGTTCAAAGGAGATCAGATCCAGTCATTCCCTGAGATGCTTCCTAGGTTTTTCAAGCCACTTCAAAATCAAAGTCCCTTTAAAATTTCTCAGCTTGCTTTCCTTAGTTTGATCCACCATGTCTGTAAGAGATCTTCTGCTAGTAGATTGCCATAGCAATTACAAGTACCTTTCTTCTAAATGTGTACAGTCTGCAAACTGATATCAACAGTATGCTAGGCTTAGCTGATTCCTCTACTCCCCTCTATATAGGTGAGGAACAACTTTATTATGTTAGAAATGAGCAGACCAAAAAATGTGTGATCTCCCTAATAGCAAATCACTGTCATTTGCGGATCTGGTAGTTTATATGTGAGTAAAACCACAAGTCCTGGGTTTTCTTACTGTTGCTAATATTCAGTGTTTAATTTCATTTATTTTTGTGATCTCTTATTTACCCTAGAGGGCAGCAGAACAAGGGCATGTTGCTACAGAGTAGGTAATGCCCTTCCAGACACGACGGACTGTATATGTTATATCAAAGCAAGTAAATTAAGCATTGTAGTAACTGTTGTCCACTCAAGAGGGAAAACTCTGCACCCAGCTGAATTAACATTTTTTTCCTTATTTGGATTCTTTTGTTATCCAGCTGCAGTCTATCAATGCTGCCTTTAAGCTATCGTAACACTGGATGCAATCTCTTTCTCTCTCTTCATAACAGTCTCCTTTAAACTATTTAATTATAGGGCTTACGGTGGTATAAGATGAAACAGAATGTTTTTTACCTGCATTTTTCTAAGCCCACTCCACAGCTAATAAATTTAATTGTTCTTAAGAAATAATAAACTTGAATAAATGAAGTGATACAGCACGTTGTGATGAACTTGAAATTACTTGTAATTCTGTGGTAGATAAAAAGAATGCATTACAGTATCAAATGTCCCAAACCAGTGAAAAATTAATTCATAATTAATGCTGAGTCAGAGTAGCTGGTGCCTTTTTTGAACTCCATGTAAAACCTAAAAAAATGTTTATATTCTACCTGGGCATAGAGCACTGAAAGAGATTATGCCAAATTTTGGGACAACAGGTAGGTTTAGAGCAAAACGGGATGGTTACTGCTGTTCTCCATGTTTCATCTTTTAGGAGTGTAATAGACTGTATGTTATCTTTGTATGCTTTTTTCAGAACAAGATGATAATCCTCCTTATTTTACTGGCTAGTATTCTGCTTGCTAAAGGAAAGGTTTATATGTCTGATTGTTTCAGTAGCTAGGTGGAGTCTAAGGAGGGTACAATGCTTACATCGATATTGTTAAGTCCACATATTTGTAGACATCTGCTCAGAAATGGAGGTTTCGTCTCTTATTTTGAATGAGAAACCATCCTTTGGCAGCTCATTTTAATAGGAGTATATCTTGAAAATATATATTCTGGAGAAATTCACTGTGGTCTAAAAATTTAAGACACTAGCCAAAGCAATCTCTGAATCATTAGCTACAATTTGGGGAATTTATGAAGGATGTAGGAGGTTGCAGAAGACCAAGAAGGACGAAGGTAGATTCTTCAAAAGGAAGGAAGGTTAAAGGCGGAAACAGGGACGAAGATCTAAGGGATTATACAACTGGCAGTCTAACCTTGGTACCCAAAGATATTGAAATTATGAAACAATTAGTAAGCACCTGGAGGATAATTAGCCAAGGAGAAATAGCCAACATGGATTCATCAAGAACAAATTATATCACACCAGCCTAATTTCTTTCATTGACAGAATGACTGGTCCCAGTGGGTAAAAAAGAAGCAGCAGATGTGATATATCTTGACCTTAAAAAGACTTTTGACATAGTCCCAGGGGACACTTTCAGATGTACCCAAAGGAAACGCGGGTTAGGGGAAATGAGTATGAGGTCAATGAACAAGTGGTTGAAAATCATTAATTAAATTTTCAGTAATTTGCTTTCAGTCTGAGAGGGTATATCAGCTAGGACTGTTTAAGCCTATCCTAAGTCAGACACTATCCAGCATTTCTAGTAATGACCTAGATGGAGCAATAGTGTGAGTTTATGCAATTTGTAGATTATACAAAGGTTGAAAGAGTTATGGGAAGGAGTGCTTGGACAGCAGTTTCCAAATTAAAAAATGAGCTACATTGCAATGCTGGTAACTGATCTCCAAATGATCTGAAATCATCAAGTTAGGGAAAACTCAGTAATGACAAGTGAAAAGTGCTACAGTAAGGAAGCAAATAATGAAAAGCACAGATAAAAGATGGAGAAGGAGTAGATAGATGAAAATACTGTAAAAAAGGTCCCTGCAGTTGCAGTGAACCACAAATTAATTCAAGTCATCAATATGATTGTTAGATTGAGCCTGAATCTGGGATGTCAGGTGAAAAGTCATTATCCTGCATTACACTGAGGAGGCATCTGCCCGGATCCAGCATAGGGCTTGGCCCTGGAACAAATATGCTGGCCAGCATGAGAGAGTCCAGAGGAGAGACCCAAACATCAAAAAACCTTAGAAAACATAACTCCTTAGAAGAAGTTGAGAGATTTAAGTTTAATTAATCTACTAAGAAGGAAACGGAGGTAAGATACAGTTTGTCCAAGAGGCAACGTTTGCTTGCTTGTCCCCCTACCCTAGCTAATTTATTTCTGGAGCATGGAGGAGGAGAGCTCAACAGTAAATAGGGGGCCATCACACTGCAGTTTTTGGAAGCTAAGCACAAAATCTCCCCCGGGGTCTTCAGTCTCTGATTTTGTTAGAGAGTTTATCTTCACTTAAGAACTGGACACTGCATTTTTGACTGATGCGGCACATTGTACCCCTTTTTCTTCTGTAACTGGAAAGAAAACACATTGAAAAATGTACCCTTCTAGATGGCGTGAAGCATGTTTATCTGTGTGTATATTGCTTCTAGAGAAGTCTGTTACACATATGAATAGCATGGTGATGGGCATAGAAATGGGGAGCAAACATTTTTTCTTGCTGTGCAGTATTGCCTTTCATTCAGCTACCTTCCAGATTTAGTATAAAACAACAGGGATGGGATTCTTAGGACACCCTTTGCGTTCAGTCCTCTTCAGAACCCGTCCGATAACCTGGACCTCTCAAAGAGAGAGGAATGGCACACACCTACTCCTAGTGAATCCTTTATTTGTCCTGCTAGCAAAATTTTTGGTCTTCAGTGCATCAGAAACATATCTGCTCAGATTTGTCATGCATCACATTTGGGTAGCATCCTTCATATTTCTGGAGATAACAGCTCAGTATAGCATCAGCCCAAAGTATAACATCATACACACACACACATACGAACACACATCTGGATGTACAGGCACATGCATGCTCACGCACTGGTCGTTTGTCAAAGCTATTTATAGTATCAGTAGCTAGACCGAAAAATAAAGGTGAATAATTTTAAAAAAGAAGAAAGTACAAGGTATTTTTTGTTTTGCAGTCATTTTACATCAGAAATGCTGAAGCAGGAAAGGAAAACTAATAATTAAATCTCTGCATTTTTAGCCAGTTATCTTAAAAATGATTAAAATGAATATTTTTACATTGGGAAGTACACAGTTACTGCAATTCATTAAATAGTGTAATTAGAAAAAAAAAGTGACATTATGGAGTCACGAAAAAATGTCTGACAAATGGAATGTGATGAAAAATATATATTTTTAAAGCTACAGAAGAACAATACTTTCTCAAAATTAAATGGGTGTGTCCTATCACCAGATATAAATAAGCACATTTCCATAGGTTGTTGAAATTATCATACAGCAAATATGGAGAAAAGCAGTTTAGCTGTTAGGATGAAGCTTCCCCAGCTTGAAAGCTGCATTTCAGATGTTGTTTACCTCAACTCCCACCTAGAAACTACGTAAGCCTTCAGCTTTCCATTTGGGAGAGAAACACTTTTTGAAATCTTTTTCATAGTGAAGGCTTTATAGTTTGCTTCTGGTGAACAAGGAGGGAAAACCCTAATTCTTGATTTTGCATTTTCTGAAGTTTTCTAAAATTTTTATAAAGCTTTTTTTTAATTATTTTTACTCAGTCCCAGGCTCTTGAATGAGTTTCTCCAAACTCTGTTCTGTAATGAATTTCCGACATCACTCTGTTTACGCTCTTCTAAGTTTACCTGTCTTATTAACTAGCTCTTCTTACAAGAATACTGAAGTAGAGCAGAGCAAACTGCTGGCTAGGGCTGCTCCAGCTTTCTTGAAAGGCAAAGGGTAAGTTAAAGAGGGAGTATGCTCATAGCTTGCACTAACACAGCTAAACCAAGAACTTTTCCTCTTTTCCCCTACTTTTAATATATCCTGTAAACATCTTTCCTGAGAAAATCAGAATAACTAATTAACCAAGTGAGCTAAGTAAGGCATGTTTAAATGTATTTATGTACATCTGGGTGTGTGAGGTCTTGATCAGACACTTCCAAGCAAATCTAACTTATGCTTTCAGTATGTTAATCATCTGTGTAAGGGATGTATATTTAATGTATATATACAATATATAACATAGTAAAGCAAAAACAGCTGACCTCACAATCTGCTTTTTCTTTTTTTTAATAAGTGATTTTGTACAGCTCCAGTCCCTGGCCTGATCTTGCATCTCATTGGTATCAGCTGCTGGCTCTGTAATTGAGTTGGATTCTACCATCCTAGGCCATTAAAATATTTAATATATAAATTACAACAATAGCAAAATAATTTCTGCATTTGTTTTTTTTTTTTTTCTAAAAACACTTAATTATTCGCTCCTAAAGTCCCATTTCACAGTCTTACTTGCTCCTGCTTTCTCTGTTTATTTCCCTCTGTCTGTCCGGACCGCACCCTCTCTCCCCCTAACCCCGTTTCAGGTTACAGTACAGCCTTGATGTTGCAGACAGGCTGGCCGATGAACATGTACTCATCGGGTTGTATGTCAACATGCTCCAGAGCAACCCCGCACGGTTAGTGCAGGTTTGGCACCTTTGGGGAACCCAGCAAAGGGACGTTGGTCGGCCAAATGCACGCACTGTTTCCTCGTGGCTACAAGCTGCAGCAGCTCTTTATGAGCATTAATCTAAAGGGAACGTGTATATGCACATGGGGTATGTCCTTCCAAATTTGGTGGATTGTGGCGATTGCTGTTATTCTCTCTAGTGATATTAAATAGCCAAGTAATGTAAATAATTGCTTAGTTAAGAACGACCGTACAGATTGGTTTGGGATACTGTGCACTAGTCAGTGCAGTATTTTTTGATGGTACAAAAATTGTCGTATAGCAATGACTAACAGGCCCACATTTTCAAGGACTTCATTTTTGAAGTGAGGCCTCACCTTACCATGCAGGCAAGAAAAGGTAATAGTAGGCAAATAATGGTAATAACAACAATAGGAAATTTAGCCTAGTGAAGAAAGGAGTTCATTTCATTTTTTACTTACATCAGGTGGTGGTTTTAAATCTGACTTCTGCATTGTTTAAATCGGTGTCCAAATTTGCCCTTATCTTTCATTCAGACTCAAGTATGACAGTTCTCAGAATGAGTGTCCTGAACATAGTTGATTATTTCTGGCAGGTGAACCCAGAACTTTGTCTGCTAAACACATCTGCAGTGCAAACGCTTGTAAATGATGGCATGACAGCATCACAGCAGGCCATCCTGGGGAGGGGAATTGCTGTCTTACCTCTCCAACTGCAAGAAAACCCTCTACCTTGCAGGCCTGTACCAGAGAGATGGTGAGAGGTGTCGTGTGTGGCCCTGGAAAACAAGGCAGGGGGATGCACTGTACAGTGTTTCTAACAAAATCATGGCCAGGATGTTTTCACTCATAATGAACCCTTCAGTTTTCCCTACTGCTGTTATAGATTATTTCCCAGGTGAGGAGATACTGTCAGTATACTCTTATACATGCAAAAATCAACAAGCAGCTTTTTGGGGGAGGGTGAATGCAGTGATTCTCTGCAGTCTTGCTAAACCCACTTCTGTGTGTAGCTCCAGTTGAAAATGATGGTAATTTGTCTTGTGACCATGCACAGGGAGAAAAGAGTCTGCATTTTATGTTCAGGATCTACTTTGCTACTCTGTGTCCCATTTGGATTTGTCGGTAGGGAAAAAGAAGACAAAACTAGTATTTAGTGAGGAAAATGAAAACAAGTTCTTCAAAATGAAACCATTTTGAAGGGGAATTTCATTCCTCATGCAGCACTACCAGTAGCTGTGAAAACAAGCAGATGGGGCATATATTTAGACCAGTCATTGGCCACCCATGACTGAAGTGGACAAGAGGCCACTATCTCTAGGTCAGCTTTGACAGGGAGAAGAAAATGTGGCCTTGCCTACTCTAAGTGACTTGATATGGTTGTGCAGAGCCAGCAAAGACTGGACCTGGTTTAGAGTCATTTTCTGATGTGAGGCTACTGCTGCCATATCCAGGATTCATTTAGCTTCAGAGAGGAGTGCTAAACAGCTCCCTTTGTGAGTGAGACCCTCATCTTTACCATCTTCATCCTCTAAATTTTATCCAAAATAGTCCAAACAGTTCCTTCACACTTTGGACCGAACTCACACAGTCATAGTATATTTATATCTGAATAGGCATGTACAAATTATGTGCCATAAAGTCTTTCAAATTTAATGTTTCTGAAGGATGAATGGAGAATGGCTGATAATGGCCTTAATTGTTTAAATAACTGATGCAAAGTGCAGTACATAACATCTGATTAGTGACATTAAATCATTGCAGTCACAGCATCCTCAATTAAAAACAATCTCAGTCATTTATATGAGATACCAATTAGATTTTGACAGAAACTTAACCGAGAGGGACAGCAGTCTTAGTCATGCATCAAATTGCTCCATTGCCATTTTCTGCTCTGCTGCTGTGAGACTGATAGGAGGGAAAAGGAGTAGTTACATTTTAGGAAAGACAAGAAAAGCAAACAAACTGTTGCCATCCTAAAGGTCCAGACTGAAGCCAGTTTCCAGGACAGAAAGGTGACCCATCTGTTGTAGGTCATCTACAGCATGTCCTACAGGCTGTGGCTGCATTCTCAGGCAAACATGAACTCGTCATGGCAGGCACCAAAACTCGCCAGGCACCAAAACAGCTGGATGCAGTTCACTCAGAACTCATACAGCTGTGTTAGGATGATGCTGAGCTCAAGTTAATTTACCCTGCAGCTCAGCAGGATTTGATAACTTGAGTAAAACATGCAGTAAACCATAAGGAGGTAGCTTTTGATTCAGAGTTGGATTGCAGCTAGCCAGCTCAGAGGACTGGCAGAATTGTTTCATGTCTCCCTGCAAAACACCGTGTATACATACCTATGAGTGCCAAGGCATAGTCTCAACTGCTGCTAGCATTCAAATATGGAAAACTCAATGGTTGTAGCTGGACCTTCAACTAAAAGAAAAATTTACTAAAATCCGTTGGGAGTATAATGCATAAAGGTAGCTTAACAGCCATAAAGTGACATCTCAAAACAAAAATAATGTTTTAGTAGCTACCGCATTAGGCTAATTTATGTTAGCTAATGATCAGCCCAATATTGTCCAGGATCTCTTTTTTTTCTATTTAAAGTGTTCCTGGTTCTTTTATTTGACTTTTTAAATTAAATGAGTTAATTTTCACTGCTTATCTTTATTTTTCATCTGCAGTTACTTGATACTAAAACGAGAAGTACAAATTTTCCCTTCCATCCCTCACAGGCTAATAAGCTCTTTTACGGGTTTTTCTTAGAATTCAGTACTGCAGGTGAAATTTAGAAACAAGAAAAAGACTTACTTCATTACTTATAGTAAGCGTATGGGTTAAAAAAAAACAACTCTTATCCAAATGTTTTGGTTGCTGTGGTATTAAATTTTATTTTATCATATGAGACCAATATTGACATTTAATTTAATTTTAATATCTGTTTTTTAAAAGGCTTTTTTTAATTGCAGATTGCTTTCTTTTCATTCGTTTTTGTTAGAAACTTTGCCTAGTTTTCAGTATTCATTCACATATTTCAGTTTTGTTCTTCTAGCTGCAGAAATAAATAAGGCACATAGTAGGTTATTTTAATTCTATAGAAAGTTGATTTCTGGTTTTTGGAGACATCGTAGTATACCATGACGAACCGGAATGAGTCATATTTCTGTGTTATAAAAGTGCTGTGCTGTTCCATGTTGTTTTGTCAGATATCAGTACAACAGCTAAGTCTAGCTAGGAAAGCTGGTCTGTCTTTGAGCTAGCTGTGGAGAAAACAACACTTTTTTGTGGGTCAGCTTAGAGTTGGAGTCTAAGTCTAACACATGCTTCGAAATACCTGAGATGATAGCTTTCTATTCTGAATCTCCTCTTGAAAGAGGAAAAGAATTCAGACTGATTACAGAGGACCATCCAAACAATTTTAAAAATGTCACAGATGATAGATACATAATCCTCAGAATGCATGTGGTGCTTGGTGTAGTTAGGACATTGTACTTACAGCCTTGATGCTTAGAAACTTGCCCTTTATTTTGTCATTATTTTTCATAATGAATTATGCATTTATTTATGAATTAAATGAAAGCTTGAATTCTGTAGGAAAGAACACATCGGGCAGGCTACACAGTTTAATTCCTCTATTGTAAAAAATTCATGAAAGACTGGCATTTCTGAGACATTTCTGACCAATGCTGACATAATTTTAAGAACATCAGGGGATAGCCATGCCACCTATTGCAGGGCACCTGTTGCAGGACAGGCTAATTTGACACATATAAAGCATAAGAAATAGCTACAGTTCTCTGGCGCTCCTCCTCTCTTCACAGGCTGTCATCTTTTTAATCCTTTGCCTGAAGCCTTTAAGATTCATTTTTTATGCCTTTGGACTGTAAAATATTATCCGGTTCAACTAAAGCCTATAAGAAGAGGCCTTATCACGCTATTGTACAGGCAACAGTATTGGATATCTACTCTGTAAATGAATGATAATAATTCTGCTAGACGAATTATTGGCAATTATTATAAGATCTTTAACGAAATAGTTACTAATAGAGAAGTAGTCTTAAAATGGTTGTTTAAAAAAATAAGGATCAGAAGCAGAATATTTAAACACCTTGATTGTGAAATGCAGAATTTCTTTCAAAAAGGTGCCCTCTTTTGAGGATCCTAAATTCTTCACGCGTATTTGTAGTATTTTAAGGCATGTATGTATTTCCCTTCATTTGTCCATGAAGTTGCTGAAGTGAAACAGAACTGAATTATGGCAAATCAGAACTCTGAGACATAAAAATCTTTGCATTAAAGGCTAATGCTGTTGTATATACCTCTGTGCTTAATGATCACATAGAATAGGTACATTTCAGAATTAAATTTATCTCAGACATTGCAGTCTAATTTACAAAACTTTATTGCCAGTGATTTGTGACATTCATAGACCAAATTTCACACAGTAAAATAGGTGTAGATCTATTTTATGGTATTCACCTACACATAAACGTATATCAAAGACATTAAACAGCAAATACAGGCATCATAAGAATCAAAAGGTTGTGGTGGCTTGATTCATTCAATAAAGTCAGTGTTTCAGGGGTCAACTCAAATCTCAGAACTATGTTGTGGATTGCTGTTACACCAACAAGTGGAACCATCATCTATTATTTTTCCAGGGTGGATAATATAGTTGCACGTTGCTGTAAAAATGAGAATTGATGCTGAATGCTTGCTCTTTTCACGGCCATCTGTTAGGATGTGATGTCTTAGTCATTATGGAAAAATTAAAAATGAATTACATTGTCATGAAATTAATCCTCATTACCTGGTTTGCATAATTTTATGTGTCTAAAAGCTCCTTCCCCCTCTTTTTCTCTCCTTATGTCGGGATGGTAGGCTGGAGTATGTAAGAAGCACAGCTGTTTATAAATTTAAAAAGTTTAGAAAACCACTTTTAGGTTGAGTCTTTTCAGAAAGTAAATCATTTGTATGTTGTCTTCCTACTAGAGTTTGAGTAAGAGTAGAATCAAGCTGTATATGTAACAAAATAAGTTAAACATAACCAAAACTAAAAAAGTGGTGCTTATCTACCACCTAAAGCCTTACATATAGTCTACCTCACAAGCTTGGATTAAACAGAACCCCTCTGTGTCTGACTTTTCACAGCTTTGGTGAATTTCTAAACTTCACATTTGTGGTCTCACAGGTTATTGTTAGAATGAAAAAATTATTTTGTCTCTTTTCCATTACCTCAACAAGTCATAAAAAATCCACATGACTCCCAACCTTAGTTTAATGATCAGTGAATATCAACCCCTGCTCATCTTTCAAATATAACTTCTAAATCCCAGCAGAATTAATCACGCCAAGCAAAAGCTGCATGCTGTAGTTCCCTGAGGTACGTGAGGATATGAACTCACTGAGAATTTTTGAAGAACTGCTTTGTTTTCCTTTAAGTTATGCTAATTCTTCAAAAGCAGAACTTTTTGCACAAAAATATTTTTCACTGCTATTTTCATCTGGAAGGCTTTTCAGGTTCAAGACACAATTTCTGGCGAAACGTAGAATCTAAGATGCCCAAGTCCAAAATAGCTCTTGTTTTGTGCACTCCTCTGAGACGTGAACCTGATTCTGCAGCAACCAGCCACGTGTCCTAGTCAGCACATGGGTAGGGAGGCATGTTTTTCTTGCCCTTTGGCCAAAACATCAAAACAATTTGAAGAAAAGAGGTCAGACTTAACTCTGTCTGGGGTAGTCTGCCATACTATCTTATATTCCATGCAGTAAAACATTCTTCTCACCTTTTATTAGGGACTTCTTTTTTTCTCTTGTATATGCTAAAAGTAACGCAATATGGGATTCTAAAGATGTTACCTAGGGTCAGATAAGTCTTCTTCACACTCTTTTTTTTCCCTTTATAATAGTTTTGGTGGTTCTTTGTAAATTTATGCATATTTAGAAATAGTAAAGGTTCCCACTTCATTATCTTTTTCTTGTTCATCTGACAAAAAATAGGCTCCATTTATAATAAGGATAGCTGGCAAGGGTTTATCCTGTGAGAAGTATTTGCCTTTACTTTCTTAGGAAAAACATGTAATTAGTGGAAGTATTTTAAAGGAATTTAGCGTGTTTCCTGTAAGTTCTTGCTCTTTTTTAGTATGTTTTTATTGAGATGCTACTCATGATGAAGGCGGGCTCCCTTCATAGGTGTTAGTAAGTGCTAGCAATTTGCATCCTGGCAGCATGGGTTGGCTCCAATTTAAAATCAGTGAAAGTTTGGGGACACTGGTGTGCCATTTTGTGATTCTCTGAAATCTTACTCCTAAATATCAGGAAAGTAAAAGAAAAAGAGAAGGTCTCATTATAAGTGATTCCAAATCTGTGGTCCACTAGGCTTTGGTAAGTGCCTCACAGAACTGTCCTAAATTTGTTTTCTGTTACAAATTTGACAAACTTCTTTTGTGCACAAGAAATGCTGAAGTTCCCAATAAGCCATTTTCCAAAACTTAATCACTGTTCTAGGTGACACAACAAAGCTGAAAAGTAAAATCAAATGGTAGTGGTCCTAAACACATGCCTGTGTGCACAGAGGAGCCTGCCAGCTGCATCCCACATGGCCCTGGCTGGGGCCCACGGGCTGCTGCTCTTTCCCTCTACAGGAAGAGGCTGTCTGGTCCTTAGAGCTGATCCTGCCAGAGAAATTCCCCATCACTACTCCCCTTTGCTCAGTTAACATCTCTCATGTGAAACATTTTGGCAATATTTTTCTTCTAAATTGTGCACTGAGGGTGTGCGAATGGACAATGTGGTGGAGTGATTGTCGTTTTTACTGTGCTTGAACATTTCTTCCCTCCTTCCTGCCCCCAACACCAAGCAGCGTGCTCGACAGCGCAAGTCGTCTGGACGAAGAGCACAAGCTGATCGCCAGGTATGCAGCAAGGCTGGCAGCAGAAACTTCTTCATCAGTAAGTGTTTTAATTAAAGGAAGATACTCTCCTTCTGTCTTGTTTCAGGGCCTTGACAAGATCAGGGAAATTATGTTTGACAACCCTGATGATTCATGGATTACTTTCCCTATCCTTTTCATCGGATGCTGTTATGCTTTACGGAAAATACTTCCATGCAGGTCACTTAAACCAAAGAATCCACGTGCTAATGCATATAATCTATATACTAATGTAAGGGTATTTCTAAAATTACAGCAAAGGGAATCTGACTTCTTGAACTCAAGCAAGACTGGAAAATATTGGCTGGACTGACTTTGGTTAAAGGTTAATGATTTACTTCAGAAAAAAAAAAAAAAGTGGTGGTGAATCCGTTTTATTCTTTACTTCAAATATCACAGCCACTAGGGCCCTGAGTGCTCAGGGTTTTAAAGAATGATCTTCAACAGGGTGACTGTAATGACCCACTGCATTAGCCCTGGCTCCCATTTTCATTTCAGAGCACTGATTATTCTCCTCTATGTATCCCAAGATAGAGGGCAGTGACAGGCTAAAACCTCACTAACTATATTCAGGAATAAAAGAGAATGAAGCAAGAACTTAATTGAAGTATATAAAATCTTAAATGCCATAAATAAGGTCAGTCTTGCCTCTTTTTTTTTTCTATCTCAGCACATTTGATAGAACAAGGAGCCATAAATGATAGTAGGGGAAAAGCAGCCAGTCCTGAATGTCAGGAAGCATATTTTCACACTGAGAATTACATTGTGAGGTCAATTGAAAGGGCAAAATCGGGCAACACCATTCATGTAAAAACACTGAGTCACATTCATCCCAAGTGAAGTCCGTGAAGATGAATCTGCTGCCTGGTGCAGCCATCTGTCATTAAGGTTTCACAGTACCTGCAGCGGCGGGAGAAGAGAGCAGAGCACAGATTGTGATGGTCTTTCAGCCCATCCCAAATCAGTCCCTTTCAGATGCATGACATAGCATGGCTCAAATTTGAGGCAACGTGCGGGTGATTATTTTGTCACTGAAGGGCAGCGATTCTTTATGGAGCTTAAATTCCCTCTTAATAATGTCTCTAGATAGAAACCGCAGCATCCGGGGTATCTAACAGTGTCCCCGATATGTGAGAAAACTTCGGAAATAGTATTTAAGCAAATTTTAAATAGATCTGCTTAGGAGTGATGTTTTGAATTTCTCTTTGCCATCCAGGTACCCACTTCTCTGTGCCTTTCAAATAAAAGAGACAAGGTAAAAAGTGAAGGTTTCAGTGTAGAGAAATCTTTCAGGAGCACAGGAGTGGTATCACAATTTTTGAAAGCCACGTTAGTAGCAGAGTGGAAATTTTTAAAAGCTTTGCTGGCAGGCATTGTATTTTTCGAGGAACCAAATGTGTTAATAACACTACATCTTCAGGATAAAGATCCTGCTTCCCCCTGTATCAATTGTAACATCTGTTAGCGTGCATGAGTTCTTCGTTTTTATGCTCTCTTTCTTGATGGCCACAATGTTAATGAGAAAATGTACAGGTAGCAGAAAAACTGGTCAGTGATTATAGACGCACATTTTTGCCCCTAAGATGGATAGTCTTAGGACTAGCAAGTTTAGCGCTGAGATGTCTGTTCTTACTTTCTGAGGGTCAGCTCCTGCAAGGTGTTGCCTCCAAGAAGGTGCTTGGCATCACTTAAAATTAGGGTCCGGAGTTACACTTCACAAGGTTCTTAAAGACAGAAACACTCCCATTTTTGGCAGGTCATGATAATAACTTAGCAGAGTACTTATTTAATTCCTGATTCTTCTCTCTCTTCTAGAGTTAAGAATATGTGGATCTCTTTAATAGTTATGAAACTCTAAATGTCTTTTGAATTCTGGAACTGCCTTGTCATTGATAAAATGCTGAAATATGGGAGTGTGATCAAACAAACTATTTTTTTTTTGCTGATAAATATGACGAAGAGACTAGTCTAGTAAAGCTGTGTATCTATCTTAGTTTGCTAAGAAATAATTTAATTCCCACTTCATTTTATTGAAAAAAAAGGTTCTGTTGTGTCTTAAGGACTGGAGAAAGAGCTTTTCTGAAAGTATCATCAGCGCGTATAAAAGAACTTGGTTGGATGTGCCAAGCAACCAGACTGAAACCTGAGTACAAAAGCTTTCAGAATGAAAGTATAACCATACTTTCAAGGGAAGGAAGAATCACTGAAATTGAAACATCTCCTCTTTTTTCAGAGAGAGAAGCTTTTGTTTCAGCATTCTCGTCTACAGTATCAGAATTAAGAGCCATGTTACAACACTTACCAGCAACGGTGCCATTGCCTCGGTGTTCAGACGAATGGGGTTAAGCACTTTTAGAAATGGTTCACAGAAAGCTCCTTGAAGCAGCAATAAATGACAGGATGGTAAACGCGGTCTTATTTATCCTAGTACTTATACTGCTTTTACTAGGAGTGGAGCTGTATTGCTACGAGCCACAGCATGGATGATCCTTTTTTTAGTGTAGGCAAGTCTGGTGTTGGATTTTCTGTAAGCAAATTTTGCAGAACAGTTTTTAGTTGAACTCCTAGCTGTATGCTAGTTATTCCTTTCTCAGTGCAGCCTTCTCTTTCACAACAGCAGCAGGGACAGCAGAGAGGAGCATCAGATATCTCTTTCACCATTGATGCAAATAAGCAGCAAAGGCAATTGATTGCAGAGCTTGAAAATAAAAACCGGTAAGCATCCATAAAGTACCTGGTTTTGTCAGTCCCGTGTATTGCATGTGTTTATCTGGTTTTTAATACCTTTTATCTCCTACTTCTATGCAATTTATATACCTATACACATGCATATGCCCTCCCTACAAAAAGCACAGGGCATGAAAATAGCCACAGAATATGACAAAGGCCTTAAGATCCATAGGCAGTCTGTATTTTAAAATAGTGTACTGTTAAATGGCATGAGATAATCACTGATACTTTACTGCTTTCAGCAGCTATTTGTTCAGTTAAAAAAGATATCCTGTTTCAAAACTAGATTAACTTTAAATTGGATCCTCTGTAGAACTGTAACATGAAATAATATAAAAATCTATCATACTGGCAGTATCATGTTCCCCTGCTTTATTTGGGAAGATGATTAAAGCTCTCCAGAACACAATCTGTCTGAGAAAAATAGGAATTTTTGCAAAAAGGTCAGCAGTAAATTAAGCTGCTGATCACATCAGAAACTAGGTACAGACCTAACTAACACCAAGAGAGAACGTATGGAAGAAATAGGCTAGTCACCCCCAAAAAAGGAGATCACCATGACTTCATTGGTATCTGTGGGGTGACATCCATTTGTTATCAGCAGAGTGTCTGGCCTTAGGTCTCAGACTGCCTGGTGTCATGAAACGTGTGACAGCAGAGCTCTGTTTTCGCTGCTGGACTGTGAAATACAGGACCACCCAAACCAGATGGTTTCCTATTCCAAACTGCACTGCCTTCTGTCACAGTGTAATGATCTACCACCTCCACTCTTGATTTGTCTTTATAGTTCAAGTGTGCCTCCTGGCCGTCTGATATCCAACACATTGTGAAGAAGAGAAAAAAATCACAAAGGTTTCAGCCTTCTGCTGTGAAGCCTTGTACTATAGTTCTGATAGCACTCCAGTGTTGGGAATTCAGTCATAACAAGCCCTATTAAAGTACTTCTCCATGAACTGCTGACCACTCTCAAATCTTTAGTTACACTAAAAGTATTTTTTTAAGTGAAAATATTTTGTCTGATACCGAAGAAGGGCCAGATATTATTTTAATTTTTGTTAAGTTCATGTGGTACTTGAAATATTCATAGGGAAGAATTAGAATTATGAAGTTATTTATCTAAGCATACAGCTATTTCATGTCTGCCTCTGATTTTGGGGGTCTTGAAGAAATGTTTCGCTTTTACGGTCAAGTTCTAGCAGTTTATTTTAAAAATATCCATAAACTTGTCCCAGTGTTGAGAGCTTCACTAAACTTTTTGTGAGTTAGAGCCCAGTTGTTATACCCATATCAGTGAAGAGCTACATACATTTACACTTTTTCTCCTCGTGCAATGTGCAGACAGCTGGTTTCATGGCAATGTACTGACTTGTAGCTGCCTTCTTCTTCTCCTCCCCAAGAGAAATCCTACAGGAGATCCAGAGGCTGCGGCTTGAACATGAGCAGGCGTCTCAGCCCACGCCAGAGAAGGCACAACAAAATCCCACTCTCCTTGCAGAGCTCCGGCTCCTGAGGTAAGCGCACAGCAGTAACAGCATCAGGAATTCCTGGGGCCAGATGTTTAACAGGAAGGGAAGAAATATGAGACAGCCCTGACTTAAAGTTTGGGGACTTTTTAAGTAAATAGAACAATGTGCATTTTTTCCCCATTTCAGTGCAGGCTGTAGTCATGAAAATAATTAAGCTTATGCTTTAAACAACATGCATGAGGAATCTCACATATTACTCATCTACATTAAATTAAGCATGTGCATTAGTGTTTGTAGAGTTAGGCCCTCAGGTCATTTGGAATAGGTTCCCACAGCCGCGTCCAAATATCATTAGTTATGTGGGGGGAAAAAATGTTATTCTGTTAGAACAAATGCTTCTACAAAGACTTCTCATTTATGCTAAAGTAAATATGGAGTTACATGAAAAAATAGCCATAATTAGACATTAAATTTTTGGAAAATTCCCCCAAGTGTTGAACTCTAAGAAGAGGTCGGTTCTCTTCACTGTGCAAAACCAGGCTCCAGATTTATACTCCATGTCATGTCAGAAGTGAGGAGTAATACCATTTGCAGCAGCTGAAGATTTAGAGGATTATTTCTTTAATTATTCCACCAAGCTCACAACATTGATATATGTGTGCATGCATGTTAATGAGGATACTCTAAATAGATATACTAATTGCCATGTATATTGTACTGAAGGAAAATGATTGTTGTTAGCCCAGATGTGTAGGCTCCCTGGAAGTCCTGAAGTTTTGTGTAGTGAGAGCCACACTGAGAATGCAGTAAGAACCATTCAAAACATTTTGCATATATAGATAATAGAGTACTTTTTTTTAGTGAAATAATGTTAAATTAAATTTTATCCCTTCATACAGCAGTTCTGTCGTGAGAAAACTAAAGAAAATTTTCGGCCACATAGCTCCTTCCTTCTCTCACAGATAGTATTTTAGGTGGCTAAGTCATAATTGAAGGAAATTACTGTAAAAAACTGTGGTAAAATATTTCTTTTACAGATTCTAAAATATTTTCCTATTTCACAAATAATTACTTTTGCTATCCAATCTGAAGCCAAATTAGCTTCTTCCTTTGCTTAAGCGATTTTAGTATGTAATTAATCCTAGATATCTACAGGCAAGTGACATTCTGAGAGCTGAAGAAATCAAAATGAATGTGATCAAGATTCACATTCACAAGATTGAACAAAATATACTCTTCCTGTAGCTCTTTCTGTGCATCAAGCCGAAAGTCTATTTTAAGCAGGTTTAGGAGATTAGTTTTCTATATAGCTGAGAAATAAATTTATTATCCGTAAGAAAAAAATCACACGATTGTGCAGTGTTAGTGGCTTGACTAGTTAATTTTCCCTCCTTTCAAGTTGCTACACATCTTAAAAGCATAATAACCTTATTTAAAATTACTGACATAGGATGTCCCTAGGGCACTGATGCTAAGTTCCTCAATTATGATATCTTTTCTGATTTAATATGCAGTGTCAGACATAGCAAAAAAACTTTTAATCTGTGGGCTTGTACTGCTTTGCATACCATCGAAATGTTCACCAGTTGAAAGGTAAAAGATATGCTTTTGATTTACTGTGGAATTTTGGCAAAATCTAAAATTCTTGTACCCTTAAGATGTCCTAAGGCTGTTCTTATCATGTGTAAAACAGCAGAATTTCACGAAAATCAAAGAGCAGGACTGATGTACATCAGTTAACCCACAGATTTTTGGGGCTTGAAGCAGTTAGAGCATTAGGTCATTTTAGTTCATATCGTTTTAAGAAATGCTGGAATCCATAAATTGTTTTGTGGATGCCTGTACCAGCATCTCCCACTAGCTGCTGTACTGTTGCAAGATGCTGAAATGAGGTTCTGATCATTACAGTCCTTCACATTACTAGTACTGTCCTTGAGACAGATTAGAAAGCCCATTACTTCTAAGAACTTGCTCTAGAGTACAGCTGGAGAAAAAAATAAGAAGAGTGGCCTGTAAATTGTATATGACTTAGACCCTCTCTCCTGTAGAATTAATCTAAAATCCAACAGAGATACGTACTAGGACCTGCCACTTTAAATTACAGGAATAATGGATCTTATTTTTATTAGCACTCTCTTAAATTCAGTTGCCTTTGTACATTCACAGCATTTCCCACTATTAAGCACTCAGAAAAGAAAATCCAGCACTGACAGCTTGTAGCAGAAAGGAGATTAATCCTCCAGAAGAGTAAATTCAGCCTGGCAGTGTTAATATTTGATCTTGATATACAGGTGAGAGATAGCACACATGAGCTATCATGTAGAAATCAGTGATGTCTATATGAGTAACTGCTCACCCAGCCTTCATAGAAGACTCAAAATCATGGTTCCACATTTCCTTAAATAAAGGAAACACATTTAGTGTTGTTAACTCTGGTCCTCTATCATCTGGGAGAGAAAAAAAAGGTCACGTTTTACAGGTAGTACAAGGTTCACAACACGGTATTTTTATGATATTTGTAACACAATAGTGTATAAAAAAGTACCTAATACATACATTTTTCAACAGTAATAATGCTAATTATATCACAGTTCCCAGGAGGCAATAATTATATTTAGCATTCATTTGGGAACCTCTTCTACAGTTCAGTGGTGGTTCACAATGTGCAAGCCAGGACAGAGTTGTACCCCGTGTGGTACCCCCCTCCAGTGCCCTGGAGGTGTACAAAATCAAAGTTGTTCCCATTTATGTGGACACAAACCAGCTATCACACTTAGAGCGGATCAATATTCACACTGTCACGGGACCAGTATTGGACTCAGAGTCCAAAGAGATATTTTCAACCAGTTAGATAGAGCTCCACTATGTGATAGCCTTACTCCAGCTTTGGGAAAAAATAGAAACAAAGCAGATCACTGTGGTATGCTGGCTGGATTTCTGAACTCTCTTGGCTTCTCTCATATCTTGCTCTGTTCACTGCCTCCGCTCTAATTTCATGTCCTTTAGGGCATCATTTTATTTTTTTCTGACAGTTAGTCGGTTGGTTGTTGACTAGAGAGACTCAAAGACAAAAAATGAAATCAGGCGTTCCCATAAGAGAAAATATACCCATCTTTGTCTGAACCTCATTTGCTGTTTGGAGAAGGGTATGTGTCAGTATCTGTCTTTTCCCTAATCACTATATTCTGTCCCTTGAATATTCTTAATATGAGGGAATGCCCTTGCTTTCATGTAGCCTCACTTTCTAGGCACTATGCTGAATTCAAAGAAAGGGTTTGCTTTCCTGCAGTCTGTAGGTACTACCTCATGGTAGTACTGGGGAAACGATGGCAGTTAACAAGTTGAAAGGCTGACATTATGAGGGATAAGCTCTGATCCTATCTGCTTATTTCTCAGACAGCGGAAGGATGAGCTGGAACAGAGGATGTCTGCCCTCCAGGAAAGCCGGAGAGAGCTTATGGTTCAGTTAGAAGGCCTCATGAAACTGCTGAAGGTAAGGACCTCTGCTTGACTTCAACAAGGAGAAAAGGCACAGCAGAGCAAGAGAAGAGAGGGAAGAGATTTGACAACAAAATTCTGCAGAACTTGACTAGTTCCTCCCATAAAAGTTGGCTTTGTTTCCTTCCCTTTCTGTTTTTTACTTTAATTCAGGGGTTTCAAATGATACTCAGATTATGTTGTTCCTGCAATAACACCACATCATCGTTGTCATCTACTGCTAAGTGGATGGAGCAGTAGAGAGAGGCTCAGTACTATTGAAGAATTAATACAGTTCTATGAACGATGTGGTGCAGCATGACGTACGGTCCTGTTTTGCTAATTTGCAGAAGGATACAGCAGCATCTCTGGATTTCAGGCTAGTAATCTCTGGATCAGCCATTCAGCAATGTCCAAAACCAAAATATTTTGTGGCTGGTCCAGTTTCAGGTGTTTTTCTAGTTTTCCCTCTTGAAGACGTCAAATACATAACAAAGGGAGGAGAAAAGAACAAAATGACAAGTAACATGAGATAGCTAATGCCTGAGAAAAAACAACTCAGCGCTGTACGCTATGATCTGCCCAAGCTGGCGGTACGGACCTATTTTTACTAGTTCCTTTACCTTTGCCCATTCTCTTGCTAATTCTGTCAGATATGTGATCTGACAATCACATCTGACTATCTAACCTTAGAGATGCTTTCCCAATAATACTTGGTCATTTTCTTAAATACAGAAGCAAGCCCTTGTTAAAAAGATGAAACACACCTCTACAAAGGATCTCACTTAAAAATGGAGATCTCAAGAAGCACTTGCATTTTTAACACAGACTAGGGTAAGATGAAAAATGTATCTTTATTTGCAAAGTCTCGCCCCATTTTGGCTGATATGCCTCAGAACAGATGATGCCAGAAATTCGTGCTGGAAGAAACAACTCTGAATGGCATGAGTGTTTTGTTGTTGGCCATCCCAGATAAAATGTGTGCGTAGTAATTCAGTACAATGTGGGTCAAACTGGCTCTGGCAGGAGCAGAAAGAATTTCCCTGAAATCCGTTAAGCAGCACCTGTTTGCAGGTCATCAAAGAATGAGTTTGGCCCCTTATGTCATTTGCATCTCCCCAGACACAGCCTCCTGCAGCCCAGAGGTGGGAAATGGTGGCCCCTGAACAGCGGAGCCAACCCAGTGTGCAGCCAAGTCTCTACCTAGGAAATGCTGTGGTGTTACAACCAGGGGCAAGGGCAGTGTGCTGCCGTTGCGCTGGCTGGACAAAGAGAATTTTTGTTGGCAAATTATACTAGCTTTCTGCACAGTTCCTACAGTTCTGGTGTTTCAAAGTGGCCAAAGCTGAGACCATAACCTGGACCCATATTTTCAGCTATCTCAGTTTTAACTTTCACCCTGTACCCACGTTTGCCTTTCTTCTTCTACTCTTCACTTACATACTTGCTAATCTAATGTGCTCATCCTCTTTCTCTTTAGGAAGAAGAACTGAAACAGGTAATAAGTTACCTGCTTATTGGAGGCCTCACTAACTCTTAAATGTGATTGTATTCCTGGGATTTATTTTACTACCTTTGCTTGAAATATATGCATATTCTTCAGACCAAAATTAATATTTTGCACTTCTTTCACATATTATTTTCAAGTATTTTGGAGCAATTTTCACAATTAAACGCTGCCTCTTGATGTCATCAGCAGAAGCACAGTCAAAAGTCTGATATATTCTGTATGTATGGTAGAGCATGCAGAGTTTGTAGGTAATTCTCAGCTTCATAAAAGCTAATATTTTGGCTGACTTTTAAAGAGCATCAGTCAGTCTGCTGCAGCAAGAAAATGTGACCAAACAGCACCTCTGCATAAGATCTGTCTTCCTAGTGCTGCGTAACAGTGTTAAAAGATCTATTTGCAAAAGAAAAGTCCCCGACGTGACAAGAGTTTCCATATTATACAAAATAGTCACCGGATAGTACTAAGTGAAAGTGCATTTTAAGGCTATTATGAGATTTCAGTTTTCCCTCACAGAATAGTAAGGTTGCTGAATAGCCAATGATGATGCTAAGGAGTTACTCCTGGAATTGCCATGAAATGATACCCATTAAACTATACTATTTCACAATCTGTTGAAAGATACAGGATTAAATTAATTTCTGGAGGAATTCAGTTGGAATGAGAAGTTTGGCAATTCATTTAATGCTTATGAACTTTCTATTTCTCTGCTGCCCTTCCTCGAGAAAGGATAATGAGGACATCATGTATGTGTAATTTCCTTATCATTTATTAAGGTTATGGGATGGACTTTCCCGATATGTGATTCCTGTTCAGTTCCAGCAGAGGGAGCAATGGTCCAAAACTCCTGTAAAGCCAGTTTTCACTGCAAGCATTTTATCCTAAGCATGCATGACACTTGATAATGATAAACCTTTTGCTGTCTAGCAAGGGTTAATTAAAAATCTTTAGCACGTTGACTAGGGATGGTAAATTAAAAAAATACATTAAGATTCACTAAAAGACCCCAGAACATTGATAGCCGCAGCCAATTAAAATATAAAAGCTAAAGCTGCCTACATTGCAAGTTGCTCTGTCATAGCTTTCCCTTCCTCCCGTCTCAGCATGCCTTAGTCCTCAGCTGGTGGGGCTACCTAAGTCTGGGAGCAATATGGTGCTTGGTTTCTCTCCTGAGATTACCAAGGAGTTGCTTACTGCTGGTTATCTTAGGACTCTAGTCTCTGAAAACTGTGTTTCTCCTAATTCCCACTAAGCAGGAATCCAATCCTAACAACAGTCCGTTCCCACCAACTTGGGTTGAACTGGATCTAGCTAAGCAAAATATAATAAAAGTGTTCACCTCTTTTAAATTAGTCATTCTCTAGTATTCTCCTGTTCCAACCTTCTTTTCATCGATTCTGTCCAATATTGCACAAATAATATAAAAACACGTTTTTAACTGGATAGGGGAATCCATATGCTTCATTTCTCTGTACTTCCCAAACAGTTTGTTCAAAAAATGGAAGGCTACAGATAAGAGAGCATTGTTTATCATAAATACAAGATCTCAAGCATAACTCTAAAGTAGACTCAACACTAAGCACTGGTGAACAGCTTTTTACATTTCTCCTGTGGGAAAATTCCAGAGGAGAAATACTGGCAGGCATCCGTTATTTTTAGTAAATAAAATGCCCATTATGTAGTTCATTCCTTAAATGTGACTTGATTACAGAAACAAATTTAATCCATTTTTTTCTCATCTTCTCTGAAAGTTCCCACTGTTGTTAGTATTCCCTAGAATGGCCATTGAAGGCAAAGGGAAGCTGAGGAAAAAGGGCAAGCGGAAGAGACCTGGGAGCAAAAAGCTCTGCAGCAAATCTGTTTCACAGAGGAGTCAGGGCATGGCGGAAGATAGACGTAACCACCAGATCTCCTGCTCAATGAGCAGTGGGTACAACCTCCAAGGGCCTGGGGGCATCACCACGTTGCTGCGTGCCCTGACTCTGGGGGACTAGCATCATTCACCTAGCTGGCAGCAGACCAAGGGTGGCTGAATTCTCAGCTGGCCACCTCAGGGTTTGATTTCTGCTGGAGTAGGTACAGAGGAGTGCAGAAATAGCAGGGCGTCTGGCCCATATGTTTTCGACCTCCCTTTCATCCATCATTTAAATGTTTTAAAACTGATCATAAGAAAAAAATGTAAGTGAATCCTCCATTCTCTTATCAGTGATGTACTTATTTCTCATAAACCTAATTTGCCCCGATGACTGCCCAGTGATAATTCTCTTAAGAAAAAAGGAGAGAGGAGAAAACAACAAATAGCTTGGTATTCTAATACATTAGTTATGATTAGGGGCAGGATTTTTTAAAAATCTCACGGAGCAGTGCTGCACACTATTGACTTTTTTAGAATAGATTTGCCAAAGCAGATCCGGACTGGGAATCAATAGAAATGGCATGGAAAGAGTTAAGAAGTCCTGAATTCTCAGAATAAACAGAGTGAGGGAAACACCAGCCTTAATGTTATTTTTCACTGTAAACAAACAGGCGCATGTGTTCTAGTTCCTGTTTTAAAAGTATTCAAGCCACTTCAATCATTGAACACAGATTTTCAGTCATGACAAGAGGTGTGTAGTTTAGTTTGGGTTTGTGAGTTTGTTTTTCCTTACGTGGACGCACATTCCCAGGGGCTTTGAAGCAGTCAAGGAGAAGGGCACTGTGTCTCTTGGGATCACTCACCCAGCTGCATTAGTAAAAAATATATTTTGTAAAGTCTTTGAATTTCAACTAAGTGATACTAACGGTGAGGTGCTAACAGCATGACATTTTATATGACTGGTGTTAAAACATTTTAACTTCCAGCAGCTTAACTCGTAACAGGAATCTAAACTGTCCTGTCCTCATAGTATTTGGGCAGTGCCAGGCTATATCCTGTAGAGCAAAGAATTTAATAGTTCATGATTTAGTAGAGGCTTAAAATAGTTCTCTAGCTCAGAATAAAAGGCATTAAGCTATATTATTTATTGAGAGTGTCAGATTTTATGTGACTGAGAGGTTGCATGTACATTTTAAAACTTTATGGCATGAACTTTTTCTGTAAGGAGGCAGATGCATAGATGAGAACAGCTAAAATGGAAGCATTCTAATGAAAGAGACTATTTCCATTCCTGACTGAAAGCTGCTTCAGTGGTAGCCCCTTTCCACTTCTCACAGTTTGAATGATTTACTTTTTATCAAAACTGCACGTGAACTGGGGGAGTGAAAGAAGGATGTGGGCTGGAGAAGGCCTATACTCCTATACTTTGATATTTATTAATTTGGATTTTTTTTTTTTAATTTTGCTGTCTGACATTTTCCCATGCTTCAGGAAAGTCAGATGTGGACTGGTATTTTCCTACCATTGTTTTCTGCTTAACAGTGTTGCTGTCCCCTAGCAAACAATTGACTTCAGTAGGTTTCTTTTAGCAAAATTAACATTACCCAACTGATCTACAGACAGCATGATGCCTTTGAGGTGAGGGATGTGTGACAAGCACAGCAGGCCAAGTCTCTTGCAAAGGCCCATTTAACCATTTGTGATTGTTTTCCAGACCCAAGGGGCAGGCTCCCCTCGTTCCTCACCCAGCCACACTATCAGCCGACCTATTCCCATGCCCATCAGGTCTGCCTCTGCCTGCTCCACCCCAACCCACACACCTCAGGACTCTCTGACCGGGGTGGGAGGAGATGTGCAGGAAGCCTTTGCACAGAGTAAGTTTCTTTAGCAGCTTGCAAGAGGTACTCGGAGACTATTTTAAGAATCCTTATTTCTTCTGGTTAATGACCAAATGAACTTAGTTGACTGTCTGAGTTGCACAGAATGAAACAAAACAGAAAAAAACAACTGTATTTTAGCAGTGAAAATCAACTTTGGCTGCCATCAGACTTTGCTGTCAAGGCGAGCAGGTAAGTGGAAACCATGTAGAACTAGATGGTGATGCCAACAAATGGAGCTGGTGGTAAAAGGGAATTTTGATACAAGGTGGTCAAAGCAATTATCAGTACTCTATTAATCAGAATATAAAGAACTGTTACAGACCTCAGCAAGGTGTTGTGAGTGGGTTTATTTTTAAATAAAGACTCTGCTAAAGAGTAGGTAACAGAATTGTAGAATAATGTGGGGGGCAAGGTCATCTCATCCAGCCTCCTGCTCCAAGGAAGACAGCTTCAAAGTGAGATCAGATTGTTCAGGCCTTAGACAGTTGAGTTTTGAATATCTCCAAACATGAATTTTCCACAGCCTGTGTTCCAGTGTTTGATCACACTTCACTATGTAAATTTTTATCCATGTATCTGGTTGGAATTTCCTCTGATGCAACTTGTGGCTGTTGTCCCTTGCCCTTTTGCTGCGAGCCTCTGTGAAGAGTCTGGCTAGACCAAACAGGCATCTGCGCTGGACATCTAGCTGAACACTTCCGTAGCATTTCCAAAAGAATGACGTAGGCTGCATTGTGCTTCTCATTCCCTTTGCCACCTCTTGTCAAGTAACAAGAAATGTTAAACTCTTTTGGATTTCAAAGGCCACAGATTAAATGATTATACTGAATACAGAAAAAAGTGAATAGTCCATTCCTCCTGAATGAGGAAATATTCCTTCCTTCTCTGAACTACTTTCTTCTAAAATAATCACATTGCTGCAGTTCTTTTATTTGAGCAAATTTTTGCTCTGTTTCACAAGTACAAATCAAAATGTAAGTGGCATTCTGGAGTTCCTCAGCTGCAGTGGATGCATACTTGTCCCTAAGAGCCCAGTTCTGCCTTCCCATGCACCCTACCCTTTGCCTTCCATGGGAATTGTGTTTATATACCTTATGGCAAGGCTGAATCCATAATGCAATCAAGAAATTTCTGCTAAAGCGCTGGTAAATTCATGTTTTAGGCATCTTTTACTAAGGCATAATTCCTAGTCTCAGCATAGCAGGTTGCTGGATACCTCATTTGCTGTGAGAAAAGAAACAAATAAGAAACATTTTTCTTCTTTTTGTTGTGAAAATTTGAGAAAGGCAAAAATGTGGACCACTAACCCCTATGATGCTGTAGAACACTTTCTTCCACAGCTGAGACGAAGAGAAGTAATTTAGTGGCTACAATAAAATATCCATAAATAATACTTAACCTGCCTCAGGCAAGTGTTTCCTAAGGACATAAATATGTTCTGTTCAAGAGAAAAAGCAATATGAAAAGGTACAGTGATCACATTTTAAAACTGCTGCATTTGATAAATAACTAGCTTTGTGTCATTATTTACCATATTCTTTAGTTAGGAAGGTCAAAATCAGAGAAGTTGAAGTCCGCGGTTCTGTCACGTGTTGACGTATATCGTTGTGAGCGAGTGTGTGGACTGAGAGATTACATCTCCCTTCTGCGCTACGTACCAAGAGATCTGTTTATGTACACGTAATGCAGATCAGCCATGGTTAGAGCACTGTTTCTCTTCGTTTTCTCGTCTTTCATAGTGCTTCAATAGTTCAAAGATACAAAACTGAGGAGGCTTTAGGGAGGGAGAGGCTGTCTGAGTGTTTGTGTGCATGTGTAAGAGAGAGATTAACTCCTTTGATTACATTCCAGTAATCATTTGCTAAATGTGATATATTAAGAAGAACCTCTTTAGGATTTGGGGCATTTTTAAAAGTGGATAGTATAACAGCCAGTTTTAAAGAATATAGCAGTCAAATCCTGCCACTTCCTAGGAAGAATCTTCCCAGGAAGAGTCCATGGGATACCTGGATTATGCAGCTACAACAGGAACTGTGTTTGGGATTTGGGAGAGTTAAGCACACATTACCCACAGCCCACTCCTAGGGAAGGATTATTGCACTCAGCTCACAGGAATCTTTCACAATTGATGGTTAAGGGAATATTGCCAGGTTCAGCAGGGAACCACTTCTAGATCCATTATTAGAATGAATTTAGAAGAAGCCTAGGGCTGTTTAGAGAAGGGATAGTGTTTCCTTTATTAAAAAAAAAAAAAAGGTAAATTATGGACGATACAAGAAAATCTTTGAGCTACAGAAGAGACTGAGTAGAGAGGAAAGAGGGAGCGGAGAAAAAAAATCCATATCAGTCTTGATGAGGTCAAGTATGTTTCTTCAACATTTGCCACAATTATCTGGCAAATACCTGACAATAACGGAGTCATTAAACAGAACTGCGGGAACTTAGAGAAAACACTTCATTCCTCCCTCCTCCCCCACAGACATTTTAAATGAGTTCACATCGGATTTAATCTTCCAGGCCTGGTCTGCTAGTGTCACCACACAAATGTGAGCTTGATGGCAATGAATAATCTCCACATTTCTGGCATTGTGATTAAATGAAGCACGAGGGTAGGTTTCTGCTCTTGCATGCAGCATAAGAAAATGAGGCCGTTCTGCAGAGCGCTCTTCTGCACGTGTCTCTTGTAAGGGCTTTGATACCCTGAATTATCACAATGGCAGCTTTGGGCAGGACTAAAACTGCTTTGAACAGGAAAACATATGGCCTGTGAAGAATATTAACACTGTGTTTTGTCTGTCTCTTGCTTCAGGTGCAAGACGGAACTTAAGAAATGATTTGCTGGTGGCAGCAGATTCAATCACCAACACCATGTCTTCTTTGGTAAAAGAGCTAAATTCTGGTGAGTGAGTCTAAAGAGGGAAGATAGTCACCACGTTGTTATCTCATATATATTTTAACAAATGGGAGCTAGGAAGAAGTAAGCAAACAAAAAAGCAGTGTAATGTAGCTTCAAAGATGTTTATGCTTTCAGAGAGGAAAAAAAACAAATAATACCTTTAGGAATACAGCAGTTTTGAAAGAAATGAATGTAGAGAAGTGGTTAGATATAATGAAAGTTCTTTGAGAAATTAGCTCGAGGATCTGTGTGGAAACGCTCTTTTCAAGGAGTCGTTGTGCCTGAGAGGGTATTTGGTCAGTGGGGGTCAAAACACCCTAATCACATAGCATCTTACCTTTCCACAAAAAAAAGTATCCATTTAAATGGATGGCTGGGGTGGTATGAGAAACAGATTGCACTCTTCAGAAATTTGGCTACGTATAGACTATATAGGGTCTGTTTTAAAATGTGGTATATAGAATATTTATAAAAAAAAAAATCCCATTTAATAAGCCAAATAAGAAAGAGTTTCACTATTCTGTCCCACTACAAGAAGAAAACTGTAAGCTCTGAAAATATGTAGAATAATATACTGACATTCCCTCTTAGAAGATGGCATTCTAAGTTGGACAGGCAGAAATGTTTAGAGAATTAAGCAAGTATATTTACCCTTGAGAAAGTTAAATGGAAACACTTTTTTTGCCTCACAGAAGTGGGCAGTGAGACAGAAAGCAACGTGGATTCAGAATTTGGACGGACTCATTTTGATGATCTTGTTCCATCGCCAACTTCTGAGAAGGCTTTCCTTGCACAGATCCATGCCCGCAAGCCAGGGTACATTCACAGTGCTGCCGCCACCGGCTCCATGCGCAGTGACATGTGGGTACCTTCTTGATTCATCACTTTAATCTCATTCTTTTTATTCTGTTACCCTTGAAGACAAAATACAGCATGTAATAGTTTCTCTTCTTCTCAACCGTTTGATTACCAAAAATTGCAGAAATCCAAGCGAGGAAAGCTTTATGACTAGATACCAATAATCTCTGTAAGCTCTAAAGGCCAGAACTTAGGACATACTCAGGACTGGGTCTTCTTGAATCCAATGTGGGACACTGTGGCTGCGCTGAGGCAGTGGGACATGTGCTCCCTAGTGTGCCCTGCAGTCCTAGTCGCTGTCTATCCAGACTGAGGGGCCTGTTGGACACACTGAAAAAGAGAAGTTTTTTATGGAAAAGACAAAATATTTTTTGACCAGCTCCATTTTTAGAACCTGAACCTTTCCATCAGAGACAATGGGCATCTTTCCAGTTATCTTTTATTCAATCTCTTACTCTTTGTATCACTCTCAGAGAAGTTCCTGAGGACTTTTGTTACTTTCGTTTCAGTAGGGTTGTACTCCAAAAACACCTTTAGCAGAATATGCCCTTTGGCCTACTTCATGGATACCAGACCACTGGAGAGGGGGATAGACTGCCAGGAAAATAATAATTAATGGAGCATTTGCTCTCCTCATAGCTTACAGTAAAGGGAAGTTTTATTCACCCCAAATGTCATTCATCTCAGGAGGCTATTTATTAATAATTGTCTTTAGGGTTACAGAAGATGGAGACCCCTATGTCAGAGCAGATGATGAAAATTATGAGAATGACTCTGTTCGCCAGCTGGAGAATGAGCTGAAGATGGAGGAATACCTGAAGCAGAAGCTGCAGGATGAGGCATACCAGGTGAGAAGAGGACACTGGCTGTCCATACTTCTCTATATGTGAGAAACAATAATGTTGGTGATGTTAAGCTGAGTTTTTCTTATATGTAGATATTTTTTTTCAGTGGTGAAAAGCGTTCCTCACGGCCCCACTGTGAACTGAAGCTCAAGTACAGCCTGTGTGTCATTGTCATTGTCAGAGCCTGGAAGGAGAGGAAAGGGTCTGAAATGAATTAAATCCCACAGTACCAAGTATTCAACAAGCATCTAGTACAGTGAAGCCTGAGGACTTGTCATTAAACGCCTCCTAAGGAAGTTTTCAGAGGACATTTGTTTAAGAGTCCAAGAAAAACCAATTTGACAGAAGGCTTTGGCATTTTCTAAGTATCCTCTCCTTTCTGGTGAATGGTCTCTACTTCTGCCTGATATAATGGACTATTGGCATTTTTTTTTTCTGACTTGGATCATGCTAATATAAAGATCGTTATTTCTTACAGTGTTAGTAGTAATATCAGTAGTTGGGCACGCCCAATTCAATGGTAAGGGAGCAGGTTTAAAGCAAGCAAAAATAAGTATTTTCCCACATGGTGGATGATTAGAAGTTGGAACTCATCACTGTAAGATATAGTAGATACCGAAAATTTAAATAGGCTAAAAAAAGGATTAAACAGATACTGAGAGATCAGGTGTGTGGAAATGAAGTTCAAGCCTTCTGGTTAGGAATTCTTTAAACTACAGATTGCTGGGAGCTAACAAGATGTAGCCTTTTATTCTGGTAGTTTTTCTGTAATATCTAACACGAGTCACTTTGGAAACAAGATTGGAAAGTGGGAAATTTCTTTTTAGAATGTCGTGTGGAACAGTGCCCAGGTGAACTGTCTCATTTTACATCTAAGGTCTGGAACTTATTGCAAGCTTTTTACTATTCATACTCACATGTACAGTGTGTTCCTCTGGATAGCCAAAAACAGCTGATGACGGTAGCTATCATAATGCAACTGTCAGCTGAAAAAAACTGTGAGGAAGAACTCCTGCTAAGGTTGCAGTACGGTAACCTCAGTAACAATATTTTACGTTATTAAATATCTCACTTTGTGAAAAAGCAGCACATTTAGAAAAATGTGTAAATGCAGTGTAGCACGGAAGATGGTTGGTCAAAACCCACTCTTGCTATTTCTTGTCACCTTATCTCCAAGCAAGGTTTTCAAGCAAAACTCTAAATTAGTAAAGGATGAGCAGAACACTCAAGATGAACAAGGGAATCTGGGACAGGGAACCTCAAAGGAGGCTTCTTTCTCTCTCTTTTTTTGGAGCATGTTGTAAATAACAAGTATTTGTACCAGAAAAAAAACACTTCTAGTGCACAAGTCTAAATGCTAACAGTGCTTATCTTCCCACGTCTGCTAGCAGTTGCGTTCTTGTTACAGTCTTTTGCTGGATGTGTTGTATAATACACTTTTCATTGGGCTTATTTTCTGGGTCCACAATTGTTCTCTTTATTTCTAGGCTTGTGCATGGCTTTCTTCAGAATAATACACTGCCTGGCTGCTCACTAGCTTAATTTGTCATCTTCTTGTTTTCTGTCCTTTGTTATCTACAGGTCAGTTTGCAAAGTTGAGTGCAATATCCTTCTCTCTCTCCTCTCAAGTAAGTATCAATATAATTTAGAAGAATGTTTGGAATGAATCCTCAAAATGCGTAGTTCACTTGCACTGCACCTGGTGCTTCCTGAGTGTATGTGATGGTATTGTTTCTTTCTGCTTTTAACCTATGTTAGGATGCCTGAACATTGCTAAATCATTTCTAGGAGTACAAATGAAATGTGGTCATAGTCCTGAGGATTCTTGTTAAGGCATCACCCTTTTTATCCTCTTCCTCTATTAACCATAAGAGGAGGAATGTGAGCTTTTCATCTCTTGGGGTAATGACAATATATTAGCCAGTACGGAGAAAACTTATACAGCAGTTAAGGAATAATACTACATTTCAGGAGGCCTGAGTTCAGTTCCTTTACCTTGCTTGAGTCTTCCTAGAGTAATTGAAACAAATTAGTTCTGGTGAGATCTAGAACATCTACTCTAGTGTTTAAAACAAGGGTTAAGCAAACATCCAAGAAAGCAATCCATGAGCTGCTTCACCTTAGAGGGGATCTCATATGCATTGCAGAGGTTTAAAATGCCCTAATCCAAGGTGCAAGGTACTTAACTGCTATTTAGGGCCTGGCGGTTCAGAGATAAGGCAAGAAGGTGTGTAAGTTCCTTGTTGGACCATATTCAGGCCATCTCTACAGATGCCAGCCTCACAGTTGCAGCACTGAGTTTAATGCCACGTTAAGCAGTTGCGTTTTCGTTCAGAAGCACAGACAAAGACTGTTCTTACAAAGTAGCCTGTTATTACAAACACTTGGCCAGGAAATGGGAGACAGCAGGTTTCCTTCCTGCCTTATCTGAAGTTGTGAACTCTGCATTTCTGACTTCCTAGGAGACTGTGGTGCACCGCTGCAGAGCTGGCAGCGAGTGGATACTGTCCATCCTGCTGTGATGCTGAACCATGGGTTAATGGGATTAGCAAGGGAGGCACAGTCAGAAGGGGCCTGACCCCGGTCAGCAAACTGAGCTCCTTCCTCAGAGCCTGAGCTAAAGGCAACACCTTGGTCAACTATCAAATGGGCAATCATGTTCAGATAAGCAACACCAGTGAACCGGCCTGTGTCAGCTTTAGCAGGAGTTCATTTTGTTAGATTTTGCATGCCATGGTTTGTGCTAGAGCTGTCAGCATTTCAGTAAAGGATGAAACCCCTCCTTTTTTATATAGCAATTTTGATGGCTAAATTTGATGCTAAGTCTAGGGTTTGGCAATTTCTGATGATGCTAGAATTTGAATGGTAAGGTGTGAGCCTTGGGAAAGCAGTTTGCAGTCTTCAGTGTTAAAAGATGTTAGGTATTTCTGAAGCACCTCTCTCAACGTCTCGAAAGCTAAAGCAGAATAAACACATGTGAAAAGCAAATAAACGGCCACGCTCAGAGTGCCATAAACACTAAATAACTTGTTATAACGTTGCCCCTCAGGTTACGTTCATTTTCTCAGTAGCCCTATTAGAAATTTGAGCTGTGTAGGTTTTCCTAAACGTAGCCAGAAAACAAAATTTCTTCTTTTATTTTGTTGCAGTTTTCAGTTACGGATCAAGTCACATGAGAAGGAAAAACTGATCTTTCAACAGTAGTTTATGTGTGTATGACTATGTATGAAGATGAAATGTTATAAAAAAACGAATTTAAAACTTCGCCACTTTCTGCTTTCCATCAGAAGAAGCAGTGTTAACACAGTAATGTGGGGAAATACATGCTGCTGTACAGCTTGGCTTTCTTGAAAATATCCTGGTATCCTGGCTCAAATTAGTAGAGATGTGAGTCTGAGTTATCTCACCTCATGGATACTTTTGAAGCATTTTGAAGGCCTGTCAGAGAGAAAATTTTTAAGCATTGTATTCCAGTTGAAGTCCATAGTCAAACTCCTTTTTGCCCCCAGGGGAGTACTTCAGTCAAGAACAAACGCTGAAACATCCCCACCAGCTGTAAAAGCCTGGCCCTGTAGAAATTAGCAGCAAACACCAGTGAACTTGGGAACCTGGTCCTCATCCATAGAAACAAACTCTGTATTATTGTATATCGTGAGAAACACATCTGCACACCATTAGACGAGAGTAAAGATTAGTCTTCTCAAGAGTCAGTCCATTTTGCATATGGAAGACTAACGTATTTTGTATATGTTATTTAGTACTAATATAGTAGTCTTGGAAAATTAAATCTAAAATTGTTCCTAAAGGCCACAATGCCTAAAGCAGTTGTGCAGTTTGGGGTGGGTTCTTTCTTGAAGCTAACCAACTGCATCACATCATGAGGGGGCTTGGAAGCGTCCGTTCCTTTTACTTGGGAACCGTTGAGATGTACACGGAAAACTTTTACTTCTAAAATAATATTATTTAACTAATAATGATAAAAATCCTGTCTGTATTGTATTGCCTAGACGTAGGCAATACACGGACGGAGGCAAAAAGCCAACTGACCTTTTACCTCAGGACAGTATCTATCTGCTGTGGGTTTATTAGCAAAAAAGGTGGGAAAAATCAAATCAGTTTATTATTGCTTGATACGCGTGATATTGCCACTGATAGCCAGCCACAGAGTTTTGTTCGTTTCTTTCATTATCAGTCATGGGCAAGTGGTGGTGATGGCATTTCTTCAAGGCCTTTTTGTGTTCTGTTTGCATTTTTAAACAGCGCTATGTACAATTCTCTGGAATTGATTTTGAAATATCGTCTAGTATAAATATAACAAATTCTCAAGAAATCAAGCGGGTTTCAGTAATCTATAAAATATAATTTAACCAGGTTTTCAGTTTACTTTTTACATTAGATGTATTTTAATACCCTTTGTTTTGATCTTAATGGAATAACAAAGTGAATCTGAGATTGTTTTCAGCAAGCACTAGGCAAATCTTAAAATTAGGAGAACATGCAACTTTGATGTTATTTTACTTAGAAATAATCTGTATTCCACTGATAGCAGTTGCTTATCTGCCAAGGATACCAATGGGAGCAGAAAGCCTTAATTTCTGGAAGTAGTTAAATAATTATCATTTTCAATAATAGAGTTTTCCACTTGTGGACATGCTCCCATGAGAAGTGCAATTTCCTAGCTTTCCTAAAGCAATGCTTTCTTAGTGCTGCCATAGCAACATTTTAGTTAGCCGCATCCAGTTCATTCATATGCGTTATTATAATAAAAAAGGAGATGTGGAAAGCTAATAAATGTCCAGCCTAAAGCATCCGATTGCAAGTCTTTATGAGAAGTTTTGTTCTGAATTTTTTAACTGTATTTTTTAACTCTATGATGACAAAAACATGTAATAACTGAAGTTGAAGACACAGTTCCATACCTCTCACTTGCTCAAAAATTTACTCAAAACAAATTCCTGTGGTCTTTGGGGATTGGGAGGAGGAAGGGTGATAGTTTCCATTAAAAAGGTGACTGAATGGTTCTATGTTAGAAAAGGTAGAAATTTCTCAAATACAAAAAAGCCAGTCCCCTCAAGGTTTTGATATGAAGGCATTATTAAAAACTGAATATTTCTTGCAACTTCACTGTTTTTCCAGGGCATAAATCTTTTTGAGTAACACAGCTATGTTTCTTCTCATCTTCCCCCTTTCCTCCAAACTCCTTTTTTATGTTTACCAACAATGATTCTGTTTGCCATAATTCAGGTGAGAAACCCATGGGTCTTGAGAAATCATGTTCAGTCTCCTTGGTGTGTCTCTGTGAGAAGGGCTGTTTATTAGGCCAAGGGAAGTAGTGTGGCAGATGATTTGTTGAAAGGCTGTGAAAACCCAACTGCCCTACATTTCTGGGCTTTTTTCCAGGAATGAAATTAGATTTTGGAAGTAGTGTGCGTTTCACTGACCATTGACAATTTCAGCTGTTTGACTTTTTTGAAGTTCATGCACTGGGATTCATTGCTAGCATGGGCTTCACACCTGCACTCAGGCAATCACAGAACCACTGACATGGTGGTTGGCAGGGACCTCTGGAGGCTGCCTGGTCCAGTCTCCCACTTGAAACAGGACTAGCTCCACCACAAGACCACATGAGCTGTGGATTTGTGTGGCAAAGACTTGAAAACCTCCACAGATGGAAATTTCACCACCTCTCTGGGCAACCTGCTCCAGTGCAGTGCCGCTGTCCTCATGAATTTTTGTTCCTGATGTCCAGCCTGAACCTCCTGAAAGGCAATTTGTGTTATTTCTCCTTTTTGTATCCTCCAGCACTACCAAGAAGATTTTGGCTTTGTTATTCTGGTAACTACCCTTCAACTAGCTGCTCACTGATCCCCTCCTTGCCTCCTTTGTCCCGGCCTAAGCAAGCCTAGTTTCCTCAGCCTCTTCTTCAGAAAAGTCAGTGATGCTGTGGTTGAAGAAGTAGGATTCAGGCACTAGAGAGAATTACATCTATAAGGTATTCTCTACTAGCAAAACTCAGTGATTCAGTGTCTCTTTTTTTTGTTAGAAAACAGCATTACATGGACAATGCTATTTGAAAATCAGAGAATTTTTGAAAAAATTCTGCTAAATTCAGTCAGTTATATTTTTTTTCTCTTTCTGTTTCTCCTTAAGTCCTCCTCTTCTTAGCATGTAGTACAAAGGGGGCAAAGGGACTGTCACCAAGTTAACTCGGATGAAGAAACTTTCATTTTGTGAATCTGATTTTTAAATTATACAAATAGGGATTTTTTTAAAATAACTGAATGATAAGTATCAGAGGAAAAAAAAACTTTGGATTAAGTTGTAAATACTAAAAAGCCAAGAAACAGTCTTATAATATGACAAATCACTTGAGTCTTGGAAATAATTCTGACATTTCCAAAATGCTACACTGAATCTAGAGTTCTGAGGTTCATTAGCACTCATTTCTTGTAAGAAAAAAATCCCCCTTCCATCCCACTGCTGGGTGTGGAAGAGAAAGAATCTTTGAGAGAACTTAGAGTAACCATGTCCACGCTCAGCAAAGGTAAGTAATTTCTCCAGAAAATTAGAAAGAAAACCACATATTTAGCAGTCCTACCGATGCATCTTAATGCATCCAGTGTTTCACAAGCGACTCTCATTTTGCTTTTGTGGTTTATAATGATACCATCAAGAAATATGAGATGTACCTATATTTATATAACCTTTAAATTGATTAAATAAAAATCAGTCTCACATAGGCTAGAAATAACCTCTTCCATGCCCTTCAGCTTCATTTTTTGACTGAATTGTCAAAATTGAGCAAAATGTTCCTTTGCTGAAATTTCCAAATTAGTTTGCAGACTTAACTGATGCAGATGCATGTCAGGTTTTTAATAAATACTTACTCAAAATGTACCTCAGAATTTTTTGTTAACCTCTCTTCCTCTAACCACTGAATGTTTCCTTTTCATTCATCAACAAAATGTTAATACTAGGTCTTTTGTAACTGCCTGACACAAGGAGATACTAAATTAAGATCATCATACCATAGGTATTGAAGGAAATTGATGGAAGCATCTCTGCTTGAATAATTAATACAATCAAATAACGTCAGGAAAGAGAAGCAAGCTAAACTACCTGACCTTTCTCGTTTCCTCAGATTTAATTTAGCCCTTTTTTGCTAAAGCTATTTGCATTTCATCTTTCATCCTGTAGACCAGGTTTAAACAGAAATAAGTA
Organism: Struthio camelus; assembly: GCF_040807025.1. Lineage (NCBI taxonomy): Eukaryota > Metazoa > Chordata > Aves > Struthioniformes > Struthionidae > Struthio > Struthio camelus. The sequence goes on along the minus strand of NC_090943.1, from coordinate 141,534,422 downwards.
GAAGAGAATCCACGTCAGTAGAGTTTGGTCATTTCTATTGTTTTCAGATCTCATGCAACGCAAATTGGTTCTCTGTCTGAGATGGTTCAAGAGAAAAAGGATGAGCTCTTTAACTTTAAAAGAGTCAGATGTGCAAGCAGGATGAGAAAACAGTGCCTCTAGGATGAATATTCCAAAAGAAAAGGTTTGCAATATTACCTGAATGTAGACTCTCACATACTTCTGAGAAAGAGCAACAGTTGTTTATCAAACATTTCCATTAGCAAATACAACTTTGATGCCTCCAGTTCTAGAAATTCAAGATAATTATTGATTGTTCAGGATATGGAAAAGCACCAAAGAGGAACTGGTGCACCAGAAGATTGGGCTGTTTATGAGCTATAGCACCTCAAATTATTCTTTTAAAAAGCTAAATTTCTTTTTAAACATATAAAGTGAAATATACCCAAGCATGTAAATTAAGGGTGAAACGTTTACACCTGAGGTAAGGCTCATGATGGGAAGATGATGAGTGACTGCTGAGTGGTTGAACTTTCTGTGCTCAAGGCGAATAATCCATGGTTTGGCTACTAATAATGTTTTTATAGACCAACCTGGAAGGCTAAAATACAAGGGAAACTGGGAACATCTGCAAATCTGTGTTAATGCAGATCCAATTTCTGTGATGTCCTACATGTGTAACACAGAACAGTCTTTTCACCCATGCTGAGAGGACTTTCCAGCTTCCCAGGTGCCCTGTAAGTTGCGATTTACAGCTTAAATACCTGGGGCTCATCTAGGTAGAATGGCTTTTCGAATTTTTTAACATTTTTTTCAGGTGATAACTGAAAGAATTGGCCAGCTATTCTTTTTCTGTCTCGATAAAGCAGCATGCAGAGGCTTTACTTGTTCTACCAGTGTGTGTATGTGCACATAGTTGCAGTGTCTTAAACCAGCACTCTTAGTTAAAAGTTTCCCTCAACGTTTTTCAACAGGCAAGCTGCAGTCAGACGGACAACGAGAGCTACGTAAGAACTGATGATGAGGAGAGCTGCTTTCGGACAGATGATGAAGAAAACTTAGCCGCAAACTTCGCAGAAGAGTGGAACCAACAGGTGCAGCGTCTCTTGACAAAAAATTCAAATAACTAAGTTCTGAGGACTGTAGCACAGTACTTTTGTTCTAAGAGTTGTAGTTTGTAGATGTGTGTTTTGACAAAAAGACTTTTGTTTAAAGCTAACTTGTATTAGCTACATCTGCTGTAACATGGCTCATTACCGATGAAGAACAGACTGAAGTATGTACTGCTGTTACAAATCATAGCAGTATTAATAACTCACATAAACCCTTTGCACATGATATTGAACCTGTTCAGTTTACAATGACAATACTGTTTATAGATAGAAAATTGATTTCTGAATACTTTGAGATTTTAGTAGATCAGTTTACTATACACTGTACATTTTTTCCACAGAAAAGATAAAAAGCTACAATTATGCATTTAACACTGAATGATTATACTCCTGAGTGTATATATCTAGTAGCCCAAAAACAAAGAACCAGACTATATTTGCAATTTGTTTGCAAGTCTTTTAATAGACTTATACAAAATGTGCTAAAATAATAATAATATAATTATTAATAATAATAAAAAGCCTCTCTAATTTAGGGCTAAAGTGTAACTTAGGAATGTTTTCTTTCAAAATAATCTAACAAATCAGCCATAGAAGTTAGTGTAAATATTTTTTTTTCCAAATAGATATCATATACAAAAGGTGACATTCAAATGATATAGAATCTAGTTTTTAAATCAGTACAGATCTTCTTAAAACTGTGAACTATGTTTTGAAATACTCGTTGCTAAAGCTGTTTATAAACCACAGGTGCCATAAGATCCCTGAACTGACTGATGTTATGTATAATCTTCCATTGTATTGTTTCATTGATGTTTTAGCTTTAGTAAGCATGTGTTCAACAAATCGGCTCTTTCCGTTCCCCTGCCCCTCTGACTCCCCACTTCATTATGTTATTTTTGAGGCCTTCAGCTTTAAATGTACAGGCTTAAAGTGCGCTTGCAACTATTTTCTTTTTATTTCTGAATGTGTATTGCCTTAGCCAGCCACCAGATGTTCTGCATGCACTCTTGGAAATGTGTGGTGAGACTCTCTTTCAGAGCTGGATGGAGAATTAGCTGTCAGTGAAAAGCACAAGAAAAGCAGTGGATTTTTTTGAAAGAACAGGCATACAGTTACAGAATTAGAGTTTTGTCCATTTTAGTAACTTTTGAGCATAACAGAATTTCTGGAGAAAGTGGACTAATCTGACCATTTTGGATTTTGAAGTGAGCCTACTAGCTAAAAGGTGTTTGCTCTGCTGCTACTACAAATCTACCGGTAGTTCTGAGCAGAGATTGACACAAAATAGCTGGAACAGCCTCCACACAGGATATTGCTTTGAAATTAAGATTACAGCAGGGTATTACCTTGGGACCACCTCTGTACTAAGGTAATATTACTATGCTAACATAATATTACCGTTTCCAGTATCTGGCTGATCTGAAGTGACACTGTCTAGCAGTCCTGAAAACACTAGCGCTTCTTACAGATATTCTACCAGCACAGTCTGCCCACAGCAAGTGATGATATGCTCATCTAAAGCAGGTTAAAATATGCTGGTCTGTCCTCTGCTTCATGGTTACATCTTAGGATGTGTGCTGCCATATTTACATTAGATTGCTACGTACCTCAACCCAGTAAATTCACTTGCCGTTTGCATGCATTCTCTTGGCTGTGTCCCTGGGCACTCTGTGTTAGAGGATGACTATCTGTATGAAAGAGCTACCATTTTTCACTTTCATATTGTATATTATTAATTGAACAGATCTCTTGTCCGTATCGCCATGCATATCTGGGCATGGTCTCAGACATCCAAATTGATACTAAAGCATCCACATATCTTCATGTGAGCTTTTCATTCTTGCAATCACTGGTCTTTGCTTCTGCGGTATGTGCCATCCTGGCAAGGCAGGCGCTGTATCCTCTGATGCCCTCTCCAACAACCTCCTTTCAGGAATGGGTGAGCCTCCACTAGTGCCTAGCACTCCACATTAAAACTGCTACAGTGAAGTCGTAGATGTTGCTGTCAGCTCAGGATTCCAGTCAAGCATTTCCCAAACAAAGATTAAAAAAAAAAAAAAAGATAGAACACAGCTACACGCAGAGGCTGACTAATTCAACCCATTTCATGTTTAACTGTACCCAAAGGAATGACTCCCTTCCATCATCCTAATGTCTGTATGCTCATTGGCGCTATACTTAAAATAGATGCAACGGAGTAAATCCATTGCAAGGGCTTTCGGACTAGGAGCAATGAAAAAAGTTGACAAATCACACGCCTTTCTCTCAGGCTGATGTCAACAAGGTACTTCCCAGCAAAGATCTAGGTCCCTTATGCCCTGCAGCTCTGAGATGAAGCACCTCTTACTCAGCTCTCCAGATATCTATTTTAAGCATTTTCCAACTGTTAAGCTGGCTACATTTTAGCCCAGCTGGTCTTTGTCTGGTTGTTGCATGTTATTTTGGTTGTGGTTTGTAGTCATTAAAACAGTTGCAGAAGAGGTCCCTGGTAGGCCTTTTCTTAACTACAAATGGCTCACCATAGCAGTCAAAACTCCGGGTGGTTTACTGTCACTGGAGGGAAATCAGTGGTTTGGAATCAGGAGACAGGGATGTGAAGATGTATAGGGTTCTTGAAAGTCCAAAGCGAAGGTGGAGAATGGATTGTCTGTAAGTAGTAATGTTAACTAAACTGCATAAAAAGGTGTGTGGCCTTTGTTGTGATATAATATGTATTTTCTTATATGCATGAGCCAAATTGTTGCATCATAATTTATCATAAATGTGTCTGCTTTTACTTTTGGTCATCTTCTCCCATCCTTATTGGTTCTTGGCAATTACTGTAGATAGACCTTGTAAATATTGCAACTTCAGGTTGCTGTAATCACATTGGTTCAATTCAGCAGACGGAGCTGTGAACAACAAGCACTCCACTGTGTCCTGAAGACAAAGGGCATTTTTACCTTTGAACCAAAAAAAAAAACGTATGCAGAGTTACATCTTGAGGCTACTAACTGTAAGACATTTTTAAAACTACTGTACTTGACACCACTTGAGACAGATACAGAGACACAAAAGATGTCACAATATTCATTGGTAGTGTAACAGAACTGCTATTGTATGGGTTTTTTGTATTGCTGTTAAGTATTGTTTTGTGTGTGTGTGTTGGAACCTACTGGGGACATGTTATATTTTGAAGTGATTAAACTATTTAATTGTGTGTCTATATTTTGGAATGGAATTATTTCTTCATTAAAAAGATTTTTAAAATTATTTTATGGAGTATCGTGTTTGTGGCTCATCTTGGTTTCAGTATTCCTGTTCTGTGGAGCCAAAGCATCATGTTTTTCAAAAGAAAGGAAACTGTTTCCCTGTGGTGCAGCAAGCAGCGTTTGCTTTGCCCACATTTTTTCCTCCCCCATGTCTGCAAAAGAGAACTCCTTCCACCACTTCCCCCAGCATTTCCAGGGTAGGGCTGAGCAGTGCCTGCTTTTAAATGGCCCCAACAGTTTTCTTCTTTCTTCCTGTCTTAAGTCTGGGTAGCTTCACAACCTATAGTGAAGTGTCCCTCCCTGTAAAACACCTGCCTTTCCTTCCACGTAACAGCAGTAAAAATTACCATAAGCAGAGACATCAGAGAACTTGTCCCCAGAAACCCAAACCAAAGCCTTATCAGCAATACCATTATTTTTCTTACCAGCTGTGCTTCTCTCTGTCCCTAGAAGGCACAGCAGTTTGGAACACGAGCATTTTAACAACTTTACCGTACACCATTCACACATTATCTTTTATTGCAAGCGGACTTAAAGTCTGTGATTTCCCAGTTACACTTTGCAGAAGATGTCCTTCCTTATCATGTGCTGATCTTTACAGCCAGCTGCTAACCTGAAAGAGCGCAGAGCTGCAAAGGGCAGTGGAGAACTCCTTCCTAAAGCAGCAAGTTCACACTGTGGCAGTGGGGCTCAGCTGATAGCCCTCAGGGAGATGTTTCAGTCCTTCAACTGCAAGAGTATCCTCCCCCTTTGCCACCCACCACAAATACACGTTTGGCAACAAAGCCTTGGGATCTACTGCTCCCTTCAACCAGGCATGGCAAACACTGCCAGGAGGCAATCCTGGGTGATGCTTTTCGTGGTGCTGCGGGTCTTCCTCAGTGCAGTTTATTGCAGGTACGGTGTAGACTCGTAAGAGCAGCTCTTTCCAGTAGACCCCGTTACAGCTGGCCATCCCCAAATGTGGCCCTGGCAGTGACACAGAGCCGAAATGCTCCTAGCTGTGCACAAGATGCGGCTAACTGGCCGGTGAGCTACATTTGCGTGTGGTCATTTCAAAGGAAGGCAGTAGCAACACACCGAAAATATTTTGTAATTCTCACCGTGTAGTTTAATAGCCCAGTATCCAGGAAGCAGATGAAAACCAGTCCACTGCCTCCTCTTGCAAAGCTGATTGCGGTGGTAGCCTATAAATCCTCAGGGTTTATTTGTCCTAATTCTCCTGTCTAGATGGAGATATTCTTCAATAAAGACAATCATTTTACGTTGTAAATTATTTGCCAGATATGCTGAACCTTGCCTCCTCAATCCCACTCCAAATCCATATCCACAAATTGTAATATATGATGATATATCATCAGCTTATGAGGATAACTCTGTTTTATCCATGCATAATCCCAAATTGCTGTATTTCCTCCTGACCCACAGGCAGCCTATGGCCATTTGGGAACAGAGGAGCCAGTGGTAACTAATTTATAGGCAAAGGCTGTTTTCCTATTTGCTTCTCAGTTGCTCTAGCTACCTTCTGTTCCCCACAGGAAAAACAGACTCATGCAGGAAGGAATAAATTAATTTAATTTGAAAAAAAAAAAGGTACTTGTCTTTATATCTGGGAAGCTGGCACCTTGGCTGCATCAGTGCTGAATTATGTGACTGAAAGTTTCTGGAACTTTCTAATAGCTACATAAATAATAATAATAAAAACTTTCTAAAAGCTACATAGAAGTTTTATTCAGCAGTACATGAATCTCTGGCCACTCTTCTAAAGTTTGTTGCAGGGGGCTATTACTCGGCAGTTGCATGTTTCCTTCGAATCAGCCCTTCCTCCTGGGCAAAACATTTGGAGGCTGTAAGAGAATGCGGCAGGAATAAGAAGCTGAGCCTATCAAGGAAATAGGTTAAGCGGGGTAGGAAAAGAAATCTGATCTATTGTTGCAGATGAAGAAATGTATTGAAGATTTTCATGGTCTTCGAGATCCTCTTATCTAAAACCCCAGATAATCCACAGATTAAAGATTCTCCCTTGTTTCCTTCTGAATGGCTGTCGCACACTCAGTCAGCTGCGGATTAGCGCAGATACTCTACCCAGCAAGTACAGCACCAGCACACGTCTGGCTGCAAAGGAAAAAGCCACAGAATTAGGCTGTGGCTTTCCTGGGCTTCCCGCTCCCCCGTGAGAGTTACTAGCTATCGGTTCCCTGTGACCAACAGATCCCCAGGCTGGAATAAGCTTGTTTTTAATGGCTCACAAGTCTGGGACTCTCTAGAAGAAGCTGCTCTGGGGACGTGACCTCCCAGGACAAGATAAAGGTCCTGGAAATTTAGCTGGTGCCTAGCCAAAGGACTGGAGGAAGTTGGTCTATTCAGGATTTGGGAAGAGTATCTTTTCCAATCGATTTGACGAAATGAAGCTAAACATTGAAGGTGAATTCATTAAAAAGAGGGAGGGCGATGTGGACAACCTGGTTATGGAATGAAAGGCAGGCAGGGCATGGGTAGCAGGAACTGGTCATATACTGATTTATCTGAGGAAGGAATATGGAAAGAAGAGGGATGGTGCAGATGAATCTGAAGGTCAATATGTGGTAGACAGAAAATGTTCAAGAGAAGTAACAAGGGAATTGTGCAGCCACATCAGGTAAACTTTGAGGTAACATGACTAATACAGCTTGAAGATAATAAAGACTAGAAAAATAGGCAATGAGAAAGAATGGGTGCTTTTATGCGTCTTAGAAGGAAACGCAGGAGCTCATGTTGCAGGAGCAAGGTTTTGTCATTGGCGTGCAGCATTATCAAATGCAGTTTGCTAATTCAATATAACATAATTTACCACTAACAAATTAATTTCCTCATGACTTACTATTTTACATAACACTCAACGGTGGCCAGATGGCAGATGTGTTAGGTCTGCTGCTTGTTATGCTAATTGTCAGCCAGAAAGGCCTCCCCCTTAACGGTTGCTTCTCCTCTGCTTGTTACATCCCAGCATTGTGCACAGCCCACAGATCTGGGGAGGGGGGAAGAGGCGTCCTGAGAGTCTATGTGTTGACTGGCTTTCATATTACTGCTTGGCTCAGGTTTGGGCCCTTTTGGCACATTCATATACAGAAGAGCTATGGGTCAAAATGGTTTCTAATCTGTGGATGTGAAAAACATTTGGACGGACCGTGCCTGCCCTGCTGTGCCAGGTAGATGTGTCTCTCCTCCCATACCCACAACGTTGCCTAGTCCAATTACGCTAGATTCTGGCTTTTTTGCTTTTAATATTACCACTTAGAGTAGCTGTAAATCCTCTGTGATATTGTGCATACACCACTGCTGATATCAATAAGAATTAGGTACTTAGCAAGCACTGAAGCTCCAGGCTTCTGTCGGTCCTTCTTTTAAGTCTTCCTTCACATGAACACGCAAGAACTTACAGACCCGGTAAAACGATGTTTTCATCACTGTATAGGTGCAATTACACTCAGAAACCCTCCAGATCCACCTCAGCTCTGCTTGGACCTGAAAAAACACCCTAGTGCACTCTCTGCAATGACAGCAAAGTAGTATTTTTAAATAGCGTTACATGCTCTCTGAATTGGTTATACTTCTGCTACCTAAAGGTGTGTGCTCGCTCTCAGCTAATTTACCTCGAGAGCCAAAACCTCTCTCAGTCTGAAGTGCCCCAGCAGACTGAAATCTGTTTGTTTCAGCTGAAAGGCTGACATTAGAGCTAGTGCACACAGTAATGAGCACTCAAGGGAGCACCGCTCCCAGGGAACCCTCTCGCCACTAACTCCGAGTCACCCGTCTAGTTGAGGACGCTTCAGTGGAAGGACATTTTATGCTACATCTTGCATCTAAGTTCTCACAAATTAATTGGTTTCATGCATAAATGTAAGGAAGGAGGGACGTACAACTATTTTCTAAGGTCACAACTGTGAGAAATGTATGCAGAAAGACACCAGTTAGCCAATTAAAAATTATGTTTATAAAGGCTATACACTGTCAGCACATCTCTAGCATTGGTTGTGGCATTGTCTGACAACTGATCATTAACAGGAAAATTAACTGGTTTTGGCTTCAAGTTGAGGTTGGAAAGTCCTGATAGTGCCTGCAGGACTGGAAGCTGAAAAACAAAACCGTGTTATGTCTCGTTGGGGATCCATCCCTTAACCTAAAGGGAGCAAAACTGGAGGACTGAGAACAGATGAAAAACAGATTACAGTTTAAGTAGCTATTCAGTGGCCAGCTACTGCTTTTTGTTGAACAATTTGTTATTGTCCTTAGGTGCTATGCTGCTGGTAGCAATACATCTCCGGTGCTGCGTTAACGCTGCCGAGCGGCAGGCGGGTTCCCGGCCGCGATTACACCGCGGGGGCCCTCCTGCTCTGGCTCTTGCTGTGCCATTAGGTACAGCTGAGTTAGAGCAGGCAGGAATTTACCCTAATAGCTCTCTCGAGTTGATAGCAAGGCTGCATCTGGTCAGCCCGTTAATAAAATGGGATGAATAAGCCTAGGGTGTTTCCCTTGGCAGCTGAAACCTTTTCTGAGACTGGAATCGTTTTCGTGTCTTCAGCTACGTAACAGAAGAGACAGCAGTACTAGCAGTCATCTTGGTCATCTCTGGAAAGTATGACCCAGTCTAATTTGAGGATGAGGTTTTATAGTGGATCATGTAATAGTTTGAAGAACAAGGGCTCGTCCATCAGGTCGTTCCCCGATCCCTCACCGCAGATGGGGCACAGAGCAATGGTCACTAAACTCCTTTGAAGCCCTGCCCGTCCTCAGCTTCAGCACACACGTTGTCTCTCCGGGCGAGATCGGGAATACAAAACCGCTTCCTCTCAATCGCAGGTGCTGTGAGTGTGCTTAAAATAAAAACATTTGAATCTGAAAAAAATAACGGTATTTATTCGCTCACCTCTGAGTGTAAAGCTCGGCCAAACAGAACGTAGACCAACACGTTAAAAAATTCTGTGAAAGGCTGCGTTGTAATTCTGCTGAGTGTTTTTGTCATACGCTGTTTCCTAGGTATCCGTATTTAAAATTCAGGGACTTGTTTCTAGGAGTTATGAGCTGTAAGAATAAACAAATTATTGAAAAGATACAAAAAAGACAGGGAGTCAAATTTGGTCTGTTATACTTAGTTTGCTGTGCTGATTTGGTCATTTGTTGCCTAACGATGGCCTGGAAATGTAGACATCCAGCAAAAGCACTTCCCTTATGCACTTCAGCTAGTTTTCTGTGTCTCCCTCTGTTTAATCCTTGACACAGACAGACATATGTGCTCATACACTGATGAGTTTATTCTTGTTGTGTTAAATAAGAAATGTTTTTGTGTGTCTATTTCAGACTACAGGATGAGTAAGGTGTTACAAGAGATTACCTTATCCTATGTGTATGGATGGGCTTGTTATCATGTTAATTGTAAGGAAAGGACACCTATTTATTGCACTTGCTGAGCCCTCTCAGGAAGCCCTTGCTCAGGAAAGGAGAGAGCAGTGTTTCGAGCGCCCTGACAGCAGCCTCCCAGTCCGACGTCAGCCGTACCCTGTCAAAGATGGGATTCCACCTTATTATGTCGCTGTATGGTGACGTTAGCATAAATAAATTGCAGGCCTTTGAAATAGTCTCAGCAGACAGGTTTTTGAAGATAAGTTTTTCTCATACCATGCAGACCTAAAAGAGGTCTCATGCATTCTTTACAATCCAGCGCTGATTGAAAGGGTGATTTCTTTCCCCCGTAAAGCTGCAAAATTGTCTTGAAGCATTTGTTTTCAGCAGAAAGTTGGCACTGCTCATAAATGAAGTCACACTGTAGGAATTAAAGGTACCCGCTCTCGCAAGTGCTAGTCTATAGATTGTGCTCTCCAGTGCCGTTCCTTTTATCTCTGCTGCCTCAAATCGAATGCGCATGTAAGATCTGAAATCTCATACAACCTACAATCCACGAAGATATGTTACTAAATACATCGCATGAAGACTCGCATGCAAGAAATACTTTCTCCCATGTTTGAGACTTCATTCCTATGCGTATCTTTCACAGTTCCAAGAACAAATACACCTTCAAACTATAGATGGATACGTACTGTCTTCCTTATGCTACCTGTTGTGATTCTCAACAGGGAGTAAACTTTCCCTCTTAGTTGTAATTAGCACTACTTATACCCTACTGACATTATGTGTACTTGTTTACGTGTGTCATATGTAAATACCAGGAAAAACTAACTATTACAAATTCACTCCTCATAGAAGAATATCGGCCTGATCCACTGTGCTCTGGTGAAAAAGATAAAACTCTTCTCTTCAGAAGCACGGGACCAAGGCCGATATGGAAGTCTCTTATGTGGTAAAATGTGGAAAAAGCCTCAGGTTTTCTTTAGATTTTTTAAAAATCTGAAAAGTAACACCAAACCGACTTGAAGCAGGAAAAAAAGTCAATTGATTTTAAAAAAGAAAAAATTATGAGTCAAATATGAAAAGACATAGGAGACTACCCCTGCAGTCCTATTTCTGGTGCTCCGAAGAGGTCCTGTTCAGGATTCCAAGAGCTGGGAAAAACCCCAAGGCAGGGCTGCACTCTTCTCTCTGATCACCCAGAATGCACTTTTTGAGAAACAGGCCTTCCCTTCCCCTGAATGTTTTCTGAGTATGTTGTACTATCTTAATTTTTCACTCATTTTTATCTCATTCGGTTTCAGATGTATTTGGCTGGCCCCTGCCCTAACTGGAAAAGGTTTGGTTTTATTGACAGAAGGTCTCAGTCAACTTTCCTACCACCCTGTGGAGACCAAAATATTAAGTTAAGTGCTAGAAATTTATTTATGCAAGTTTTATTGACCTCTTCCCTCAGATTTTGGTTACTAAAACCCTAGCTAAGCAGGTAAATGTATTTGTGTGTGACAAAGGCAGAGACAGATAGTGAAGAGAGTCAACATTTCCCTTATTAAGAGTTATCTTCCAGTCACGCAAAACTGCAGTCACACAAGTTAGAGGGAGGGAATGGAAAAACCATTGAGATAGCTATGAAAAATACAGAAAGACATAAATTCGTATATATTTCTTTAAAACAGTCATTTGCACATCTGTCTTCTAAGAAAACCTGCTGCATTGTCACTAACAGCTGTTTCCTGACATTGAGCCAGATTTCTACTAGTAAAATGGAAAGTAAGTAGCAAAGCTGTAAAACTAGAAGAATTCAAGAAAAATAAATATGCAATGAAATAAGCTCAAAAGGCCAGGGTTTATTTATTGAAGATAAGGACTTTCCTGTAGAAAATAACTGTAGGAATGGAAGAGTCATGTAACATTTTTCATGACAAACAAAAACAATGACAAGCACAGCTTTTTGGCATGACATTAAGCTTGAGATTTTGAACAGCCCTTTTCACTGCATGTAGAGACAATAATCCTAGTGCTATGTGAGCCAAGTCTCTGGCACGCTGCATAGTTTTCAGCCATCCTCTCATTCCACCCAGCAGTCCCAGCTACTGTGTGGCTTTGTATGAAATCTTGGTCCATTTATTTGCTCTATACTCCTTCAGGTTTGCAGGAGAGAGTGGGACTAAAGAGCAGTGGTGAACAGCACCAGGAAAGAAGCACTTTAGAACTATTTTAAAGCATTTCTCTGCGTTTGCTTGGGCAACTAGCAAATTGATACATAAGTGTCGTCCTTAGCATGAAGTCATATGCAAAACCCCACTGTTGGCTTATATTTTCAATTTATGGCAAAAAAATCCTACTGGGTACTATCGCTGTATTTCTCCTCCTTAATATCTCTAATGTAATGAGATGTTTCTTTTCCAACATCGCCAACCATTGACCCATTCTTCTTCATCCTGTTCATCATCCTCACACAGAGCACAGTCCATCCACACATCTGTGTTTCAGCTCACCTCCATCTTACCCGACATTAGCAGGCAGAAGCAGTGTCCTCACCCGCCTCACAACAGCAGCTGAAGAGTCTCATTTCGTCCCAGCAACCAGGAGGCAGTTGGTATCCATGACCATGTGCAGTTTTTGACTTCAGATTAAATGCTATTCTAAAATGCACCCTGATGAGCTTCCTAGGTGGACAATCTCCTTCCTGGCTTTAGGAAACGTGGTAGTGAGGCATCTCTTTGCTCCACAGATGGGTGGGGTTGGTTGCAGCATGCTCAATACACTTCTCCATCCCGCAGCTTTGTCTTATCAACGGTTATAATCAGGCCTCATACTTCAGGGCTTCACACGATCATCGCTGGGGGTCAAGAGGGGCCCTTTTCTTCCTAGTTCACAGTCGGTCTTTTGTAGGGGAGAAGGGAATCGTCGTCTTCCGGGACGAGCCCTTCTCGGAGAGGTCACATTTAACTTAACGTTGAAGAAATTAGCAAGATTCACAAGAAATTAACGATGACCTCAAAAAGAGAAAGGATTGTTTTTTCCCATGCTTTTTGCTACTTACATGCTGCAACAAAGACCTTGACTTTGCTGGCTTTGAAGATTCTCTCCTTCAAGAGTATCTTTGTTTTCTGCACAAGATACCTCTTGTTAAGCCTTGAAAATCCTGGCCACTGGAAAGTTAGTGGAAATGTGACTCCACAAGAGCCTCAGGATTAAGCAATTAAGGAGGAGAGGAGCTCTTAGGCAGCCCGTAAATTTGGGGGACTTTTAGGCAGCCCGTAAATTTGGGGGACTTTTAGGCAGCCATGATGCAAGTCATACAAGCTTTGCGCCACTTCCAGCACCAAAGGGGTGTGAAATAGCATAGGTGCCAACACGAAAAAAGGCCTCGGTTCATTTGTTGATTTCTCAAATGCCTGTTTAAATTCAGTGAGGACTTAACTTTTTAGGGTGCCTTTGCTTAAGGTTAAACACCACGACACTTCATTAACGTGTGACAGCTGGGGTCCCCAGGGGAGCAGCACCTGCAAAAGCAGAGAATAGATCTGGCCTTACCAATTTTCTGAGATCAGGGGAGATAGATTTGGTGAGATGTTTGTTTCTTCTTTTCTACAGAATTGCATTTGACCTTCAAAAATGCACCTGAAAGGATGATTACAAAAAGCACAACATTGCTTTAAAATATTTATCATGGCAGGTCGCTTTTAAAATATATTTGAATATCACTTCTATTTAATGATTTTCCAATTTTATGTACAGTTCTAACATGAATAAAAGATTTTTTCTTCATTTTATGGATTAAAAAATGGATTCAGAGAAAACTAGTCGTAAGAAAGAGAGAGAAAATTTTCAGAGAGGCATTGCAATGGCCAAAAGGAAGAAAAGCTCCCCAGGAACACACAGGCGATGTTAAAGAAAATAGCATTAACACATTCTAAAATGAGAAATTTTAAAATTAGACTGTATATTACATTTTTAACAAACTGCATGTGGGTGAGTACAATCAGGCAAAAACTCCACTTACACCTGGAACGGGCAGAAAAGGGGGGGAGTATGCATATGCATATGTGCATATGTGGAGGTGCAGGAGAAGTGGCCGCAGAGGGCAGAGGCCGAGCTCAGCGGTGGCAAGGCCGGATTTTGGCAGCACGGCTACCTCGTGCCCACCACATCCCCACGAAAAGCAAGGCTATGCAGCAGCCAGGTCGGGGTAGTCCGGCTGTGCCAAAAGAGGTGACGTATAGCCCCGGTTTAACACCACCCTTCTCCCTTTTGCGTTTATACCCGTCCTTGGCTTGGTGTTCGATTTCTTGGAAAGCAGGGTGTTGAGTCGTACCTACGCTGCACACCACAATCTGGAGAAATGTTGTTGCAGAGATTTCCTAATTCCCGGGGGACTGTCCAAGTTCGGTAAATGCCAAACTGCTCAGCGTGTTCCACAAACATGTTACTGCTAGAGCGAGAGGGGCTTCAGGAGAGTGGGCAAAGCCAGAGGACGTTAACAGGCAAGAGTTAACATGCTGGCAGCGTTATCCCAGTCTGTAATAACTGTATCGGTGCTGGTTAAGTTAGTGAGCGTAGTTGCAAAACCTGACGGCTTTGTTCAGGCATCCATCAAGACTTTCAAAATTACTTTATCCACCCTGTTTATGATGTCACATAGCAATAGGTGAGTTATTGAGTAAAACTTTAAGTTATTGCATAAGCAAATGGTTTTGTTCCTACCCCAGCTCCCCTGCACAGGCAGTAATGTGCGTCTGTCACGCTTTGCAAAGCTCAGCCCAAGATCGCAGTTCAGCTCCCTGGCCAGCAGTACCGCCCTCTTTCTTCCTCTTCAAGCTTGCTTCCACACATCTGCTCTGGTCGCATTTCTCCTTACTGAGCTCAGAAAGAAACTCCAATAAATTGCCCATGGATCCAAACTCTCTGAAACACAGTTTCCAGAAATTGGATCAGTCAGCCGCTTGTGCATCTTCTCAGCTGAGGAGAACATGTCCAAATTATCCAGGTGCCTATTGCCCTGCCACAGACGGTGCTGTCCAAAGCCAGCACACCTCGAAGCAGCAACGGCTGAACCCCACTGCGCTGTTAACTTGGCTGTTGGCACAAGTGTGCCTCATCCCTTCCCTTCTGCAGTCTCCTTCCATGGCGCTTCTGAGCAGAAACAGCCAGAAATCGTGTGCACTTAGTGCACGTTCTACCTTATTTTTAATGATCTGAATAGTATGTGAAAGTAGACTAAAACTAATGTAGTTAGCCTACCACATGTACTATTAATGTAGTTTATAAAGTAGTTTTGCATTTCTAAAAGTACTACTAATGTAGTTTATAAAGATTAATTCAGCCTAAAGGGAATGTGTGGAGTCTAGGAAAACATCAGCTTGCTACACTGCTCCAAGGTCTCACAGTTCGGTGTCTGCTGAGAGAACTGAATGGTCAACCTTTGCTGATAATCTGCTATTCGTACTTAAGTTCAAAGTGCTGCAGAAAGTGTGACACACAGTACTGAATGGAATTTGTGCCCTGGTATCTGCCATCTACTAAGTCACCAAAAAATGCAAATGCTTTTTTAAATAGAGAAGTATAATATAATTGTCACCCTGGCATGTCCACCACGGTCTCCGGCTGAATGAAGCACACAGGAAGTCCGTTTCCTGAATTACTCAGAAGAGAAGAGGTCGATACCAGCACCTCAAACAACTGCCAATTTATAGTAGGCGACATCCATCAGATAAAATGATTAAGTGATCAGCTTTCCAAAGCGTGACCCCGATTGGCCAACAAAGATGCGGAGTGCAGGCACTGCTATGAGTGCACCTGTCAGGGCATATTAGCTCTGAGAAATCATTACCCACCCTAGGGAGGAAAATGAGCAAAGTAAACTCCCCCTCCCCATCCCCTCCTCCTTACTGTGGGTAAAGCGGCACTTTCACCAAGCAGGAGAAGGAAATGGAGTAAAGTTTTCTCTTGCTGCTGGGCAACCGTTAACTTTTCAGATCTATTCCTGTAGAAACAAAAGGCATATGAGTGAAAATAAAGTTCGGAAACAGTGTTAGGAGAGCTTTTACTGCCATCCCTAGCCTGCCTTTTGTGAGAAGTGATGTTGGAAAGGCCTGAGAATTATTTCTTCCTTGTCATGTTGAGCTCATGCTGCCTGAGCACTGACAGCTTTAAGTTCAAATGACACAACAAAATACTATTACAGTATTATACTATACTATATACTAGGAAGGGTTTTCCTTGTTGTTGGTCCTGACTTCCAGAGCAGATACTATCTCACTGAACCTCAACTGTTTTTCCAGGTCCTGGAAAAAATAAGTAGCTCTGCCAAGCCTTGTGCTTCCAGCACATGCCTGAGTCTGTGAGAAGCTGCTGGTCCTCCTTCCCTGTTCCCGGAGCCCCTGCGACACCAGGCCAGTTGTCCCACATGGCAGGATCTTGCACTTGGGGTTGTAAAAAGAGCATGGAGCTATGAGGCTGCGAAAATGTAGGCTATTTAACAGCGAGTGGCACAGGTTAAGCTGAGCAAATGCAGATAAACAAGGTGTTTAGCATCTCCAGGTTTAGCACTTAGAGTCAGCATCACTGGGAATGTCGTCCTGTTCCGATTATCCACACATTTCAGAGAGCCGAGGTCTGAAGGGTCACGACTGTGTTGTATGAATAAATTGGTACGTAAAAATTGAAGTAGGGAAAGGTGGGAGATTAAGGAATGGTGAGGGTATTTCTAGGCTTGAAAACACTCAATTTTGTAAAGTACTTGAATATTGAAAATCTAACTTGTTATTGTGGATAAGACTTTTTAATTACATTTTCGTTCTATGCAGTGACGTTTTTATTGTTGCTGCAAAGGATCAACATGTTTCTTTTTTGTTTACCTAGTTCTGAGGCCAATGGAAATTGTAAATTATTCTCATTGTTACCCATGTCAGCTTAAAATCTTTTTTCACTGGATTATTATATCAGTCTTTAATATTCACATTCACATTCAGCCACAGCTACCGTATATCATGTACAGAATACAGGAGTCTATGGTGGGGACAATGCCTACAGTGCTCTCTTCTCGCTCATTCTTAGCTCGTAACACGTATAAAGTTTTAGGCTGAAAGACAGAGGTTTTTGGCACACAAATTTGACAAATAAGTCTCTCTTTTGACATGTCTTGTTAATGTCATATTTTCTTTTTCTGTGATTTAAAAAACCAATAGCAAACTTTGTGATGCTTTGAGAATGCTTCTTTTTACACCCCTCACCCCACCAAAGTTCTGCATTAGAATATTAGTAGTAAGAAAAAATACATCCAGTATATATATAGTACAAGGTGGTATTCCTTCTGGTGGCTGACATGACGCCATTGCTGATGGAGATAGATAAGGAGATAAAGAGGCTGAAGCTAAAACATTGCTTTTCTAAACCAATTGTGTACCAGACTGAAGGTAGGAGGAACATGCACCTGTGACAGCAAAGCTCTCAAGAAAAACCTTGAGAAA
Organism: Struthio camelus; assembly: GCF_040807025.1. Classification (NCBI taxonomy): domain Eukaryota; kingdom Metazoa; phylum Chordata; class Aves; order Struthioniformes; family Struthionidae; genus Struthio; species Struthio camelus. The sequence continues at coordinate 141,517,199 of NC_090943.1, read as the reverse complement.
GCATCCTGGGAAAAATCTTGACTCCATCAAATAAGATTTTTACTACCAACTTCTAGAAAATGAGATGCTCTCTAGCTCACCCCAGCTGCATCTACTGGTGCTGTCGATGATTACAGAGCAGGCTAGGATTTAGCTAATCTGGAAACATGGCCCAGTATGCATTCGGCTGCATAAATGTTTAGCTCTGCCTTGTTATATATCTGCAAGCGCCACTAGGCTTAGAGGCTCAGTACAAATATTAGCACAGCCAGTCTTCTTTGCTTACTCCCCTGTACACTACTCACTTGGCCAAGATCCTCAAAGATACTTAAGCATTTTAATAGCTTTCAGGATCTTGGCCATCCTGCTGGACTTTGCAGCCCTGGAAGTGCCAGTCATGACCCCCTGTCATACCACAGAGGATTGAAAAGATGTATTAAGCAAGTCAAAAACATGAGTACAGTCAAGGTACTTGTGGGCAAGGTTTAATTCCCACATTTGCCACGGATTTCCTGGGTGGCTGTGGGTATGTCACTGAATTTCTGTGCGTACCAATTGCCCATCGCCAGGATGTGGCAGCAGTTCTCATTTCACTTGGTTTTCTCTTTTTAGAATGCAGTTCAAATACAATTAATACCATGTAATATCTAAAGGGTCTCCGTCATCTTTCCTTCCCTCTTTTGATGTCTTGTTCGGTGTCCTCTCAGCAGCTGTCCTACGCTTCAGTCTTGGATGTACTAATGAAGTCCAGAAAATCATCCTGTGGTGGATGGGAAGACATGCAAGTGTTTCCAAGTTCACCCTGGAAGGGAAGCATGGTGCAGCTGGAGCACAGAGTCCAAAAGCCCAAAGAACCAAATACTGAGAAGTGTTTCTGAGTTCTGCAATAGAAATACAGCCCAAGAAATCCAGCAGGAATTTTCAGGGAAGGTGCTCAGATCAAAAATGGTGAGTAAAACAGAAAATCCCCACATGCAGACAAGTGGGAGCCCAACCTTGAGTGAAAATTGGGGTACAATCACAACATGGTTTTGGGGAGTTTTGGTGAGAAAGTCAGATTGTGCCCCTCTCCACATTCCCTTGGTGGCAAAGTTGGTCACATCACTGCATTTTGAATATGGCTTTGTGCTACTATTTAGCCTAGACCACCTTTCCTTTAGAAAGTGGGCAAGGTCCTGCAGCCTTTATTTTCAGTTCATGCAAAATTCCCAGACAACGATGGTTCCGTAAATGGAAGAGAATCAATGCAAATACTTTGAATAAAGGCAGATCAAAAAATAGGCCTGGCACCACTTCTTTTGGCCTCTTCACTCTCTTCCAGTCATTCTTCTGAGGATGAGTAATGCTGCACCATGGAAGCTCGCATCTGTCCATGAAACCTTGCTGACTGTGAAAAAATAATAGGGTTGTAAGTTAACCTGAGGCACATAACAAACTCTGAATAAATAGCAGTGACAATAGATATAGTGAGAGCAAAAACTGAAGTTTTGAAGCAAGAAGGAAAAGTTCAGAATAGGGTGACTCAATAGCTGAATGTTTACCTTGGGCCAATGTGTAAGTCCATAAATCGTATAGCAGATTTATACACTGGCATCCTTCGAGCGATCACTGATTCAGCAAGAAGAAGTTACAACCTGTCACATGTCAATATTTTTCCAAAGGTGAGAAGCCATGAGGCAATTTCAGCCCCAGTGTCTCTCCAGGCCTGGTTCGCTGATGGTTGAAGGTGGAGGAAGGTCCTCAATCGATTTCCATAAACATTAGATCAAGACCTACAGTCATGAGAAGCGCAAGCAAGCATTTGTCACCTCAGACCATGGAGATGACCAATGAAAGTATGCATACTATTTTGCACACAAAGGAATGGAAGCCTGTTTTTAAAGTCCTGCTTTTCAGTGGATCTCCATTGTTACAGCACTTTTAGCTCGTCACTATCTCCCACCACACTGCACATCAGAAGGAATTGCCATCTCACTGCCAAGAAATGTAAATCACAGCATGCCTGAGTTTATAGCTCCAGAGTCCCTCTGAGATCGTGCGCTGGACCATTCCAGCAGAAGTGCAGCTATGTATAAGCCTGAACACAGTTTGTTATTGGCAGAGGTTACTGCTCTCCAGAGAAGGGAGAAAAAAAACTTAACATGAACATGAAGGGGCTGCAGCTGCCTTTTAATCCTTTGCTGCTAGCTGCTTTACACTTGGACAGGAGCATGAATACAAAGGAAAGGATCTGCCCAAGGCTGAAATTTTTGGCTCAGATTCACCCTGACATAAAGCAAGAGCAGTTCCCTTTGGGAATGGTACCTGCCTACACGTTGGCTGAAATCATCCCATGCCGGAGGATTTGTTCACATGCTCTGCTGGAACAAGGCTGCTGCTGTTCTGTTCTTAGGGCTGCTTTTGGAATTGAGGAACATAAAAACGAAGGCGCAAAATGAGCAATTACACCAACTCTGTATGTCTGTAAATCACAGGAATGGCTGCTGACGGTTTAGCCTTGTGCAGCTGATGGGTGTCCTCTGAGGAGCGTCTCCAGCACAGTTTCTAGTGCAGCAGGCAGCAAGGGTGGTGCGGGAGTGCGGCCAAAGCCGCCAGGCCGCGGTACAGACGCAGTGCAGATGTGGGGCACGCCGTCTGCGCGACACTCCATCTCCATGGCCGTCATGTCCGCTTGGCAGCCCCTGTGCCCTTGGGTGGAGCAGAGCGCGAGTACGGCACAGGGCAGCACAGAGGCGGACTGCCTGGACAGACCAGCTCTGCAGATAGGACGGGGACTGCCTGTGGCTTGTCATGCTGCTTTCAAGTAGAAGTCCATTAGAAAAACATATTCATAGAAAATAACTCCAGTGAAAATCTGTAAGTATATTTAGGTGCTGAAATACACTCAAAAGCCACAACAAATGCTTTCAGCATTTCCACACAAAATAACGCATAGGAGTTGTCTGAACTATTTGCAATGAAGAATTTATTCTGAGTATATAACCCCTTTTCTCTTCATGGTTTCTTTGCAAACAGACTCAAATGTCTATGATTTCCTTTCTTAAATTAGTCCATAAATGTTTTATATAGCTCATTTTAGTCTGTGCAGGCTCTTGGATGCTATATGGCTTTAGCCTGAAGCATTTGCTTATCCTGATTTGCTGCATGTTCTGATTGCTCATCTAAACAACAGAAGTTATTTTTCTTCCGTACTATAGGAGTGAGTCTGCACAGATGGAAAGATCATTTGTTATTACTCTGCTGAGAACCATGTAAGAGATCCACATTTCAGATAAGAAGGAATGCATTTATTTCCCCAACCTATTTTCACACTGTTATAAACCTGTTGCCCAAGGAAATCAAAGCACTCACTGTATTAAAATAAGTCATACAGAATTCTAGTGTACCACTACCCATATTTGACAAATAAGAAATATGGAAGAAGGAGAACAAATTAATTTGCCTTGGGTTGCACACAAACAGAAGGAAAAGCTAAGAACTGAGGTCATATTTATTTGGCTGCAATAGAGTATTCTTTAGCAGTGAAGACATTCTCCTTTTTTTTTCAGAATGCTATCTTATGATAATTAGTGAAAGAACATAATATTAAATTAGGATTTTTTATTTTTGCTTTTCTATTTCTGTAGCTACACAGAGTGAGATTTAGATGTAGGTTAAGCAATGAACTCTTTGTCCAGTGAATCTGTCCTGTACTTGCCCCATTTGCTTTTCTGGGGAAAAAATAATGCCTGTCCATCATCTTTCTATTTCTCTGTCTGTTTGTGCTGATATACTCTCTTAATTTTCATTTGCTTCAGAAGTAATTTATTTGCTCATATTTCTCTAATTGGATATGTTCTGTAGATCAATTTTCATTACACTGCATTTCTGCTTCACTGGCTGTGAGGAATGAGCCATGAACTGTAGATCATATCTGTTCCTGGCCAGGGGAGAAAATCAAAGAGATGGTCAAACCTACTTCCTATACAATCTGATAACTTGAGCAATAATCTTTTTTCATCTTTCTTCTGACCCCTAGGAATATGACTTATTAATCAGAACTTCAAATGAAAGAGGAGGGAAAAATAAAACTACATGCAGCACAATACCATGACTTAAATTAAGAACCTTATTCAGTGATTCTCTCTTGGATTCAGAACTGCAGTAGGGCAAAATGCATTCTTAATCTTTTAATTAGAACTTTTAAATCTAATTCATGTGAGGTTACACTTGATAATACGTAAATACACGTATTTATGTAGAATACATAAAACTTAGCAGAAGAAGGTCTCAGACAGCTTATAAAAAAATGCCAAGGAGTTTCAATTGTTTCTTTCTATTCTGGAAGACAAAATCTATGGAGAAAAAAAAAAAGAAATACTTTAAAATATTTTATCTGAAAACTAAAGATAAATTCAAAGTACTGATGCAATGGATTGTACCTCTAGATTATCAGAAAACAGCTGAGAATATACTTATTATCTATGTTCTGGTTTGAACTCTTTTGACGTATCAGAGTACTGGTTTACTATGTCATATAGCCCAAGTATTCAAGAATCACAAATCACTCAAAAAACCATGACATTGACTTGAAATCCAGGAGAGTCTGGTTCTTTTCTGTTGACTCTGGGAACTGAACATACAAGCTTCAAAGATTAAAAGCTTTTAGCTAAAGCCCTAACTGCTAAAATGTCTCCCTTTTTTTCTCTCACTGAAAGTTAATTTAAGATCATAAGAATAGATATATTGGATGAGATTCAAGGTTTAGCTAGCCCAAGATCCTGTCTCTGGCAGTAACAAATTTTATATACTTTGGAAAGAATATAAAAATAAGCAGTGACAATCTCCTAATACACTTATCGGACTTCTGCAACTTGCAGCTCAGGGAACTTCTAGACCAGAGATGGTATCTTTGTATTTAACAACCCCTGTGGATTCTTCCATTAATGTATTCAATCAAAGTTTAACCTTTTAGATCCCCACCATCCTGTGGCAGTGAGTTCCCCAATGTATCTACCCGTTGTGTGAAGAATACATTTGCTCTTGCATCTCTTCTCAATCTGCCACCTCCTAGCTTCATGTTTTACCCCAAATTCCTTTTTTTGAGGGGACAGAAAACAGTCACTCCCTAATGACCTTTTCAGTGCCACTCAAGGTTGCATAGACCTCTCTGTCATATCCCCTCAGCTGCCCTTTTTCCATGCTATGGAGTGCAAGTCTACTAGTCACCCATGAATAGAAGTTGCTCCACATCCTTGATGCTCCTGGTTGCCCTTCCGTGTAGCTCTTCTGCCACTGCTATAACCTTCTAGCAGCGAATGTGGGGGAGAAACCAGATCCAGATGCCTCATGGGTTTTTATGCTGGCACAATGGTGAACAGCATAATCATGTGAAACTCGCAGCAAAGTAGCAAGAGTTAGCAGAACTGATCCAGTGGAAACAGCACAGATGACTCATTAGCAATGGAGGAAAGCACACAAAATCTAGCTGAGGTGGTGCTGCACACCTGTTTTAATCGCATTTGCAACTTCACTTCTGTATATTAAAAAACATGCTGATGTTACTGAATCATTACATTTGCTTAGAGATTCCAAGTCTTACTGAGATAATGAAAATATTATAAAACCCCAATCTGACGTGTCAATTTTAGGTCAACCTGCACTGATTACCCAGCTAGGGTTCCAGCCCCAATTGTTACTTTCAACTCCTCAAACCTTTATAACATTGTCAAGCTTCTGAATGAAATGTGCATCATTCAATCGTTGCCTTTACCATTTTATTTCAAATTTAAGAATAAAATACAGATTCCTTTTCAGAATGTTTCTAACAACTTAAATTTTCCTCATATCCATACATCTAAAGTTCTTCCATGCCAAAAGCTGAAATTTATCATGGAATAGCTCTGGTTACTGAAAAGGGCTTTCAGGGTTTTGTTAGGACTGATTGTGTTTGACTGATTTAAATCAACCTGGAGTTTCATGACTGGGCTGGAGTGTGCATTTCGTATAGGAGCTAGCAAAGTTTGCAGATGACAAAGGCCTCACTATCATACGTTGCAATTACTACAGTCACTACTGGGGTCAGCAGGGACTAAACCTGGATCCTTTGCTTTCCAAACACTAAACTTCCCTGCTCTGCCAGGAATATTTTCCTGATCTTGGTAGGAGCCATGAGAGGGGCAAACACTCATACACGTATGCTGTATGTGCATTACTAATTTGGCACTGCGGTGAAAACTGCATTGAAGTTACATGGAGCAGGGCTTTGGAGAAACCCCTGGTTTCGTCTCCATAGATCAAACGCATGCAGGTATCAGCCATGACCTGCTTTGTAAGTGCTGTCTGATATGGGAAACGTGCTCCACAAACTACGCTTCAGGTGTTCAGGAGTAGTGATCAGTCCTCAGGCCGCTATGGCAGAGATGCTCCCCAGAGAAAGCAAGCCCAAGCCCCTGAAATCCCACAAAAAGCTTCCTCCTTCTTCCTCATCACCTCGTGTTGCATGGGTGCCAGCTTCTCCTCACCTGGTCTCCAGTTCTCCAAGGCACCCAAGGGGCAGACTGAAAAGAGTGTTGCACGCATCGAAGAAGAGAGACTTTGGGTTCGGCGTCGTAGACCTAGGAGGTGGCAGCTCAGCCTATGATGTGCTGGAAGCTCATGTCGCTGCCTGACATCGCTGCTGGACCGCGGAAGTAACAAGCCTGGGCTCCGGCAGGGCTGGCAAGCCACGGTGCTAGGGACGCCGAAGCGTCTGTCTGTCCTGTCGCCCCGTGGCAGAGGGAAAGCCAAGGCCCACGATGCAATCCCAGCCCGCTTTGGCCTTCAGGGTCCTGCCGCTGTGTCAGCAACACTTCCTAATCATGAGGCGCACGGAGCAGCAACGTACTGACAGACTTATATATGACCTATACTCCTCTCTTGGGATGTGTCTGTTTGAAACACGTGGAGAGCTGGAGAGCAAAAAGAGCATAAATGTGCGTGTGCAATGGACAGAGAGCCGGCTCCAGCCCAAATGCAGAGACTGAGGCCATGAAAACCTTTACTTTTTCTGCAGTATTAACTCTGTAACTCAAGACGCTGAGCAAAGTTTGCTTTTGTTGATAGCTAATTTTTAAAACATATGGGAAAGGGATTTGAAAGGGATTTGTTTTTTTGTTTTTTGCCATTTGCTTCCTCCAAAGCACATGGAGAACAGTAAAAAGCAATAACTATTGCTATTGTGTATCTTTCTATCCAGTCTCATTAGTATCAGGGCATCTGCAGTGTAGCAAATTGTGAGTACTATTTGTTTAACTAAACTGTTACAAGCAGCAACTTTCTGGACAATTTGTAACAATAATATCTGTAGTCCTCCTCTTCCTTCCTCCTATCACTGCTACTGCTGGCTTTGCTCCCAGACCACTCCTCCCTTCAATGCAGAAAATATCTTTTAGTGCAAGTAAAAAGCAATACATCCCAATAATTAAAAATGTCTTATAGGTAAAATATGTTTATTCCTGCCTAGTCTGAGTCTGCAATATGCATTCAGTGTCCTCTACACACATTCAAACTACCACTTCATTTCTGATGAAACCCAACAAGCAGTACCGCTGAAGAGATATATTTCTTTGGCTGCAAATAAGTAATTAAGAACAGAATGATGGTTTTAAGAGAGTAGAACAACCTGACTTCCCTCTGTCCTCTTTAGAAATTGGAGGCTACTTGGGAATACACTTCCCAACACGTTTGTGTGTGTCGTATACTAAGAAAATGCTGAAATTACTGAGGTGTCTTCTTTGATTTCAGGATGTTAGACAAGTAATTATTTTTGAAGTAAGCTTAGACAAGACTTTGGGAATTATATTCTTAGCTTTGGACATTTGGTTCTTCTTGAGAGTGTGGGGTATAGTGGTCTTCCTCGGCTCATTTGAAAATCTCATTTCAGCTTCTGCTGTCACTGAAAGTCGGGAACTCCCAGCCAGCAAAGTATGCATCAATATGAATGTTTTAGTTCAGACGGAAGTGTTTTTTAGAGGGAATCTCCCGACTGTCCGCTCCGGGCTTTGTTCTATCTTGCATAGCAGAGTGAGAGGCCACAAAATGGATTCATTTGGATGAAGCCAAACCAGAAGGTGAGTGTTACAAGTGCACTTAATGAACTTCAAGTGCTAAGGCCCTTCAGCGCACAGGGCCAGACAAGAGCTAGTCCAAGGTCACCAGTCCCCAGCATGCATGTAACGTGGGCGGCAGGCTCTCAGCACTGGCACCTCACCCTGCAAAGCCACCCCCTGCCTGCTCAGGTGGGCATGGCCAGACCTGCTCCAAAGATAATGCATTTCGCTAAACTGCTACCAAAATAGTCAGCTCCTCGCAAAGTGGAGTCTGCGACAACCTAAATATGCTGATGCCTGAGTTACTGTCGTGGTGTGCTACCCACAGCACTTACTCATAGTGAAGTGCAAACAGTATGCAGGGTGGAAAGAAGGCAAAGGTGCGGGATAGGGATGGGGATACATTTTCTTAATATGGCTAATGGGGGAAGCTCTTCTTCAGCATCAGCGACACACTGGCAGGCCAGAAGCACTGGCATCAGCCCTTTGTAATTCTCCAGATTTGTGACTGCATTTGTGACAGCTTTTCAAAAGAACTCCTGCATACACTGTATAAAGTGCTCTGCATTTACCATCTCACCCTAACTCAACTTTCTTCTTAAGAGATCTCTATTGCCTGCTTAAATATGATCACTTCCTTACTGAAATCACTCTGACTTCAGTGCTGTATGCATTCTCAGTACTTCCACACAAGTTTCTACACGATAGAAATTGCATGCCTGAGTTTTCAGTCAAACTCTGAAGTTGTAACTTTGATCAGGAGCTGCCATATAGGCCACTATTTCACTTCTTCCTTGTGTTATTGGGAAGATATGAATATTTATATTTTATGTAAATGAAAACTAAGGTGATGTTTAAGTTCAGCAATGATGTTATTTGCTCAGAGGTCCAGTATCTCTTTCTTACTGTCTTTTGCAACTGTTCCTCACATATGATATTTAACTTAAAAATGAAATGCCTTTGTGGGATGGGAAGTTCCTTGCGGAGGCAGGCATTGCTTATGCAAATTGTTAAATCCTCTGGGAAAAGGTTTAGTCATTTGTCATTAGTTTCCCTATTACCCACTGTAATGGGTGAACAGGCACTCGTTTGAATATGTGTGCTTTCAAATGTCATATTTAGTAAAAACTCAACTTCTGTACAGAGAAATCGTTTGTGAACTATTCATAGAAAATCTCCAGTCTGACAGGAAAATGTGTTATTTTTTGTTCTCTTACTGTTAGGCACTATTATAAGATGAAGCCAAACGCGCATACATGGATAGTGCGCAGAATTCATTTCCACAGAGAACAAAGAAACACATGGTGACAGGGCGAACAATGTTATGGTTTCCTCAGCACTCTGATGACTGGGATATTCAGTCCCCTGGACTCTTCCACCATTGTTAGTTTCATTCCTTATATATTCACTTAGGCAAGACCTGATCCAGCTCTGTAAACATAATTCATTTATTTCTCACATAGCTTGTTTCTATGGCGACACTAAAACAGGAGATTTCAAATTACTTAAGCTTCTTAATTTAGAAACACCATTGAGGTCAGATGTCTTAAATGAAACTGTTTTAACCCATAATACTAGCCCAAGTGTATTAATTTGCATCTGGGTATCAAAATGTTTGCTGCTGCTATGATTACCCTGAGTGACCTCGGTTTCACAAGAGGAAAAATGTTGTTTTCAGATTAGATAGTTCCTCACTTTACCCCTTATTTCCCTGCTTCCGTTCCCAGCAGCCAAGGAAAGGACAGCTTGGCCCTCTCCAGCATCTGTTGCAATGAGATGTGCACCGTGTTTTTAAAGAAATGTTATCCTCCGAGTCAGATGGGCTGTTGTGAAGGAAAATCACCGAAAGTGTGTTCAGCATGAGCTTCAGCTCAGCTTCTTAATTATTCCCTCCAGGAGCAGAATTTCTCCCAGGCATAGTAAGGGCAAGTCTGGCTCCCCAAAGCAGAGGATGCCCTGGCTTGGCAGACACCTCTGAAGCTGAGGAGACCTTGTGCAGTGGCACGTTGCCTTTAGCATCCATTTTGTCAGACCTTTGCTGCTTTTCCTGAGGCTGTTCAGCCACGACGGTTCCCGCCGAGCGTTACGAGTGCGGGGATGATATTCTCACTCAGATGTTTATGCGCTCTGCTAGATGCCACACACGGTGTCTACTCAGCCATCTGCTTCTGTCCCACATATATCACTAGGATCCCACCTCCACATAGGTGACGTTTCCAAGGAAAGGAGCTCTTCAGCCTTGTATCACTGCTCCTCACTTTCTCAGTGTGTTTCTCCTAATTATCCTCTGATGGGTCCCAACAGCCACACTGGGGCTACTTTATCCTTACACAAAAATAGAAGACCTACCTCCTTTTCCTATTTTAACCACCTTCAAAATGCAACCTGTTCCTAGTCTGTTTGAACTACTGGCAAACATTACGCTGTTGTTGATGGCAAAGATGAAATTAATCTTGAGGGGCTTGCTTCTTTCCCAACTTGTGCAATCACAGTCCAATCCAGATATCTCCCTGGTGTTGGGAAAGCAATCACAAGCTTCACAAAGAGCTTACACACTTAAGAGACCCTGAAAGATTTAACTATCATTGCTTCTGTAAAAAAGCATCTTAATTAGCCAGTCTCTCACTGATGGTAACTTCTGCCATCTAATGAATAAAAATGTTGCCAGTCCTGAAACTTTAGGATCATAGGATTGCCCAAGATGGACTGCATCCTTTTGGAGATTAGATATTTGGCAACATTCAAGAAAGCATCCTAGTCAGGAAAGCATTTAGATATGGGCCTAATACAAACTGCATACTTAAGAGTTCTCCTAAAAAGTGCCTCGGGTAACCGGTACTGTTGCATAGCCCCTATTAATAACCTGTATACAGCATCTGATTCTTTCATGTATAGCCTGTTCACTTTAAAAGAATACATTTCTCACCACTATCTGAATATTACAGAGTTAGAAAAACTTCCCCTTGTAACGAACCATTTTAAAAGGCCACATTTGGGCCTAAACTAATGACAGCACCCTTGAAATTAAATGGACTCTGAAAACTCATTCATTCATTCCAGTAATGTGGTATATCAGGGCCATAGCAAGGTCACATAAGAGGGATTACTCTCCAGGGATACTGCTAGAGTGGGCAAATATGTAAATACAGCTAACAACCTAATTTTTAATGCTGGGACTGGGCTGAGGTAGCTTCCACCGAACACTGTCCTTCCCTGAGGCATGTATGTTAGGTAAAATGAGTGAGGGGGGGGGACTGTGCCAGAAAGCCCTACTTTGGCCCTGCTAGAAATTGTGTGTTAAGACAGTGACAGAAGCAAACTATCATACCCTACGTGACATGCTGTTCAAGCCTACCTTTGTCCAGCACAGCATCTAAGGTGATGAAATTATATGCCCTTGAGGAAGAATTTTCAGACTTATCCCCCTGACAATTCATATACTTCTCTACAAAATATTCCAAATAACAGTTGATATGTTACTTCTGCAGCACATTCACCATATAGAAAGTACTATGTGTGTGTCCAGCTGAACAGTGTAATAGCCCATTACTGCCATGACGGAGTTTGGGTTTTGTTTTTGTAAGGCTTTGGTGTGGAAAAAGAACTTCTACAAAAATACTGCACAACATGTCTATTAGATTATCATGTTGACACTAAATAAAGGTTTCTAAGCCTCCTCAAATTCTACTCTCTTCACTTGCGTAGTGCAGCTACTGAAATAGAGGCAGTAGAGGAGTCACTGTATACAAATGGGGATACGTATTCTTTAAAGGATTATACCCTACAGGACAGAACACAATATAAACTTACACACTTATAACATGAGTGGTTGACTGTTAAGCTGCAGTTCTTCTCTTATTATTTTGTTTCACAGTAACTTTTCTGGGTGCTGAGCACACACCAGCCCTGCTGACTCTATAGCGCCTCCTGTATAGGAAGAGGCGTAAGACCAGAGCTCTAGGCATGTTGGGAGTGCTCGGGTTAAAGGATAAAAATAAACATATCAATCAATAAAGCAAGTAGAAAAATGAATAGCTGTGAGAGATTAATGTTTTCTGAGGATTACCTCAGATGTTTCTGGATATCAAATTGTACGGTTTGACTAAATGGAATATTCTGTGGGAATGTTTTGTGGTTTTAGAGGACAGTGGGTCAGAGAGAAAAAAAAAAAGAGAGACTGAAAAGCTTTTATTTTAGCCAAGATGGGAATTTCACACAAGGAAAAAAACTTGTGTTCCTACCGGCGCTGCAAAATGACAATTTAACCAGACTAATTGTGGCATTTAGGAAGCAGTATTACTTGCCCTGTGATAAACTTGTTTCCATACATTCCAGAAGCAAGGGCTGCTGTTGTCTATTATACTAGGATCTATTCCAGTAATTTGAAATCCTTCCATTCATTTTAATGGGAAATATATCGCACATTCTAGCTACTGTAAAAACAAGCCAGTACTCACATAGGATCATTTGCTGCAGTTAGTGAAGTAATAAATGAAGAAGTGGATAAACATCAGAAAGGAGAAATGCTAAGCTTTATATTCAGATAGATGTCTTTAGTGAATGTCTTTGCTAGAAGAATCAGTGATACCTTCCCTTTACTTTTGCTATAGCTTTGGTGTAATAGGTGAGGTTCAAACGCTCACAGAAGAGCATCTAAATCACTTGTGCATTAGAGAGACTGGCATCCCTTTTGTTCCTTCCCTCCCTCTTTAACTGCACTCACTGATGAAGATGATGCGGATAATTAAATACAGCTATGAAGAATGAAAGTGAAAGTGCCCTATTCCCTCCTCTACCATGACCTGCAACTCGATTAACGTTAGGGAGGTTGCAGGGTCCAGAGGAGTTCAGGAGAAAGCCTTTGGTAATAAATTATACTGAGATTATATCCTGTAACCTAATTGCAACTGTTCCATCAGTGAGTATAGATCAAGTGTAAAGAGCTCTTAAAAAAACAAAAGTCACAGTTTGTCTGTGCAAGAAACATGCGACTGAAGACGAATGCGCCTCCCCTCACGCTCGGTGGTGGCAGATTATTTATCAAACTGTCCTGAAGGCAGTGGTCTTTCCCATTTCAGGGGCAGCCCTGACCAGGGCACAGCTCTCTCTTTCTGGGCTTCTGTTACAGTGGTTGAAGGAAAACCATGACACAAATGTGTTGCTTTGCCCTCTCCTTTGTTGATTTGCAGTCATTTTCTTGTTTTTTAAATGCTAAACAGGAAACCAAACAGGAGTCTAAGAATGAATTTCATTAGGAAATAACTAACAAGCATCTAATTTTTGAGATGAGACCAATGTTCATTTTTAAAACAGTTTTGTTAGGTAAAGCAAGTTTATTAGCACACCCAGCCTAGTGGTGCCTCTAGTTCCTGCCTCCAAAACAGTTGGTGGAAAACTACAAATGAGTTAAACAAAATGAAACAGTTTAGCATGCTGCAAACCTTTAAATTGACCCAGTCAGGTTCACACAGCAGAGGGGCTGGAGCATTTATGTGACCCAACCTCCTGTCGATCGGCTGTAAAGGGTCTACAACAAAAAGTAGCTATTTCTGCACCAATAGCCCTTATAGCATGTTAGTGTCTTAGCAGAATGGAAACAGAAAGTTTCTGAGGGAAGGAAATCAAAGCCACCATATCTAAAGGAAGGACAGGCTCAGGGTTAATGCAGAGGGTAAATCCACATGCCAGCCCCTTCGTGGAGCTCAGCGTCAGTCTGTAATTTTAAACATCCTCATTTTCAAGCATTCAGTACCTTAAAGCTCTGACAGATGATCTCTACCAGACCAAGGTGTTTCAGCTTAGGAAATTACAAATCGGACCGCACTGCACACTGTGACGTCGCACAAGTCCTGCTCCATCAGGAGCTCATACAGGAGTACCATGCTGCAGCTGAGACCGGACACAGCCTCACACCTGTGACAGTGGAGGGAAGCTCCAGTAGGAGGGGAGGAAGAGACCGGTGATGACATGCAGCTAAATCTGCCGCATGCTGGGTGCAGGTCTCCTCGTGTCATTTAAGACTGGACATACTGCAACCTGAAAGGATGCTTTTAACCTTGACACTTCATCTCTCTGTTCTGCAGCCTCCCTTCTACAAACTGAAGATAACTGAATTCCTCCACCTTTCAGGCATATACTAAAGATAAAATCACGCAACAGGAACTCAATCACTGCTGCGATAAGTCCCAAAGAAGACCATGCAAAAATAGCTTATCTGTTGATCTTAAGGCTCTATTAAATGTAGCCTGCAGATGCAGTAAAATCCTCTAATTGTTCTGTAGGTACAAAAATAGATTTCTTATCACTGCTGTATGAAGTGAAAGGATCAGGAAGAAATTTGGCAGATTTCAGACACTACCAAAAAAGCCAGGAAATTCTTCTGTCTTTGGATGTCAGCTTTTGAAGGACTGGCTACTCTGCGTGACCAGAGAAAGCTTTCCTCTTGAACTTTGTTCCTCTGAGTGGTGTTTGTGAACTGTGAGAAGCAGCAGAGCTCACGAGCGTGCCCAAGTGACCCAAGTGAGCATACCCTCCTCCAGAGCAAGCTTCGCAGCTGGCCGTCCCAGCAGAAAGAGGCAGCTCACACACTCATTGGCGGTGCTGGCTCTTGTGCTAACAGCGCAGGACTACCTTTCTTCCACCGAGAAACGCCCAGCTACCATGAAACGGGTTTTGAGCCCCACTCTGAACGCTGCGGAGGAAAGGCCTCGCGCTGGTCAGCGCTCGCCAGCTCCTCCACCCTTCTGCTTTGACCTTGGGGGTGGTGGGAAAGGTTGAAGCCCTTGTGGCTGTCTTCCCCTCTCCGTTTCCAGGCTGCCCCTCCCCTCGGTAATATGGGATATAGCCCCCTCAGTAAGACGGGAACTGCTGTGCCACGCAGGCAGTTAACGGGGTCCCTGGAGTAAAAGGAGACGGTGAAGAGCAGAGGAGCCTGTGAACCTATGCAACAGTGGAAAGAAGAGGTCCCATAAGGGAAGGAAGGGTTTAGTCATGCATAGAGCTGCTCTGTAGGGAACTGCATTATCTCCTCTCATATACATAATATACTACTGTGTTTAAAATACAGGGCTACAGCAAATGTAGGCTATTTATTTCATAGCCCAGAACTACTTAGTTTCCCCTATGTTTAATTATTTCTTCATTTAAACTTGTCCTAATCTAGCACTCAGGGCAAAATACCAGGTTGTATTAGAAGGGAGGGGAATGATCTGCACTGTTCCTCTTTTTCCCCAAGCCCTTCACAAAAATAGGAAAAACATCCTGCACAAAGATTGCCTCTCCCCAGCATTTACAGCTACACGACACGGAGCTTAAAAACATAGATTACTAGAGCGCACGTGGGCAGGACTTGACTAACAGTCCATCTGTGGAGCACCGAATTAAAGACAGGGCCTTGACAGCTTCCTCAGGCAATCTCACTTTCTGAGAGCAGGAGGTGGGATGATTTTCAAGGGGGGGGGGAGGAAAAAAAAAGTGAAAAAGGTGGTGGGCAATATCTAAGAGCTTGATAGAAATCAGCAAGGCGTTTCGCTGAGTGGGTTCTCCCACCGTGCCCCGCACAGGGGCAGAGAGCGGGCGGGCAGCCTGCGCCGGCGGCGCGCAAAGCCGAGCAGGGAGCGCGGCGGGGGCGCCCGAGGCGGCAGCGCGCTGGCTCCCGCCGCGCCGCCCGCCCGCCCGCCCGCAGCCCGCAGCCGCGCTCGCCCGCGGCCGCCTCGGGGCGGCGGCGGCGGGGAAGCGGAGCGCGGCCGGCAGGGAGGTTGTCGGCTCGGGGCGCGACCCGGGAAGGGAAAACCCTCCTCGGTGGCCGGGCCGAGGCGAGCGGCGGCGGGGGCGGCCCCGCGGTTCACGTGGCGGCGGCGGGGCGGAGCGGAGCGGAGCGGCGGCGGCGGGGCGGGCTAACAAAGCCGGGCTGTCAGCGGGCGGGCGGGAGAAAGGAAAAGCAGCAGCGGCGGCGGCGGCGAGCAGGTGAGGGCAGTGCCCGTCCGCGGCTGGGCTCGGCTCGGCTCACGCCGCCCCGGGCTCGGGGTGGCGCCTCGAGCGGGGCCGGGCCGGGCCGTGCCACGCTGGCAGCGGGAGAGGCTGGGTGGCAGCGGGCGGCGGAGCGGCGCGGTGGCCGGCAGCGCGATGTGCGCAGCGCCTGGGGCCGGGGCAGGCTGCACCTCGGGGCCCGCCAGCGCGGCCGTGCCGGCCGCGGGCGCGCAGCGGGCAGGGCGCGGGGCTCCCGGGCGCTGCGGTGAGCGCGGCGGCGATGGGGGCCGCTGCTGAGATGCCTGGTGCGGCAGGCGTCACCTGCGGAGCCGGCAGGGTTTTGCTGAGGGCCTGAAGTGGCTGCTGTCCTCTCGTCTCAGGTGGGAAGAGGAGAGGGAAATTCATTGCAGGGTCAGTCCGTAGCCCAGCGCTAAAAATCTCTGGGCTCCGAGTCCTCTACCTCTACGTGATCGCTAAGCCAGAAGAACTCAGAAACATCCACACCAGCCCCTTCAGTGGGGATCACTTACGTTTTTTGGGGGCTTAAGGGTTGAGATATGTGTTTGTGCGTTTGTTTTTTAGAACCGAGCAGTTGAGAAACGAGAAAGTTGTTAGCTCATTCTGCCGTGAGTTTAGTTAAAAGTGGGAAGGTATTTAACTACCGCATGAATTTCAAATGCTGCAGTATATTTCAGTTTGCATGCTGCCACTGTGTTGAAAGCGTCCGAGGCAGCTTGTGCACTTCAGCTAACGGAGGGATGAAGGGAGCTTTCACTCCGTGTGCTGCGTAACAGGAAAGCTCAGCGATGCGTAAATCGCATGCCGGAGAATGCACCTAAAAGCCTGATGAATCAGCATGCTGCATCCACTGACCAAGCGTAGCAACTGCTGCAAGGAAGGATGCAGCAGTAAGGGGAGATGTTAACGCCTCCTGAAGCTGCAAGCTTCCTATGCAGAACAGTGATGTGTGTGAGGTTGTTTTAAAAAAAAAAAAAAAAAGAGAGAAAGAAAAGAAAATTTCCACCACCAGTTTTTCATCCAAACAGTGTCTTCTGACAAGTGGAACAAGCAACCCTCTGGTGCTTTCTATGGTGAATGAGTTATAGTCCTTTTTGAACTTTACTTGCTTCCCGAAGGGATACTTGCTTTTTATCTCTGACCCTAAACTATGTAGCAAATAAAAGGTAGCTAATAGTATAAGCTCATAACTTAAAACTATGAGAAATAGAGAAGGTGAAGACTTTTAAGAAGAAATACGGGAGAAATTTTGCTGTATTTTAAGAGAAGATAAACACTGAGATGACATTTCACAAGCTGAATAGCAGAACAGCATTATACAAAATAAAGTATTTTAGCTGTAAGTTGCTTGTTCTTTTACAAAATATTATCTTTTGCAGTAAAATGAACTGCTTCTTCTGCACAAAACTGTCACAGAGTAATCTGTTTGAGTCAGGGTTCTGCCTTCTTCAGTGAAGTGATGTAGCACCTGCCTTTAGATATTGAACAGGAAGTATTTAAAAGAATCATTAGTTTTTACATTTTCTTTTATTTTGAAATATTTGGCACTTTTCTACACAGACATCTTGAGACATTTCTTATTCAACAGTGGTATGAAAGAGCAGCCGTATGCGTTGTCATTGCCAGCTGCCCAGGTCGCGGGCTGGATTCTCTTGCACTCGCTCCACCACTTTCCCTGAGACTCCTGCTTTAATCCTTGCTTAGGTCACGCAACTGCTCATGTTGTATGGGTCTTCATCCAAAGAGTGGGAAAAGGCAGAGAGCCCAAAATGTCTTGGCCATCTTGCGAGGGGGGTTGTCCACAACCGTTGCTGAGATTCAATGACTACTTATTAGTATAGGCCTTAAAGAGGAAAATTGCCCCCAAAGTGATTGAGGAAGAGGAAGCAGGTAGGGTTATGACCACTAGACTCACCCACTGCTGCATCTTGTACGGTGTTTGAATTGCAGAGCTCTGCCTCTTCCTAAAACATACAGTTCTTAAGGTATTCCTGCTGGGATGGTGAAGCTGTATACCGTCCCTAGTAGAGACAGCTGACTAAGATGCTGTATAATCTATGGAAATACAACTTCAGAAATAACTAGGAGTTTATAAATTTGACATTTCCTGAGGGCAAGCATGGTTCCTTTCAATCTGCCTCAAATTCAGCATGCCGAATCCATTAGCTACTTTAGCTTTACAAGGAGAAAATGATCAGTTTAGTAAGAGAGGTGGAGGGAGTCAAGGACTGCGGCATACAGGGCAATTAGCATCTTGTAGGCTTGGTGCCTATATATGAGACACCTCCGCCTTTTGGATATGTTTCAAAGACAGAAAAATATGGATATTTTTCTATGACCTCACTTTGTGGGGTGTGCCATGATAATTTGGTGCAAGTTGGCCAACAGCCCTAACAAATTGTATCAGAACTTCTGATGCAGACTATGGTCTGGTAGCTTTAGGTGTCTTTACTTATTTAAAAGTTTTGGCAATTGGCCACTTATCAGATACTTGTTCCTTAAGGTTAAGTCTTCCTGCAGAGTGTCTCTCCCAGGGATAGGGAACAGGGACTCTTGTGCTGTGGCTTTTACTCCTCAGTTAGGAGAAACAACTTCTCTGCCAGGGTAGCAAAAACAGGTTACTCAGAAGGACGGAGAGTTTTTATTACTGGCTCTCCATAGTGTGTTGGAAATATCCTAGGCATTGACAATCCTAACTGGTAGTGTGGGGCTGAAATAGGCATTTCACATGTTTCTGTCGTGTCATGGTTAAGTTCCAGTTGTCTGATGTTCTAAATCTAAGTCCTCTCTCTGGCCATAAAATTCTCAGTCACATTTCTTTTCTCCTTTCAGCTATTACAACTCCAAGCGGTCTCAATTATCATTGCCTCTTCTGGCTAATTTGAAGTATTGTCCAGATATTTCTCTTTGTTATTTCTTGACCATTCCTCCAAATGCTAGTGAACTATACGGAGGAGTAGTTACTTACAAATCAAAAAAAATGCCACCAAAAAAGCCCCTAAACTGATAGTCACAAGATTTCATCCATGGTTAATGTTTGTCAAATTTTTTAGGGCCTTCAAAATTGCCATAACTTTTGCTAAAACATACCGTTATCGTTTATCTTAAAATGGTCTTTATCTTGGCTGTTCTTCTTTTAAATCTTGAAACACTGAAACCTTAATACAGTCAAGTTTTAAAAAATAACCTGATTCCAAAAGAGGGAAAAACATTAGACTAACACAATTAGGTGAGTGGAATGCATTTTTTCCCTTAGGCACAGCTGGAAAGTGATACTATATCATGTTAAAACTGTAAGCTCTTGCCTCAGAAAGAATTGGGCTGGGCCAGTGTTTGCATGAGACAGGGGAGGAAAAATGTAGATTTTCCTCTGGTGCTGGTGAGCGTGCCGATAGCATTGCTCTGAGTCACTGGTGACCCAACGTCCAACTGCTGCATGATGGCACACGTGGTGTTGTTGGGTGAAGGTTAACTGTGATCCTGAACCTCCTAGTGCTTTATATATATGTGTACATATGTGTGTGTGTTGTGTACAGAAACACACACAAAATATATGTGTGTGTATATATATACATACACACATACATATATATATGTGTGTGTATATATACATATGCATACACACCCTAAATGTTTTGGCGTAGTGCATTTGGGGACAGTTACAGCTGCCTATGTGAATTTCTTGCAGCTTCAGTGGGGTTTCACTTCTTGTCTCTGAAAAGAGGGGGTCGTATAGGGACTCTGCATACAGTTATCCTTATCATCACATCCTTATCACCACAGAGTGCTGCTGGAGCCTCCCTGCTGACCGTCTCTACAATGTCGGGCTCTAGGAGAAGTGGACTCAACGGCTGAATTTTGACAGAGCAATGGGTACTCTAAGGGGATGAGCAGAATGTGTGGGGCTTGCTTGTCTGTAGAAAAAGTGGGTGGGGAGTGAAGATGCCTCAGACAAGATACTGTTTTCAAAGGAACTGAAAAGACACTTCATAGACTGTAAAGAAGAAGCAGTGACTAATCTGCATTTAGGAGAGTCAGGTGAAGAAAAGTGGGCTGGCAGCGGGACTAAAAAGAGGAGAGGAGAATGCGAAACTTGAACTGCAGGAAAAGGATCCAGACCATAAGAAGAATGCCCTAGGAAAGCTGTCAGGACAAGCATTTATCATAGGAGTATTTAAAGAAGCGGCAGACTAGGAGCGCAGGGCTGTTTTAAGCTGCATCAGTCCCCAATGAGCTGAACTGTAGCCCCCGAGCGCCAGGGTGCAGTTCCTGGGAGGCTGCCCAGCGCTAGAGGCCTGACGCTGACTGCCATCCTCTATTTCTATTATGACCATGTCCAAGAAGCGTATGGGAAAGGCCAAAGGAAAGCAACCCTGCAGTCTGACGTGCCCCAGAGCAGAGCTATAGCCAGAATATGCATTCATCCCATTCCCTTCCTAAATGACCCCAGATTTCAAATTTGTCCTTTTTAAAGTTTAGGAAGTGTTTTAATGCTTTACAGGAGCCTGATCTCTAACCCAGTCTCTTTTGAGTACGGTTAACCATAAAAATTTCTACCCTGTAGGAAGAAATTGTCTTGTTGAAGAAATACTACCAATTTCGGACGATGAGTACTTAACATACTCAAATTTTTCAGTAACTACTTTATCCCTTAAGGGATAAAATTAGAAGGGTCCAAACACTCAGTAATGTATCATACACATAAATGACAAGCTTTCAGGTTGATCTAATTACCAATGCCAAACTAAGACCACATAAAAATAACAAGTTGCCAGAAAATACAAATCTTGCATAGATTTGACAGATGAAAAGGGAAGAAGGGTATAACATGTAGGTTATCAGAAATAAGCTTCAGACACCTAAGTTGTTCTAATCTATTAAATCTCTTCGCAGATTTGATAGAATTGTTAAAGTCAATACGGGAAAAATCTGTCTCTGATTTCACTGCGTAGTTTGGCTGTGCAACATCAAATGTGAAATAGCTAAATATCTTCTCCGGCTACTCCTTCCAGAGGAATTTTATTAAAACATGCTTTGATTTAGTAACCATTTTATGTCCCAATTAATACTAGGTTGACTATAGTATTAACAATCTTGAGACAGTCTGAATCGCACTGAAAGAATAAATATATCAAGTTTTCTCAAAGCCAAGCAAAATATATTGTTTTCCTTTACAATATGAACATTCAGACTAAATAGAAGTGCTGTGAATAAGCTAGTTCTTGAAGCTTCATTCCCATATGGCATTCAAAAGTAACCTTGGATGTCATGACTCATCTCTTTACTGGGAACGCAGCTTCTCTTGAAGAGCTCGTGATTCTCAGTCCAAGAATATTTGCACGTCAGAGGCAAAGATCCAAACTAAGAGACAGAAGTGGCTGAAGCAATAGATGAATTCTTCTTTTGATTTCCACCAGATTCTTGAATTCTTCATCTCTGATATTAGTTAGGGAGATGTTGTCCTTCAAGAGTGTCTTCAAATGTGAATATTGTTTGGCAGTGTTTTTGTCTTGTGGATTTTGATGGCCAGATAAATACATGTCCAAACACCTGTAAATGCTGCCTGCTTTGCTTACTAAAATGGAAATATTGCATTGGCAGACAGTATGCACACACCATTAGTGTTAATAGAAGGTGTACATATTAATACACATATACAGGCAACAGGTAAACAGGTGACAGCTGTAAGGAAGCTAATCGTAGAGGCAGTGGAGAGCTCCTTTCTTATCCGGATCACTGCTTAAACTCAAACTACTAGACTGCACCATCGGAGCCAGAACTTGTCTTGGCATTTGACACTCTGTACAGCAGCGCGTGCATTGGGGTTTCTGTTGTGCTCTGCCTCTGGGCAGAATGTTCCGCTAACGCAGCTGCATTTCACAGCAACAGATTAGGCTGCAGGTCTCCTGTAAAGCTGCACAATGCCAGTTATTCCCAAACAATCAGATATTAAAAAGTCTTACAGAAATGAAGTATTCAACACATACAGACTAAGCCTGAAGGCATTTCATTTATTCTTTATCACAGCCTTTTACATCTTTGAATTTTTTTTCTTGCAAATCAAACTATCAGCCAGTATTCACTGCAATATTTTTTTTTAATAATCAGTCCTATTCCGCTTCATACCTTTAACTCCTTCATTCCCTTCATTGTCAATCATAGCATAGTCATGAGAAATATTTACAAAACAAGCACAAGGTTTAGAGATACAGGAGACTGCAGATGCTGACAATTGGTTTTGAAGCTCTTTAGGCCTTATTAGCAAGCCACGGGAAATTTAGTAGGAATATGCATTTCTGTAGCAGAAGCAAAGATTGCAAAGCACAGCTGAAAAAGTCTGGGGAATGTCAGCAGGAAAACAGCATTTGCTGAAGCTCTGAACAGTAATTCTAGGTTCATGGTCTCTTGGAAGACTTTTGAAGTGCAGATTAAATAATTCCAGATGATGACAAAAAAAAACTTTTAAGAAAACAAAAGGTCTGGGCTTCGAGCCATTTCTGCTTTTTTTGTGCCTTGAAGAAACCCTGCAGCCATTCGCTCCTGCCTCTTCAGTTTCTTCCGAGTACTCTCTTCTTTCTCATACAAACCCTCTTATTAAGGTTTTCACGTTCTTTATCTGTTTCTCTTCTGCTTAGCTGCTTCCTGACTTGACCACTTCCTATTGTCAGTAATTCTGTCAGTTTATTTTTTCCTTCCTTACCTGCACCGTAGCTCAGGGAACTGGCTAGCTTCCTCTTTTCATCTCCAGTTTGTGCCTTCCTCATGTGGGTTCCTGCTTACGACTTGCCATGATGCTTTTAAACTGACTGTTTAAACCTCTCTTCTACCAGGCGAGAGTCTTGGCCGCAGTTTGCGGATGTTGCACGCTGCCTGACAGCGAACACTTGTTCTCCAGTGCGACCATGTGTTCAGCAGGAAAGGAAAGGCACCAGGAAAGCACACAAGGGAGGTTTTCAGTGTAGCCTTACCCTATCCATGCAGTGAAGCCTGACAATGCTGTCCTTTACCAATAAGAGGGAGAATCAGCTACAGCGGCGTGTTCAGCTCCCAAGCTTGGTATCAAACCAGGGTTTTCCCCTGCACCTGAAGTGTTAGCAGCTAAACTAATTCTGTGCTTTAAACATTGGTGCCTCACTAAGTAAGAGCAGAGTCTCCTGAGCTCTTGCAACCTTCCTTGCTCGGGAAAGCAAATGCATTTTTAAGCCTTGCCTTTGCATGGCAATAGCTGGCAAAAGCAAGGTAACCTCCACAGTGTTGGGTGTTGCTGAAGTGTCTCCTCACTGAGGATTAGCCTGATGAGTCTTGCTTGTAGCTTTGTAGCTATTACTTCTCCTTTCAGCTGCTAAGAAGTACGATCTGGCTAACTGAGCTTCAGCAATTTCCTGTGGTTATGATAGCAAAAAGTCTGATTGCTCTTACAGTTGCCTAATGCTGTGTTTGCCATTGGGACAATAATAAAGTAGCTGTAGGTGTGCCCCTACAGTTGTAAGAGGTGCTGGTGATACTCAGCAAATGCAATTCTCTTCCATGGTCAGGGACTACTAGCAGTGAATCTCCAGCACTGAGCACTTTCCCTCTTGATTTAGTTACTAGCAGCTACAGGTCAAACCGTGCTCAGTTTCACCATTTCATGTTTTGGTGTTAGAGTATAGCTACTACTAGCTAAAACAGCAGATCCTTTAAAAGTTAAAGTGCTTCGCAGCCCCATATTTCTAAACAGAACTGAGTTTTAAGTCCTAGCCTGTTAAGTGCGTCAGTACACAATTAGCTGCACTGAGCACAACGCGCTCGTCCTTGTGCCTCATTTCTGGCTTTGCCCATCTCCTGGGATATTCCTCCTCCCTTCACCCGCACCACTAAGTTCCCCCTGCCCCCATACGTAGGGAACATCAATTCAAAGTAAGTGAGAATTCAGCCAAGTATGACTTGACCTGTTTTGTGAATAGTTGCTGAAGTGGATGGAGAAGAAGCCTTCCCACAGAATGCAAGAGAACCTCATAGCCCTAGGAAAGAAAATGAACTCTCATATATTTCTCCCAACTGTGTACTTAGATAGAACTGATTTTTTTCTTTTTTTCCACTCTTGCATGGTATGTTTAATTTGGGAGCTCCTCAAGATGTTGTCTTTTTCTCAGAGTCATCAGACTTTCTCTAAAAGGTGAAAGTTTTACTGCCCGTGGAGAATGCGGCAGATTTTTTTTTTTTTTTTTGTTCACATACAGTAGAAAGCCAGATTACACTTTCAGCTACAGAAGGAGACATGGACATCTGTCCTTTAAATGTAGATCTTAAAGTAAAATATACTTTACCTTACCTAAAGAAATACAGCAGCAATGAAAAGCGAATGCTGTCGTTTATTAAGCAAAATTTCTTGTTGCAATAAAGTTTTTTCTTTTTTTCCCCCTCCTCCTGACAAAATCTGACATTTGGGAGGAGAGGGAAGAGAAACATAGACAGTATTAAGCGTAGCTTTAATTTTATTGTAGAAGTTCCATATGGACACATAATTTAAAGACCAATTAACATTTACAGGCAAACACGGACTGGTTTTGTCAGAAGGGATGCATGTTCTCCTTCCAGTTCTTATTAAAGTTAAGATTTGGCCGAAGTTGCTAATTCTCAAGAAAATACCTCATCTCTTCATATCAAGATGAAACATTCACTTAAACTTAAATACAGGAAATGTTGGGCCTAATAGCTATTACTCGCACAGATCTTGTTAACAAGAACATAATCTCCTAATCACTCCCTTGAAAGCCAACCCAGATGATAGAAGCGTAGTTGGACTCCTGCCAAACAGCTCAAGAACTTTGATTTCACACCCAAGCTCTGGCAGGAATGTCAGGATAACCTCCACTATTCAGTGAAAAATCAATAAATCACTCTGCATTTATAGCTCCTTATACTTGTGTTTATGCGTACAGAAACTATCAGTTAGGATAGTACAAAAGTACTAAAAGTAAGAAACAAGACTGCAGGCATCTAAATGTTTATATTACACACCAAAACACTATATAACTGTTCAAGCAATTTTGACTCAGTGATAACATCATAGTCATCTCCCCATCCCTTGGAATTAGAACCTGAGAAAAGAGAAAGCTGCCTTTTTTAAAGACAGCGTAGTTAGAGGACAAAGGAACAGAAAGCAGTTTTTGTTGGTGGTGCTTCCCTCACAGCCAGGGCAGGTGTGATTCAATGCAGGTTGCGAATGGCTTTGATCTTGCATCACCTTCATGATTTAAGTTATGAAAACAGGAGCCTTTGCTGGTGGTGGAGGCTTTTGATACGCTGTAGTGGTGTGAGGATTGGTTGCTACAAGTTCATAGATGTTTATGTGTTTAGTTGTTCAGTTTTTAATATAATGCATCTCCAGTATAAATAAGCACTAAAAGTATTTTTCAGTAGTGCTTTTAAAAAGCAAACAAGCAAGCAAGCCACCTGCTGAATGATTCTGTTGCAGAAAATGCGAATATTAGAGATAAGGTGAATTTTGTCCGTTTTTTTCATTTGCTTGTAAAACTATCAACTAGTTCTCTGTATTTTTTCCCTAGTAAACAGAGTATATGACAAGTTGACAAAATGATCACGTTGCTTCGGAAAAGTTTATTATAGGCTATCCAAATTTCTGGGTGGGATGAGGGTGGAGCTAGTCATTTAGCTACACCCATGGTGAGGTTTATAAAAGAAGTTTTCTAGGGGAGCTCCTCTCTGTCAGTCTATAGCAACTGTCAGTTTTATTTTGTTGCCATGTCAAGCCTTCAGAAAGGTTATCACGGCGGGGATGATTCTCTGAATACCTCTTTGAAACAGCGAGGTAAGGTAAGTCGTGGAGTCTGCTTTGCTACTTTGGTTCCTTTTTATACATGGCACTTCCGTAGCATAGAGATGAATTGTACTTTAATTTTAAAGGTCTGTATTTTCTCTGCTATGTGTAATTGCAGTCTTATTCCTTATAGTTTTGTCTTCCTATAATGCTAATTCAAATGGGGGGAAAAAACAACCTTAAAAAAATCCTACAACTTTTTAGAGTTTGGAGAAGCTGCCATTTGTTCCATGCTGATCAGGTCTTGAGGACTGATGACTTTGACGGCTAATTTGCACTACCTGTCCACAACGTTGAGGTTACTGTGGTTGTTGGAATTGTACTCTTTTTCCTTAGCCATACCAATATTAATTTCTCAAGCACACGAATAAAAGATATGCTGCGCTTAATTGCATAATTGCTGTGGCTTAGTCATGGCTCTTTGATACACCCAGGAATCCTGCCATAATTTTTGAGTTATCTTGTATCACAGTTTCCTTATGTATAGCTGCACGTAATTGCCTGTAAATTCCTCAGTTCAGCAGAGGTCTCTTGAGTTACTGTGAATTTCTCTAAATGAGATTAGGTGCTATAAAGGGCTGTTTGCTATTGACCGTGGGTGTTTATGTTGGTATAATACTTTTGTATAAACTTAACTCTCTTTCTAGCTACCTTACAGTGCTGTGATGACCTGGCTGCCTCTTGGAGGGGGGCTGCAAAGCTGATTGTTGTTTGGGGAAATTCTCCTCCCCATGTCATCTACCTCACTATGTTCTGCATATGTTCTGCAGACTCCTAACTGGAGTCTTCCATAATGCAAAGCCCAACCACTTTTGTATGTAAAGCTTTCCAGGGAGACAAGCATGTCCTAAATGCAGCAAGAATCGGCACTTTTAGGGAGAAGTAATGGCAATAGCTTGCAGGGGTAAGGGTGAGCGGGATCACAAGGTGGCTTTTGCTTCCCAGGTGCCTATTTGCTGGTGCCGCCGATGCTTGCTTGCACCTTGCTGAGTGTGTGTCTTTAAAGACAAGCAAGCCTTGCACTGACCTACTTGCGACTGCCAAAATATTCTGCTTGCCTTGAGAGTGTGCATCCTTCTTCTCTCCTGCTCATGGCTCCTGGCTCTCCCTGTAGCTGTCAGGAGAAAAGGCTCAATCTGAAGGTTAGTGGTAGGACATCTCTCTGCGCTCCCTGGAGGAGTGTTCACCCTGATGGAAAATCCTCCAGTGTCACCTCGTGGCAAGCACTAACGAATGTTCCTGTGCACTCGTATATAAGATTTCAGGTACTGGTAGTGTGCAGTCTTTTCTTGTTTGAAAGGATTCAACAGGGAAAGCTCACTCTTGTTCCCAGTTGTGAAACACTCTCTGCACTGCCATGCTCACATCCTTGTCATTTCATGACCCTCTCCAACCTCCTCAGCCACTGGGACCAGCCAGTATTTACTGTACTAAAATTCAGCTCAGACTATTTCTAGAAAAATTAGTGATCTTTCTTGTGTCCTACTGCCAGCTGTGCTTGTATTGCAGCGATTATGTTGAAGACAGTTTGCCCTTGTTTGAACACCTAAAAGCAAGTAACTTTGGTTTCGGTCTACTCATCTGTTACTAGATGCTGATATTACAGAAGTAGCAGGAACCTCAGTCCTTTTCTCAGCGCTTTTAATTTAAATATAAGAGATAACGGAGATATTTGGACAGACAGGCCCATATCAGTTTACAAGACGTCTAACTGAAAAGTTATAGTCATCAGCTGAAATCAAATGCATTGTATGAAACAGTGATCACAACAACCTAAGGTGTGCAGTTTGGCTGCATCAAAGATGCTGGTCAGCATAAAAGAGAGGTGTCTCATTACAACAGCTACCTAGCTCTGGGCTTTTTGTAGGTGTTGATGGTAAAGCACAGTTGTGAAGAACTGAAAAAGATGGGAATGAACCTTGAAAATACTTTTTAGGAGCTCCTTTGAGGAACTGGGAAAATGGAAGAACATTTAGATGACTTTGAAAACTTAAGAAGCCGCCACAGAGACAAATATCTTAAAGTGAGTGGAGGAAATAGTTAACTTTTATCTGTAGATTACTAGATCGGAGAAGAATAATGAATGGTTTCTTTTGTGAACCTTCAATTTAGAAGGAGTAGAAGTTTTTTCATTCATTGCTCCCAAAACATAAGAAGTATTTGAGGGTGGAGGCTAGTCTTCTAGTTGTTTTTCAAAGCATGCTACTATTACTACCAGGTCCTACAAAAATAACTGAAGTTATGGTTTCCATAAGAAGGGTGGTATAGGATGGGTTCTCTTTTTCAAGCTGTAGGCAGAACTGTGAATTTATGTAGCTGGCACAAGGCTGACCGACAGCCTCTTGGACAAGATGGAGCAGTGTGAGTTGGAGGAGCTCTCAGAGTATTTTGACTTTGTGCCATTAGTAGACATAAGAAAATAAGTGCATCTTGACTGTGGAGTTTGAATAGACACATTTTCCCCCTTGATAATGCTGTGGCTTTTCTTTGGGGTTTCTTAAGTCAATATTAAACTTGTTGGATGCTTAATTTCAACAATGTGGTCATTTCTGCTTTTTATCATCTGTTTTTACTGATACGTAACAAACTCTGGTTCTAGTGGATTGCAATAAGAGGAGTCTTGCTTGATGCCGTAGCAGTCTCCTGTGAGGGACTTCCCCTGGCTTTATCCTGCACCATACTTCCGGTATCCTGCCATGCTGCAGTTAAGAGTGTTCACTGGTATTTTTAAATGCCATGCATTTATTTTAAGTTCCTTTTGAACTGGTATAGACCAAACTGTTCAAAAATATTTACTGTTACCTTTTGTTTTATTAACCACTACAGTAAATGGGAGGTAAGGAAGGGGAGAATAGTTTCAGTACTGGCAGATAATCTTAAATGTCTCTGTTCTTGGATAACTTTGGGGGGTTCAGAAGCAGCGAGAAAATTTGAGCTTTTCCAAGTGAGTAATGTAGAATTGCACTGATGTCTAAAAAAGTAGTAAGCAATCCTTAACTTTTGTGTTTGCAAATTTGCCTGCTCCTCTAAGCAGGGATTAAACTGATTTTGGTCACTTTGAGACTTGAAAAGTAGTATTCATGGAATAAAATATTCATCTACTGAGGTTCTAACTTTAGCCTCCTATTCCGCAGGAGTGAGTTAAGGGATAGTGATCGCTAATAGATTACTCACGGTACTTAATAAATTTACACAGTATTTTTGAGTAGCTGAACTACTGAGGGCGCCATCTTTCTCCCCGGATTTTGATTTTGGAAGCCACAGTTGTACTAAACGCAGAAAGTGTGCAAAGATGACTTTTTCGTGGTGAGCTGGGTAGTTAAGAGGCAGATGAAAATCCCATGCCCATGGGATCCCATTCCCATGAAAATCCTTCAGTAACTTATTTCTTCAAGGTAGCAGATGAAGAGTGATGCTGAAAGCTGGTTTACTCTGACATGGTTTTCTACTAGATCCTTCGCTTTTAAATACTTTCGCTGCGGAACATTAGAGCATAACATTTCAGCATATTTGGGTGGATGCTAAAATAAACTTTTGATCTAGATTCTTCCTCCTTATTTGTGCATGGCAGCACAGGTGTATTCAGAGCTGAGCTGGGGCTGCTTGCAGGCAGGCAGGGTGGTCTCAGCCATGGTGAGCATGGGTGCGTGGCGAGGCGCTTACTATGTTATGAATTTGCATACCTCTTGGGGTTCAACTTTGGTTTGTTTAGATTTTTAGATTCCTGAAATCAGAAGGGCTTTACAGATCCTAATATCACTCTGGTTTGTTCAGCCTGACTGGATTTCCTCAAATAATATTTTTCCTCAGAGCAGTGCTGTCAAAGGAAAGCGTCAGCTGGCCCCTACTGCCCTCGTTTAGTTTAAGCCAAACTAAATTGCTGAATTTAAATAATATGCTGCCTCCTCTAGACATCAACTTTTGCAGTGTCCTTGTCTACCTGAGAGTTGTTCAGATAAGCAACAATTCCCATTGCAGTGCAGAATCCGGAAGTTCAGCTTTGTGTTTTGTGAACGCTGAAATAGGAGTTGCAAATGAAACTCTGCAACTAGTTCAGTGATAAAAAGATTCTCCTTAGAAAACTGAGATCTAAAGGGATGTTTTATTTATGGCTGCATATAAAATAACATGCTGAGGAAGAAATATAACTGCCAGTCAAATGTCACTTGACCTGAGACAGGACTGTGAAGTGTATCTGTCAAGTGCTTGAAGGCCATGTGAGTTAAAGGATGTGATTAGCCATCTCCCTATGACTTTAGAGTGATGTATGGTCTCTGCTGCAGTAATAATCTTTCATTGTGATGCAGGGACTACAAGCAACACATGAACATGTTAGAAAACCAGACAGAGAAATACTATGACAGGCTTGTCAAATGACAGGGAACTTATTATGTAGCTGTGGCACCAATCAACAAGAAATGTTTGTCTGGTCGATGGCAGCGCTATCCTTTGTCTTCCTCTGAAAGGAACGCGTGGCTGCTGGTACAGTTTCTGTCCATTAAAACAATGTGGCACAGAGGAGCTGGCTGGCAGGAATGCTGCTTTGTTACAGGATTCACTAGGAGTTAGTGCAAAAAAATCAGACTTGTGTTCTTTTGACAGTGGAGATTTTATTCAAGGTTTTATTGTGCTCAGTAAGATACAATAAGACATAAAGAAAATGTAGAGGTTATTCTGTAGCCTAAATGCACCCATTTGAATCCAGTGAGACAGTGGTATAGGGCCTCAGTATTACTTCCTGTATATGTCCCCCCGAGCAGGAGGTTGTTTATCTATGGATTTTTTCATAATGATCTGTTTACATTTGATAACTGAGTTCTAAAACTTGAAGTTGCAGTAAAGTGTTTGCTCAAAGCAATGTCCCACGTAAAGCAGAATGCCGTTCCTGTCTCTCACATAGCTTTGCAGCATATCCATGCTGCTATCACGTATGCAAAGCATAAAGGCTCATCCTGAAATGTGCTGGCGAGCCCGGGTGGAGTAGTCAATGGGAGCTGGGAACTAGCCTGTGTACTTGCAAAGTGCTGCAGCAAGGCCTGGACCTTGCCCGAGCTCTGAGGGGGAGCTGCCTGCTCTTTTCTGTTGTATGAGCATATGTGGCGTATTAGAGGCTTCCAGTCTACAACCTGATTTTTTTTTTTTTTTTGAAACACAAAAATACGTGTTAGAACAAAAACCACTATCCAGTAGGAGACAGACCTGGTAGGTGAGATTAAAGAATAATAATACCTTCTCTGCCCTGTGGTAGGGTCCTTCCTTCTGATCTTTTCTAGTTTTGTAATTTTTTTGTGGCATCTGAAGTTGAAGCAATCTTAGCCAGCCCCTGGGGTCCCTAAGAAAGTTTCTTTCTGTGTCTTCTGGGCCTTGCCTGGTTCTGTTCCCCGGCACGAGCCTAGTTCTTCTCACACGCATCTCCCGTCGTCCACTTGCATGGCAGATTGACCGCGGGGTATTTCACTACCAGCTTGTCCTGCCGCAGCTTCTCACAAGTGAGAGCATCGAGGCGGTCCCAGGGAGCCAGCCGACCCTCTTCTTCCCTGCCCTCCTTCCTCCCAGAGGCACTCACCTGCCCCAGAGCGCAGGGGCTGGTAATGCATGGGTGGTTTTCCTCTCTGCTGCCTAACCGTCCCCCCTTTTACAAGAAAGAACCATTTTTCCACTATTTCTTGTGCTTTCTGTCTGTTGTCACAAATGCTTTGACAGGGCAAAACGGCGTGTCATGGCATGCCAAGTCATTAGATGAGTAGTCATCATTTTACGATGTTTCACCGAGTGTTTTAAAATCCAAGCAACAATCTAAGCAACAATCACATAGGGGTGTGTGCGTGTGTGTGTGTGTGTGCGTGTGCGTGTGTGTGTGTGAACATAAAAGCTCCCTTTGAGTCGGATCTTCTTACAGTGCTACCAGATGCCTTTCCATAGGCATCAAGCAGAGACAGGCATACGTGATCTGGGACTCGGAGTGCCAAAACGTGTGGCTTTATTCCAACTTAGCAAATCAACTGTGAAAGAAGCAGCAAGTTGTGTTTCTGAATTCGTTGCGTTCTTAGTGTCAGAAAATTGTTACGCTGGCTCGCACGTCCTGTTTGCCTCTTTTCCTGTGTGGGACAGCAGGAAAAAGTACACAGCGCTTCAAACAAGAATAGGTTATAAGTACCTGTACTGACTAAAGAAAGCAGAAGTATTTCTGGGAATAAAACTACTGCGCTTTTAAATGTAACAACATCTCACTCTGTTAAAATTGGGGCAGCTTGAGTTATATTACTCCTTACAAATCTTGTCTGTCAAAATATATTATCTTAGTTATTTTCATGTTCTGGAAATTAAACTTCAACTTCTATCTGTCATTCAAAAGGAGAAGGAAAGCTGAACACTGGCATTCTTTTCGGATACAGGAGTTTTGTGAAGTTGACAAATTATACCAAGGAGGAACAGAATAACACTGAAGTAAAATGATGTGCTAGTACTCTCAACAGGCGTAAGGCATTTAGTTTTGCTTGATAAGCTGCCAAACATTGTCATTTGAGAGTGTTGCAAAGACTTCCAGCTGTCTGCGTACATGAACTAAGTATGTGGGTGAATTAGAATTTGTCCCTGTGAATATTTCACCAAAAGTGACCCTGCCTAATCTTGTTAATTCACACACAAGTGCAGCTTGTAGCAATCTTCTAGTAATATCTGTGGCCAATACAGCATTTCTCTGAACATCCTATCCAAGGCTAAACTGAAGCATGCCTGTGGAGGCATAGCAGGACTCTCACCTGTTTACAAGCCTCCAGTTTGCTGTGGGAGATGCTGCCTTATTCGGTTGACTCACTGCGGAAGGTGTGGCATGTTTTGACCAGAAATGGGAAGGTGTTAAGGGTGTCTGAGCAGAGCGCAGCAGAGTCTGAGACAGGGCCTGCAGGGAAATCAATCTTATGGGAAAGCGTAGGTTGAATCTTACGTTTTTTACTAAGTGAGTTAACGAGTAAGATGACTACCAAAAAGGGAAAAAAACTGGAGCTATACCACAAGCGTACATAATCTGTTCATAGGATTGCGTGAGAGAGACCTGCTTTCAGAAGATGTTGGATGCTTCAGCTGCGGATGCTGTTGGACTCTTCATTTGTTCCACAAGTTGTTAATGTTGGTTCACCTTGGGCAGGTTCAGTAATACCTAGTTACAGGAACTTCCCATAGCTAACTAATGTTGCTGAAAAGAGAAGGGCTTTAAGTGAATACGTGTTTGGGAAATGGGGATCTCATTTGTGGCGGTTTTATTTAGAGCCTTGAAACGCATGTGGAGCTTGTGCCCACATATTTTGTTTCTGGCACTGTTTATTAAAGTAGTTGTGGAGAAAAGCATTTGATAGTTGCCATCCTGGACACCCTAGGTGCAAAATGTTTACTGAGTTTCTGCATGCCAGGAGATGTGCCAAGCACTCTTTCAGGCTCAGTTGAAGGACACCCTGGTCCCTCCATAGAAAAACAGCTGCTAGGAGGCTATCGCATTAAGGCACTAAGTACAGAAATCTTAGTTGCCCCAGTTGCACATTCTGAGAAAGCTTATTTAGCAACGATAACTGGTGCTAGGTTGTCTAGGGCAGGCTGCGTGTGCCTGTGGAGAAACAGCAAGCCTGGTTCCTTGACACAGACTTTGCTGAACTGGCAGGTTTATGTTCCTATATATGGGTCTCCCAATTAGATTATGTCATACAGATACCTAAGCATTATTGTCGAGTTCTCCATTGAATAGTGACAGTTAAGAAACTGCCAGAGCTTTACTGCCCCATCTAAGCTAAAAGACTTTGTCTTCTAGCTGTGAAAAATTGGCCAGCATAGAAGTTCAGTCAACTATAGGGGAAATAGTGTACCTGTAAATGGTGTTATTAATTATTAAATTAGGGTTATTAAATTAGTCATTAGTGTTATTAAATTAGTCCAAAGTATCTGTTTCTTTGGTCAAGTGGTGTCTTTTCTTGCTTAGCTGTGATATCAAACTGAAAATAGAATAAGTGTCTGGGAAAGACACTGAAAGAAGTAGCTACACTTAAACTGTGTATGCTATTGAAATAAGTTTTTAGTGCCTCTCCAAATCAGTGCTTGCAGGCAGTAAGCTGAAGGAAAAACTTTCCAGAGCACAACATTGGGGAAGTTTGACTTCACTCTGATGCTGTATAATCCTTTGGAAATTCCTCATTATCTCTTTTCTACTGAGCATGTGATGCATGTGTCTTCAAGTTAGTGCACTGGTCTGCTGTGTTTTGTGGCTCTTGTCTGCAGAACAAAGTTAATAAAGATAATTCCTGTGAGTTTCACACTGCTGCTGCTTGGAGGAAATACTGCAGCTCACAAATGCAGCCACAAAACTTCAAACTCGGTAAAATTCAAATACAAACTATCCTTTCAGAACACATCAGTGTTAACTTGAAAGGTTGAAGTTTGACAGACAGCCTGTAGAACCCCTTCCCATGTTGCTTGCTTTAATTGCATGATATCAAAAATAAACTAAATGATATAATAAGCTATCACTCTTGCTTCACAGGTTGGAATGTTTTCCTTCAACCTGATGCTCACAAGCTGTGATCAGGTGGCGATGTTATTTTAACTGAAGGAGTAAAGTGTATCAGGCAGCTTTCAAATACAGTCCGGCTTTGAAGAGCCTCATTGAGAGGTTCTTCATTTCCCTTAGCATAAAATAGAGACCAGCTCTATAAATAATCAAGATCCACAAAGCTACATTGATTCTGTGATTTCTGTGTGTCAAATATACAGTTTCTGCAATTTCAGCTGTATAAACTGCTTGTATGGGGTCATTACCATAACACAAGTGTCCTCGGTTTTCACAGTGGTGGGGATCTGCCCCTGATCAGCTTGGAGAAAGCTAAAACATGGACTTGCCAGATATTCTGACCACCTGCTGTGCTTATGTTGTTGGGAGCACTTGACCGCTCTTCTCCACTGACTGCGTAATGTAAAGGATGAAAACAGTCCCTCAAATAGAAGTTGGCATTCAGGGGATGCCGATCACATTGTGGAGCTATGGATAAGTGACTACTCAATGCCACCCAGGAAAAATGGCTGATTGGTTGTTATTAGGTGAATAAGGAGAGGCAAACACGCTCCAACTTCTCAGCTTGTGTTTTATGACTTGGAGCATGTGTGGGGAACTATGTAGTGCAATGGAGGTGATGCTACACCCTTAAATGTATCTTCATCTGTCACATGAGCATCCTGTCTGCTCAGAGGTTCTCAGTGATTTTTCCGCAAACTGTAGCCTTACCTCCTTCAGTAGGCTTGTACATCTGCAACTGATTGCAAGTAACCCATTCTGTTTGTACAAGACAGGAGTCCAAGAACTCTTTAACTGTTTCACTGGTGCTGTAAAGAGCAAAAGGATTTTTAAACTGGGGAATTAAAATTGAAGTATAAAAAATTTTAGCTATTTTACCACCTAAACACTCCACAGATGCTGGAATCTACCTTTATGTCCTTGTGAGTTAGTCCTTTTTTTCTGTCCAGGAACCTGAGGCAGAGAAAGACACTCCAGAATTAGCAAAAGGACTGAGGTATCTGAAGTGTCAATCCAGTATCTTAACTGAATCTCTGTTCCCTGGATAAGGCATGTGCAGCTGACAAGCAGCCTGCAATTATGGTACTTTTACATGGAATCATAGAACAATACAGGTTGGAGAAGGCCTCCGGATGGTCTAGTCCAACCCCCATTCAAAGCAGTTCCAGACAGATCAGGTTGCTCAGAGGCTTATTGAGTTCTGAATGTGTCAAAGAACAGAGAGGCTCCACGGCCTTGCTGGACCCCATTCCAATGTTCAACCGCCCTCATGTTGAAAATGCTTTTCCTAACATGCAGTCAGGTTCTGCCCTGTTGAAACTTGCCTGTTACCTCTTGCACTGTCAGTGTGTGCCTTTCAGAAGAGCCTGGCTCCCTCTTCTCTACGCCCTTCCATTTGGTAACTGCAGGCTGCAGTGAGTTCCACCTCGAGCCTTTTCTGCTCCAGGCTGAGTAAAGCCGGCTTTCTCAGCTTCTCCTTGTGCATCATGTGCTCCAGCCACTTATGCATCTTAGTTTACTGGACTAGGCTCCAGTATGTCTGTCTTTAAAGTATTGGAGAGTCAGAAACCAGAAACAAGTACTCCCCATGCAGTTTCTCAAGTGCTGCATACAGGGGAATCATCACTCCCCAGGACCTGCTGGCTACACTCCTGCAAACACAGCTCAGCAGGGAGTTGTTCTCTACTGCGAGGACACGCTGACTGATGTTCAGCTTGTTGTCCACCAGGACCCCTGAGATTTTTTCCTGTACAGTTGCTCTCTAGCTAGTTGGCACCTGGCCTGTGCTGTGACTCCATCCCAGCGGCAAGAATTTGCACACTCGCTTTCCAGGACTACACTTGCCTCTTTCCTGACATGAAATAGGCATGGTTACCAAATGCTGTGGTGTTTCAGAGATGACTTTTTTAATTAAAAAGAAAAAAAAAAAACTACTCAATCCTGTAGCTTAGCAGGAATCAGTTCTTCTCACTGGTCTCACTGGTAAGCTA
Source organism: Struthio camelus (assembly GCF_040807025.1). Taxonomy (NCBI): domain Eukaryota; kingdom Metazoa; phylum Chordata; class Aves; order Struthioniformes; family Struthionidae; genus Struthio; species Struthio camelus. Next base: position 141,480,797 of record NC_090943.1, on the reverse strand, counting down.
CACAAATTGCAGGCTTGGCCAACTGCTGTGTGCTGAGTGAAGTATTAGAACAGAAGTTTGGCAGGAGCCTTTATCCCCTTCTCTATGGACACTTAACTGATTTTTGCTGAATATTCTCTGGATATGCTTATTTCTCTTCATTTACTGTAAAGGAGATCTGAAAAACGAATCTCACAGTAGAGGAGGATTCAGGCCATCTAATCTTAGGACCCCTGACAGAGTTACCTGCCTTTTTCTAGGGCGTATCTAGTAGCATAAGGATTACAGTGAAGGGTAACGCTTAAATGCAAATTTCTTGCTTAGCTTAAATGTTTGTCCCTTAAAACCCTTAACACAGTTTATTTGCCAAAATATGTTGCTAGTCATAAAGCTGGTACAATTTTAAATACCTTGAACAGTCCCAAGAGTCCAACAGCTTACTGTAGCTGCCTGTATAAATACCTCTATGAAAGTTATCTTTGGGCACTTTCTGCCATGCTTATTGTGTAGAAATGTGTAGCATGCTCATCTTGAAAGATGTTAACTTTGGTAATTCAAGATACTGTTATGCCTTCAGGACTCCTCATGGTAAACTTTAGGTTTTGCTGTCTTGAAGAACTTCAGAAAATATCTCAGATCAGAACACAGACAATATTATTTTAACCTCTGGGTATGGACTGTAATTCTTTTTCCTCAGCCATCTTTTTAATTTTAAGTTGCTGATTAGCCTATAAAAATTCAGCCACAAAATACAGCCTAAAGCTCAGCATGGGAAGCTGTAAATGTACTGGAAACTGTTAATATCCTAGACTAAAGCAGTTGCTGCTGGTGTCCTCCATATGCATCTCACTCCTTCCCTATTGAACAACAGGGAAAAACTGGTGTGCATCGTGATATAATTCTGTACACCCGCTATTCTCCAGGCCGTATCCTAAGAGCAGTGCATGGGTGCTTGCAAAGCTTGATATTGCAGCCCAATGAGTGGTGCTTTCCCTGCACCTGTTTGTAGTCAGCAGTGCTGGGTAGTGAGTTCCTGTGCTCCTTGAAGGGACACTGCTGCCTTGGTGTGCCAGCCCAAGTGTTGGTGGGGCCACACTGGCCACAGACATAGTCAACTGATCCATTTTTGGGGGTTTTGTTTTGTTTCTTTATCTGCAAGAAAAGACGATGAACAGTTAAAGCAGGAATACCTTAAGGCAGTATTATTGCTGAATTCTTCATAATGCGGAATCTTAAGGTCCGTGCTGGCTTCTCTTGCCTCGCTGTGAAACACATGCACCACCACCACCGCATGACTTTGTTTACAAAGAGGAAAGCGTTCAGAAGAAGTGTGTTAAGAGATTCTAGTTCATGACACAAAGCAGAAAACTGACCTCCTCTGTTCATTCTTAACACATTCTGGAAGATGATATATTGCCTCCCAGAAAAACTCACTGAAATGCATGATAAATTAACATGTATGGAAGAGCCTCAATAGTACACTGCAGTCAAATGTGCAAAAGACAGACAGATGCTTAACAAAACTGGTGATTGTCTGCTGGTTGTAGAAGCCAGCAGATGCAGTCACTAACAATGCAAGTAGAACAGTTTTTTAATTGGTATGATAGAAATTGAAAAGCGGACATCAGCGACTGAACTAAAGTTTAATACAGAAGAAATAAATAGAAAAGGATGTCTCAAATCATGGAAGAAAGATTGCTTGCTCAAAAAGGAGCAAAAACATTTCCAGTTGAAATGGAGGTAAGCAGCCTCCATAACGTGGCAGCCTGCTGCTAAGTAAAAGGAACGATAGATGCACGTTCTCATGTTTTTTCCTATTAGATCTACCACCTACTGCCTGATATACTGGTTTGGTGTAGCTTGTTATGCCAATTAAAAAAGTTTGCCAAATCTGTCATGCTAAGTCTAATAAAAATCAGATGATCTGAGCTCTGTTACACCTTTTCCCATTTGGAAGATAATGACTGTGTATCCCAGGTTGCAGTCGGGAAGGCACGTAAGGTATCCGTCAATGGGAGCGGGACAGGTCAGCTGCTGCAAAGATGCAGATGTTGCATTGTCGTTGGCTGCAACTTTGAACCCCATGTTCAAAGGTACTCATGTCTTAGAAACTCCTGTTTATAAAACGTTGAGGAGGGAGGGGAGAGGGCAGCAGAAATGAGAGAAGCTGGTTTATGCTCCATGAGGAGAAAATCTAGCAGCTAACCACGCCAAGCAGAAGACTTCTTCCTGGGAAATGAAACTCAGGCTACTGGGTTGTTAAGGAGAACATGCTTTGGATATTCTTGATCTGAGAATGGGCAAAAAAAGACTGGGTGCTTTGTAAATGAGAAGGAGGGAACAGGGTTTTATAGGCAGCCTCTAGACTTCTTTTTCTTGCCAATCTATGACTGGAAATCAGGGCAGTGGCAGGGAAGCAGAGCCGCTGGAACAAAGCCGGGCTGGAAATGGCAAAGGCGAACACAGTCCGAGGCGTTGTTGTGTGCCTGCTAGCAGCTCTTCACTGCTGTGACGCTGATGACTGCCTTCCCTCTGAAGTGCTCAAAGTTAAACTGGGGCATTTTTCGTGTTTTTGCAGTGGAAGACTGTGCTAAACTCGGGTCACTTACTTGATTTATTTGCTTTGTGCCTGTATTGGAGTACCTCAGTACATGGCTGCACAGCCCAGTCCTGACTCAAACAGTCACAGAGACCACAAATAAGTGCAGAAGGGAGTACACAGGAGTGGTAAGACAGCATAGGGTTGGGCTGCTAGTTACCAGTAAGCTGAGATATCTGCCCAGCTTTTAAGTTTTTTGATTCATGCACAGGTCATAAAAAAACAACATTTCTTTCCCTTGACACTGGGAGCTTTAGAATTAATCTTTCAGTTCATCTTTACAACAGGAAAGCGTACGTGAATAGTGATATACACTGTTTTCTGACTTGCACTCTGAGTTTGTCTATTTCTGCAATTTGTCAAGCTATTTTCCGCTCAGTAAATGCCTGGACAGCAGCCACAACTGGTTTGCTTGAATTCTTTCAGTTGCTAAAAATAAGTTGGTTTTGAAGCTTTTTTTTCCCCTGTAATTGCTGAGGATATTTGAATAAGTGTCTGTCAGCTTATATTATGAATTGTGTTTAGGTCTTGCATCATGCAGCATCACATTCCCAGTGCAGTGCTTACGGGGGAAAACAAAAAAAGGAGGGTGGGAAGCGCTGAGGCCACTGAGACACAGGAGCAGAATGCGACTACAAGGAAAATATCAGCTCCCTCAGAGAAAATTCGTAAAATACCTAGTCAGTGTATTTTACATAGTAAATAGTACATAGAATCAGAGTAAGGTGATTCAAATCAAACAAACTCATAATTTGTCCTCCTCAACTCTTCAACCTAACAGCTATGTTTATAGTATGACTGTATGGAGGTGTGCTTCTAAAAGCTCTTGTACCTTGTTTTTTGCAGCTCACCTTTGTTTTGCTGTCTTTTTTTTTTTTTTTGACTTAATTGCTTGGCTTTTACCCTGCTTTCTCATATCCCTCTTGCCTGTTGCTTGGTTTGATTCATTTATTCCTCCTCCCTGGTCAGTGTTTATTCTGGTTAAAACTACCCCTTAAAATGCTATAAAACTTTATTTTCACAGAAACCCGTCCTGCCTTAGTTTGTGTGAATGCATTTGATAGGTACCTAAGTTCGTGGATATAGCAATAGTTATCAGAGAACAAGGCTAGAGAGAGGAAAAGCATGTGCTAAGAGGTAGCATGTGAAGGTCTCCCAAGAACTGATAAGCTCTAGAGACCAGTGGTCCTGTTCAATCTACAAGGACTGATAAACTCGGGACAGCGAGAGTCTGCCGAATCCATTCAAGGCCACCAGCACAGGCTAGCGTCAGCGGCAAGTTGTGCAACTCAGCTGCATCTGAGAAAGCAGTCACTGCAATGCACAAGGAAAAGCTGCAGGTCTGTGTTTCCCCCAGCTCAATCCCCTATTGGGGTAATTTGCAGCAATATAATATGGGGTACTGTAAGCTGTGCATAACTGTAAAACACTAACAAAACATAAATTCCTGTCTGGAAAAGTGCATAACCTGCACACTTTTACCTGTATAGGGCTTTCTGAAACTTCTTTTTAAATGGTCATTAGAGAAATATATTTTCCTCTGTTATTAGGTCTTTTCCAAATCCTTTAAATCTTTCTCCTCTCCTTCATGGCCTTTTTCCTATATACTTACCAATGAGTAACTTTTCAGATGTCTTGGTGGATGACTCTAGGAGATGGGGACCCTCTTTGAAATCTATGTGGCCCGTGTGTCAAGGAGTTTTGACTGAAGAATTGATTTGTGCTTGCTGGTCTATGTAGATCAGTGATATGATGCTTATACCTGCAGATGTGGGCTGTGCATGGCCTGGCCCACAGTGGAAGGAAACATGTGGCCTCCTTTCTTCCCTCGTCTTCCCACTGCATGCCTTTTCCCCCCCACCCTTCCAAATAGGGCTTTGGCTCCCTGTGGTTACCTGCCTCATGCCCACTAACTAGGACCTCTACTGCATTCCTTCGTCCACCTGAATTAAACCCCACCTTCATGATCCTGCGTTTCCTACCACTCCCTGCCTGGAGGTTGCTCCTGCACCTGAAGCCGGAAGTGCAGGTCCAGGTATTGGCATGGCTTTCGGAGCAGGTGGCAACCTGGGAGGGCTACTGCAAGGCAGCATATTCATGCCCATTAGCTCCTGCGGCCACAGCCGTCACGCTGCTCCCCATAGCTCAGGTGACACCTGCGTACAGGCAAAAATCGGGGCTGGTGCTGAGATGTACCTCTTTGAGTCAGCCTGCTCATAGGCCATCATCGGTCTTCAAGCTTTAGAAACTTCTGCTGTGGGGAATTTTTTTTAAGATTGTACTCTATTAATAAAGTTCATTGTGGTGATATGATTCAGATCGCTCTCAAACCAAGGTCTCCTTACTGAGAAAAGGAAATAGTTACCTCTGTTTTCAATATCACATAAATATCACTCTGTACCGAGTGTATCGTGTGGAAAATGCTGCAGAAGCTGAAATGCAAATTAATTTTTCACATTTCTAAGGGAATCCTCCATATCTCTCCACTACTGTTGCCTCTTAGAAGTACTGTCAACACCTTCTAATGTGACATTGCTTGTCTTATTCATCGTCTTATGAGTCCCCCGTTCTTACAGGTTATATCAGTAGTGCTGGTAGATCCTATCGTAAGTTCATGGGTTTGCTTGAGTAAGAACCAGCATACCATGAGGGATTTGCTGTTCCTTTGCCAATAGGATGCCTGAGGTTTGTCAGCCATGCTGGATTCACTTTCCACATTAAACAAATGAAGAAGAAAAAAGAAATAATATATTGAAATGCAAAGCCTAAGAGGTTTGGAGAGATTTGAAAAAATGAAACAATAGCATGTTTAATAGCTCATTCCCATTCTGGTTTGGCTTTAAGGTGCTTCAGCCTTCCAGTGTGCCAGCAGCCTTCTTAAGTCAAGCCTTCTGCCAGGATGACTCACTCAGCTCCTGGAGCTGGGATCCAGTGCTCTAAACAAGCCATATTTAAAGGTCTGTTTACGTTTCCCAGATGAGATAATGAACTGAAATGAGATTTGGCTTTATGTTTTCTTCCTCCGGAGGTAGGGCTTATGATGAATATAAATTCCTCTGCTGGAGCTTCTTGCATCCCTCAGTCCTAATTCAGTCTGAGCACCCCTGGGCTCCTGTTTGATGCCATTTCAGGCTGTTACGCAGAGGTGCCTTTGCAATACCCCTCCCTCTGAACTGTCCAACTAGTTGACTAGGAATGCAAGACAAGCAACAACCAGAGCCTTAGTGTGAGTATAAACAATTATTTACCTACTAAGAATGAAATTTGCTGCTGACTAGGAGGAAGGCAAATTAAAAAACTTAGCTATGTCAGCACGTAACCCCAGTATGTAACTGATGACATAAGTTGAAAACCATATTTGGTTGCTCCCACTTACATTTCTGTAATGTAGCCAGTTCCTAGCACTTGAGAAAGTGGATGTGAGGGCAAGTCTAGTAATTCTAGGAAATCTATGAACAGAAAAAGGAATGGGCCTTAAATGTAGATGCTGAAAGTGGGCGGTCTCCTTGAAGCATCACTTGAAAGCATTGCAGGTGTTTTTTAGTGTTGCAATAGCAAAAACTTAGCTTTGCCTGGCCATCAGTTCATGTTACTCAATGGTAGATTTTTTTTTTTCTCTCTGAAAAGCCATTCAGGCAAGTGCAGCAAGGCCTCAGTCCCATGTTGCAATGGTCATAACTGATTGCTTGTGCTCAGAAGAAGCATGGTCAGATGAAGAAACAGTAATGTGCCCTGCAATTATGAATAAAGTCTGAATGTAGCCCTGCATAAGGGACCTAATAGATTTACTACTGTATCAGAGGGACATCTGATTGTTGTGCAGATGTGTTAGACACTGAACCATTGTGAAAGTAGCTGAATTAGGGTATTGTAATGACGAACTTCGTCTGTTGTTCCATTTTTAGAACGTGGCTGTTGCATCACTGCACAACTGATATAGACAAAGACCATTCAGTGATTTTTTTTTTCCCCCTCCTTCCTTTCCCCTGTTCACTTGTTGAACTAAATGTTTTCATGTTTTCTTTCTAGTACCAAATTGCTGCAAGGAACAGTTCAAACCGGCAACCAGGGAAAGTGTTTGGATGCTCAAAGTAAGTACGGTTATGTATTTATATGTTTGTTACAATGCTTGTGACAGAGAAAGTAACATTTATTTGACGCCTTTAAGGGGGTAGCTAGGTAGGTTTGATGTCGATAGTAAGTGATATTCCTTTGCAACAACTCTGACCGTATAAGTAATAGGTTCAAGTCACTAAGTGTTATCCATTCATGAAACAGGAATGATGAAAGCTAAACTAGATGCTACAAACTTTTGGGAAATATTTTGTTTTTTGACTAGAGTAAGAAAGAAGTGCTGGCGAAAAGGAATTAGATAGGAAAGCTAAAGATGGATGTTGAATCTAACTTCCCTCTCCCTTTCTGTTAACTTTGGAAAATCATGTTATTGCTTTCACCTGTTGTTTTATTAGATGCTAGCACTTCTGTGCATTATTAATGCTACCTTTATAATGTTAAATGGAGGGAGGGATAACTAAATCAAATGCTACCACACGTGGTTAGTAATTCAGAATTTGTGAAGTTCTGTCCTTGTTTTAATTCTCATCTATCTGAGTTTAGATCGCATCCCACCTGAGCTGGATTTTTTGCTTAAACTGTCCTGCCTCCAGCTTGGCATCTTTGAAATCTGGGCAGAGAGTCACCTGCTGAGAGCGGTAGGGAGCAGTGGCATGCTGAGAGGTAGGCCCACAAGGTGGCAATGTTAGAAAGCCTTCGCGCCCACAGCAGCGTGCTGCCTCCTGGAGCAGCTATCATTTATTCCCCTTGCATCGTTGTTGCTGCATCTGTGCAATTACACAAGAAATCACAACCGTTGCCCAAGCGGAGCGTAGGGTACCTGCTAGTGAAACTCCCGCTTGAACAGCTTGGCCGTTGCCACCACTCACAGTGTTGTGTTGGATGCTGTGTATGCCTTAACTCGTGGCAAGGGATATAGTGCTGGGTGAAAGTGGCTCACAATAAAGCGTGGGGTGGAGGGGAGGGATAGTTCTTAAACATAGCTGGTGCTAAAAATATGTATTGCACTTAAGTGATACTAGGGCTGTGTAGTGAGAAACTTGCATTTTAAAACATAGCAGCATATTTCTGCTAATGCTTTAAAACTTCTTAAGGTGTATAAAGGCTAATGCTGGATGCAGGAGGCATTTCGGTTTGCTGTGGCACTTTTTCCATGCTTGGTATTTAAGCTAAAAGTAGAAGGGTTTTGTGCCTTAGCCATTTTAAAGACTTGTTTCATGGTGAAGCTAGGGATTTGCTCCAAGTTTAGTGCTCTGAAAAAATATATATGTCTACAGAAAAATTTCTCCAGATACACAATAGATGTGAGAATTTATTCAGGGCTAGTTCCATGCAAACGTAACAATTATATTGCCTGTGTTAATTGGCACAAGTGCCAGTTAAGGAGAAGAGACTGAAACTGGGACAGAGGGAGTTAAGAGGAGCCACAGAGTTCAGCTACTTCAGGTTGGAGGAGAGGAGTTAATTTCAGAGTAATTAGAAGATGGGCAGGTCCCAAGTACACCTGGAAATGCTCAGGTGAAGAACAGTCTATAATTTGGAGCTGAAAGAGGCTTGTGTGCTTCAAGGATGCTGCAATAGCTCTGGACTACAGGAAAAATCCAAAACCAAGACTGAGGGGAGGAAAGGTCCTTCCCTGTCGACACGCTCCTTCCCAGGAGCAGATCTGCACTCCCGCTGCAGATCTGTAGTGGATTCTCTCTGTCACTGTATAATCTTGCACAGAATAGATGACGCTACTTAAAGTCAAGCTGCATTTCTCTGGTTATACTAGCATTCTCACAAGCACTGTGAAACAAAAGGATATCTGAAGAAAACTGAGTGCGGATAGTGTGAGAGCACACAAGCATCGAGTGGACACTTACAAAAGCAGACTACATCCTACCTGTGTAATAGAAACTTATCTGAAACATGCAGATTTCCTGGAATGGGTAACCCTATCCTTGAAGCAATAGACAGCTTTCCAGTGTATTCCCTGTGGATTGCTGCTTACAGTGTAGCCTTTCCTCTCCAAATCCCTTAGTCTTAATGGCCTTTTGTATGTCAAAATAAAGATCTAGCTATCAGCCTTTTAATTCCAGAGATTCATTATATTGCTAGAGCATTAGCTGAGTGATTACAATTGCAAAAGCTAAATCCGTGTAACATGTTGTTATATATTAGTCTTCACTCGGGAAACCTTCCTGTAAGTGTCTGAATGTGTTTGAGCCTGACACACGGGTGCACTTTTTCATGAGATGGTTGTTGAAGTTCTGCGGACAACAGCATGAGGAACGAGTGTCGGACAGCCAAGGAATTCTACAGTCCTCACGTTAGGATCTCCCATGTGCAGGATGTAGATAAGGTGTTTTTCACTGGCAGCTATAATTCTTTGCTTGATGTATTATGTCTAAGATATTTACAGTATACCGTAACTTTAGAAAGCAGTTCTGGCTTCAGCTGGAACGTTAGCTCAGGGATTACCTGTAATATTTCAGTGATTTTGAGGTAGGAGAAGAAAAAGTAAATATGTATATAAAATATGTATATGATGATTTGTTCAGGGGAGGCCTGAACAAAAAGCCCTGTATGATCTCTTTCTTTCCTTCTGTGCACAGAAACAAATATTCTCTGGTCATTTCTGCAAAAGATGCATATAATAGCTTCAACTTGGGAGAATAAAGCATTTTTCCTCACTTCTTTCCACCCCCGCAATCCCATCCCTGGTGCAGAATAAAATACCACTTCTAAATAAGGGCGCCTCATGTTTCCCATTCTGCTCCCCACTGCTTGTTTCCCCAAATTGGTCACCTTAATTTCCACCAAAGAAGACTTGACTTCCATAAGGGCTATTTTGTACCTTATCAGCCAAAGGAATTGAGAGCAAAATATTTGAACTTCTGGACTCAGTGGACTGCTGTGAAACCATTTTTCATTTTATGGAAACAGCATAAAGGTTCCCCAAAATGTAGTGGAAGACATCTGCTTAGGAGTCAGTCCTGCGCAGGACACAGCTGCTTTATAGTTGGTTTTGATTCAACATAAGAAAACTTGAGACCTAAGTTCTGAACCTAACAGACAAAAGTTAACTTAAATGGAATGTTTGTTTATGGCTTCATACTCACCAGTCCTCTTTCCCTTCTTAACTTAGTAATTGAATAGCTTGTATATCCTTTTATGGTATTGTCTGAAAATATTCTGAACTTTGGGGTGATATTTATTTTTGCAGTGTCCAATACCAGGAATTATCCCACAGGAGCTCAGCAAAGCCGGCTGATTTATCAAAAAAAATGTAATTTAGCTTTTCGAAAAGATACTGTGTGGTTTTCTTAAAAGTTAATAATGAGATGCCTTCAAATGCAAAACCTGTCAACAGCCCTGACATAATTTCACAATTACAAAAATACATAACTTATGGTTTGGGTTATTTTTTAATTATTAAATAGAAACCTCATTTTCTACTGTAATGAGGAAAATACACTGTTGTAATGAGGAAAATACATTATTGTAATGCCACTAGTACCTTTTGTGCTCAAATTGTTACAGAAACCTTTCTTCAATTTATACACAGTCTGACTGTTCAGAGGTTACAAAATGTTGCTACTTTGTGTCGTGGCTGCTGAAGCCTTGACTATATTTAATAAAATAAGAACGATAGCTTTATTTCTAGTCCTTTTTGTAGCCTTCTGCATTTTGCCTATTAATGATGATCCTTTTAAAAGCTGGAGAAAGTTTGTTAAAGGATGTTGCAAGTAACAATTTAAGTTTAGCTCCAGTATAGGGTTTTTTTTGCGGGGGAGGGGGCTTAGAAAAAATCCTTGTCAGATACGTCAAATATGAAGTTTTGGTAGTGCATCTGAATGGTGAAAAAGATATCATTTTCATTATTCAAAGTGGTTTCTAGATTTTATAAGTATAATCCTGCAAATGTGAGCAGAAGACACACTGATGCCAGGCGGTCATCCGGAGTCTGCAGGCAGACTCATGAGGAAAGTTGGACAGTTAGGAAAACACAGGATCTATTTCTAGTAATCTCAGTGTCTTGCTCATGGTCTATTTGTGATACTGAAGGCACCCACGATCCGGTGCTGCTCACTTCAACAGAGGGAAGGTGGCTACAGCTAAGTGGTAAGTAGCTCTTGGTTTCCTCTGTGGGAGGAAAAGCAAAGAGAGCAAGGGAGGGGAGAGAGCGAAAGGAAGGCAGAAGGGAAGAAAGGAACAGAAAGTAGGGCTTGCACAGCCATGCGTGCTGCAGTGCTGCCGAGGAATACTGCAAACAACGGAGCAAAGCCAGAAAGGCTGCTGCAGCTGTGGTGGGAGGGCGCGCGGAGCTCAGCACCATGGCTGTGTCCTTGCCAGCACCTCCTGTGCCGGACACGTGCTCCCGTCCGGCAGCGAGGCGGGAGCCACGTGCCTTACCTGGCCGCCTCTTCGATGCTGCGGCTCGAGTAGGCACCCACGCAGCAGGCGCTGCGGTGCTCCTGCGCTCCTGGCCGCAGAGGAAAATCCAGACTCTCAAACCCAATCATTGCACTTTGTTTTAGGGGCCTGGAGAAGCACAGCAGCTCTGCACAGGCTCCCCGAACACCACTGTGCCTGGTAGGGGCCATCTTGAAAACATCTGGCCCCAAAAGTAAAGCAATGGCTTGAAAGAGCTAATCCAAAACACTCCTCTTATTTTGAGTGGTGGTGGTGGTGGTGTTTTTTAATTCCAGTACAAGTGTCAACATTTTCCAATATTTCTGTGCAGTCACTGGAGCAGGGAAATTTAGGTTTTATTACCTGGCTGTTGAGACTCATAATTAAGTCACACCATGGTCCAGGGCTCCCAGAAAATCACCCTACATGATGAGACACAGTAAAACGTGAGCTGCTGACACTGCGCAGCAGCACGCTAGTGAGGTCAGGTGCATGCAACATGAGGCAAGATATTTAATTTTAGAAGCTGTCCTAACATTAAAACGTTGCTTGTAATAATGGCTTGTGCAGCCTTCCTAGAGACCCGTTTAGCCTTAGGTAAGACACGGGCAGGCCGCCGGTGCGTGCGCTGCAGCTGCGTTACAATAGAAGGTGGCGGAATTAAAGAGGGTGTCAGTGTCTTAACACCCGGTAATTTGTCCTTGGTATGTTTCCTCTGTGATATTAACTCCAGGCATACACCAACCCCAAATTTTGTAATCACCTGCATTTTCTGCCTGTTGGCTCTTCCTTTAGTCTGGAGCGGGCTCAAGAAACTAGGCACATGGTGGGAGTAGCTTCTGCGCGGGCAAAGTCGGTGCAGCCGACTCAAGCCACAAAAGCCTCAGCTGGAGCTTTGCCACCAAAGCCTGCGCAGCCAAGGCCTCTGCTAAAAATCAGCTCTGAGGGATGAGATAGGCTAGGTGAACGCCACAGCTGTCATTTAGGGTGGGGAGTGCCGGATTTGTTTTTCTATAAGTACGCATTTGTAATAGACGGAAACTGGCAGTGCCCTGAAATTAAGGTTTGTGAAGTGGCTTCCATGAGAGCTTCATCCTCTTACATGCGGTCTGGATTTGGCTCGTCGCTAATGACCTGAGCGGGCTACATGGGATAAACACATTCTGAATAGTATTGTAGACAATACTGTTACACTATATTGTATGTTTTTAGAAAGAATAATTGGTTCTCATTTTGTATTTCTATAACAGAACAGTGTCAAAACTGCATTCAAGTATTTTCAGACTTGATCTAATTTCATAACTAGGATCTTTTTGGTCCAATATAAGAGGCTTCATGTAATCGCTTTTTTAAATCTAAAGCTTATGTTTGACAAGTAGGTCATTGGTTAATGGAAGCAAGTAAATCCAGCTGTTTATCTTTGCAGTAGGATGCATGCACTTTCTGTGTGCTCTTGTCTGCTCAGAATGGAGATGTGTGCAATTTTAATGGCACTCCCGCCCTCTTTTAGAGGAGATGTGAGCTTTATATTACACTTCATCTATTCCTGTCACTTAGACTTTTTTTTTTTTAAGTTACTGTAGTACTTAGCTGATATTGCATTTGACCCATAAGTTTATAGCACTGCTGTCTGGTAAAGTTAATTTAATTGCTAGGTATCTTTAAAACAAAGTCAGTCATTAATTTGTAATTTTTTAGAAGGAAATTTACTGTTGCACATTGCTCATAAGCTTTCCAGCTTCCTTGTTTCCCCTCCCCAAGGCCCAGTATTTGCACGCGTTTCTCTTGGTAGATGTATCTCCCACTGAAGCAGGCCGAGAGTACCTTTCTTCCCAGCTAGCTTTACCTCTTAATACCCAGGCAAGGGAATTTTTTTAGCTAATTTTGAATTCCAGAAGGTGCTAAAACCTCACTATGAAGTGTTAAACTTTCTGTGTTAGTATCTAAACAAAGCAGTTGCATGCTAGGCTAATAAGGGGCTAAAAGAATTCATAAAAGCTTGGCCTAAAATGACAGGTTCCAAAAGTCCTGTTACGAAACTATGCCTGTTAGTGGGATAAGTTTCCAGGCATAGTTTACAAATCTCGTTGTTGTTGTTATTTTTTTTTCTTCACGGCACTAGCGTAAGTGTAACATTGCAGTTGAAGCTGTCTGTGAAAATTTTTGTTCATTTGAAGATTATCTTATTAATAAAGACTTTGACTAATCACTAAGATGATAACGCACATTGACTGTTTACTTTTAAAAAGTTTGTGTTTTCCATCAATAAACAATAAACTACAACTTGTTTAAGATTAGTAATAGAATTGTGTAAATTAGCAATTAAATTGTACTTAGAAGAACAGTTTATTGCTCCCAAGCCAGGCTTTGCTCCACTATTTGCAAATTGTAACTACTATTTGCAGGTGTGTTACAGATCTAAATAACTGAACAGCAACTTAAGAAGCATGTGTGTAAAAATTATGAGATACTAAAAATACAGTGCCTCAGGTACTCAGATGCTTGCTTTTGGCCTGTAGTGAGCCTGAAATAAATAAAAGCAGGTCTACTTAAATGATAAGACAAATTTCTGTTAAAAATTTCTGTGTGTGTTTGTAACACACACGTTATTTGTAGCTCAAAAGAGGAAGCACTCCGGGATTCCTCAGTGAGCTAGCGACCACGAATCCTTGCAACCTCGTTTTCCAGAGGTACCGAGGTGCCTCAGGGATTTCAGCTGCTTAGTATGTTAATAGAGGCAATGTGGGCAACATGTCACCTAGTGTGTGAATTGTGGATGATGTTCTGCAGCTCCTAAATACAGGTGTCCCTTCTCCGCACGGCTGCGTGTGAATGTGCATGGCCCTTAGCAGGCAAAGGGCGTAGCACGTTGCTCTCCGCCTAGACAAAGTGGAGCGTAATTAGGGAAGGACAGTGTATGAGCCGGACAACGGGTATGCCAGGGGCTTTGTCTGGGGGAAGGAAAGGGATTTGAGCAAGGTTCTCTGCAGGTGGCTGATGAAGGAAAGTGGAAATTGCCCAAGCAGTACAAAGGGCTATGCCTGACAAAGGAAGGCTGGAGAAGAACGGGGGAGAGAACAATGGGGAAGCCTATAAAGTGGGAGAAATCTTGAGATAAAAGGCAGGAGCCACCCCTCTCAGAGCCATGGAGAAAAGGGATAGGATTTGCTTTGCTGCAGGACTAGTTGGAAAAAAGCGAACAGAGCTGAAAGGACTGTATGAATCGGAAGAAAAACCATGCAAGAAAGCATTGGGCCCCGAAGTAGTGGTGGTGTGAAGCGAGAGAAATTTGCCCAGATTTATGAGAGTATTTTTTGAGGAAGCTGATCATAACATCTGCCCTGTTTCTGTGCTTGTAAAATGAGGAAAGCTGCCAGAGATCAGCTTTTGTAAAATGCTATGAATCTCTTATCAGGGCAGGGGGGAGTAAATAGTCAAAAAAGCACAGCAGTTTGTGTGTAATTTCTTGGCATTTGCCAACTTGATAGACACACGATACACATTCTCTTTGTGAGAGAAAGATTTGTAACATGCTGTAGAAACATGAGAAAAGTATTTCTGGGATATTTTGTAGTAAGGCACTGGATTCTTAGGCCAGCGTTCTGCAACTGTCGAAACATTTGTGCACTACTGAATGACTTGGCAGTATAATTTTGATCTGAGTCAAGCATGAATACACTGTATTTCTTTCACATTAGCTGGAGTATGTAATAAGGTTTATGTTGGCTTTGTGCTGGGTGTGGGAGGACAGATACCTAATTAACAGTTTCCTGGGACAAAGTAACCCCTTCATGTTCTGATTTGTAATGGTCCAGCCCTTTCTATTAGCTGGTTGAAGCATTTTTGATTCAGTAGCAGGTATGCAAAAACTTAATTGACCATCTCCTGGAAGCATTGCTTTCATGTCCTCTTTAGCACTGGTAAATGTGTTGGATAGCTTGGTAAACGTTAACAAGTGTAGTTATAATGGGCTATAATCCCTGTTCAAACTCCACAAGTTCAGGATCTGTAAATGCTGAAAAAGGGCAGCACTACCTGCTGAACAGACCTTAGCCACAGCCTTTGGACTTCTCTTCCTTATATTATATGCATGTATCAGATATTGATGTGAGGGATTAGATTACTTGAATAGTGTGTGCAAATCAAATGGCTACCAGCTTCAGAACGCTTACTTTCCAATACAAGCAGATAATCGTTGGTCCCGAGAGTTTTTATTCACTGTTTTTGAACCCTTAGTATATAATACTAAGGCCAAATCAAGTTTTCAGCTGAGCAATATAACAAGTAATCATCATTACCAGTGCAGGATCACTTGAGTGTTGGATATAGACTTATGAGAGTCTCGTGTTAGAAACCTCATCCCTTAATAAATGGTCTTGCAAGGCTTCTCATTTGTCCCTTCCTCAATTCCCCAGCATTGCTTTTGCAAAATTAGACTGAAATGCCATCAAAAGGCATTGCTGTTACTCTCAGTGTAGAACATAAGAAGGTATGTCATAAAGGTATATCATCCACTCTTGCGGTTTTTTGAATTTCTTCCTGTATTTTTCCAGCCACGTATCTTTAGCCCTAAGAAAGCCAAAGTTTCCTCAACAGTTGGAAAATATATAAAGAAATGCTAGATCTTTCTTCACCCTTTTCTCTTCCCAAAATCTTCCACACTGTTGCCATTTGTAATTTATTTGATTAGTTTTGTTTATAATATGAATGTCTGAAGCTCTGGGCACATATGTTAATAAGCTGTATTTTATAGAAACAGTATGTGTGTATTTATGTATATCTGTGTATATATGTGTGTACAGACACGCACACGCACACGCACACACACACATATAGAAGTATAAAATCACAAACGCCTTCTTCTTTTCTAGAACAACTTATTTCACTTACATCTAATTAAGGTTTTATCATCGCTCAGATTATCTGAATTTTTCTGATGCTTTTGATTTGGATCTTATGCTTAATACATAACTTTTCCCTCTGAATTCTGACAAAACAAATTGAGAAAACTAGTTTCAAAGGTAATGCCTCCCTGTAAATGGAACTGGCTACTGTAAATCTAGAACAGCTCCAGTCAAGTAACTCCGTGTAAATGCGCGTGAATGAGACATGAGCCAGTTTCCCGTCTCAATTCTTTTCAGTCAGTATTAAAGGCAAAGTGAGACAGCATGGTCACTTCAAGGATTTATTGATCGTGGCCTCTGTTTACGGGTCTTCAGATGAAAGCAACTCCCCAAGTTGTACCTGAAACTTTGCTATAACCCAGTGAATATCACTGAAGACAAATGTAACACACACTAAGAGAGTTCAAAATTTTGGTTTTGTCTGGAGTTAATGGAAGTAAGAAATCATTCTGTTTGCAACCATCCTTCACTGGATTTCCCTGCTGTCATTAGTGCTTTTTGTTATGTAGGCAGTGTTGGATAAAAACATTTCAGATGTTTGGTGGAAACTTCTTATGTTGTAAGTATGGAATTCTTTGGTGTATATTGAAGAGCACTTCTTTCTAAATAAGAGGTTTTGTTTTTTTTTTCCTAAAGCAGCTGGATTTAGCTAAACCTTAAAATTTTTGGATTTAATCAATGCCTACTAAGCCTATTTAATAACTTTAACAATTTGAATAATATTAACAGCATATGGCTTGTTTTAAGACATTTGTACCTCCTAAGGGTTTCTGAAATCCTGTGTCTGTGAACAAAAAATTCTATTTCTGTGGACAATGTTTTAATCCTCAAGTAGTTCTCTGATTTCTATTTAATTTTTACAGTAGCTATAAAAGGTAGCTGCTGCCTTCTTTAAAAAAAGTACCCACAGGCTGTGGCTCTTCAAGACTACTCTCTGTAGTGAGGAATTTATACACTAATGGTCAGGTTGAATTTGCTGCTTATGGCTAGATTTTCAAGACTGCTTAGTTGACAAAGATCTGAACTTTTATTTTACTTTTCCTAACAGGCACAGAACACTTCTTAAAATATGAAATGTGACCCCTGAAATATAAATATATCCATATATTTAAAAATAGACTTGAATTACCTCATAGGGATGTGGTCCATGCACATTGTGTAATTGGGACAGCCCTTTCTCTCTTTCTCTTTTGCTCTCCAGGGAAAGCAAATAATCAAGACTTTGCCTAAAGTGGCAACACTATAATCCCCAAGGGTGGGAAGCTCATTCTTTATCTACAGGATGTCTGGAGTGATAAGTAGCTGTTTTAATGAAATTCATGCAGTGTTTCTTTGTCCTGACAAAATTATCATTTTCTGTTTGGTATGGTAAGTTTAAATGCAGCGCAGCCTGAAATTTAAGGCATAGAATGAAGTATCAGGATGACAGTGGGAGATTTTATCCAGTGCTTTGTAAACAAAGTCTTTAAAGTACTAGTTTTGAATTTTCGCTCCAGGCAATTTTATATCACTGTTGTTATATCACAGCTTTCCTTTGGGCTAATCAGTGAGGCTGATGATACGTCAGTGAAACGTGAAAGGTGAATTCTTCTGCACAAGCCAGGTTAGCTTGAAACGTGTCATATACCATATCACATCTGATATATATTCCTTGTCTTAGTAACATTTTTGGCTATTGCTGATTCCTTTGTGAACATTTCTGTGTAGTATGTTATTACAGATTAGAACTGTGTACTTATTTAGGCTGGCACAAACCAACACTCTGTAACAGATATACATCTGCAGCTATCTCGTTTGTACTTCCACTGGATGACGTGAAATCTGAATTTCCTAAGGCTTCTGGTTTTACTTATTAAATGAAACTTAAATTCAGAATGTATGCTGTCAGGAAGAGAAAATTCACTCTAACACAGCCTCGTTGGGTATGCTCATGGTTATATTCACTTTACCGAAACTACTCATACTGGGAATAAAATACATGTGTACATATCTTAATGAATCGAGGCTTACCTGAACAACTGAGATGTGCCCAGGCCTTGGAGTAACTTTTGTAGCTCTTCCCCAGCTTTCTTCCTGCTTTGCTTTATTCACTTTTTTCAAATCTGAACACTGTTGGCTAACTCCTTCAGGGAGAGCCTGTTTCTATACACGTTTTTGATAAAAACGCCTTCCTGAATGCTAAAAAATAACTTTAATTTTGTTTTACCATGTGTAAACCTGCTGTTTTTTCAGAAACCTGTTAATTCTCATTCTCATGAATTTAGACTATGAAAATAATTATTGCATTAGAAAAGGAGACTACATTGATCAGAATTATTGCTTTGTAAAAGATGTTGCTACTTTCTAACATTTGCCTGAAATTAGGCTTTTCCAGTGGAAAAACTGCACTTGTGACAGAAGGGCTCATGGGACACCACTGAAAAGTGGAGTACATTGACCAAAATAATTACGCTTAAGTGGTGTTTGCTATAATTTGAAGTTGTAGCTGAGGTATATTGTAAGGGCTGTACAAGGAATGTTATACTCAACTTCCCTTACTAATTTGAAGGTGAACAGAGATATCAGGTGAGATGCTGATTAGGAGGAGATGACAGTACTTCTGTCACACTTGGGATGCTCACTTTTTAGTGTTAAATGCATTTTTCCTAATTCCCCACCCTCCAAGAAAAATGTTATGCAAGCAGTGGGAAATTTCTGCAAGTGCACTTATACTTTGGCTGTGTCACATGTAAATATCACAAACTTTTTTTTTTTTAATTTTCTGACAACTATGTTAACAGAAGCTTCTAGTGTGGCCATTACCTCTGTTTTCAGATGTTGTATGTTGGTCACTTCTTATCAGCATTAAAATACTCCTAATTTATTTCCACATTAGTCTAAAGTCAAATTTGATTTTGACCCTGTCTCTGATAACATCCTCATAGACAAGCTGATGAAGTATGGGCTAGATAGGTGGTCAGTGAGATGGGCTGAAAAATGGCTATACTACTGGGCTTAGGGGGTTGTGATGCAAAGTCCAGCTGGACACTAGTGGTGTCTCTCAGAGGTCAATACTGGGGCCAATACTGTTTCACATCTTCATTAATGATGTAGATGATGGGACCAAATGCATCCTCTGCAAGTTACAGGTGACATAAAACTGGGAGGAGTGCCTGAGACCCCAGATGATTGTGCTGCTATTCAGAGGGACCTCAACAGGCTGGAGAGATGGGCCAACAGGAATCTCGTGAAGTTCAGCAAAGGGAAGTGCAAAGTCCTAAACCTGGGCGAGAATGACCCCATGCACCAATACAGGCTGATGGCCAGCTGGCTGGAGAGCAGCTTTGCAGCAAAGGGCCTGGGGGCCTGCAGGACACCAAGTTGACCATGAACCAGCAGTATGCCCTTGAGGAAAGACAGTGGTATCGTGGGTTGCGTTAGGAAGAGCATTGCCAACAGGTCAAGGGAGGTGACCCTTCCCCTCAGCACTGATGAGGCCACATCTGGAGTGCTGGGTCCAGTGCTGGGCTCCCCAGTGTAAGAAAAACATTGGACCTACTGAGGCAAGTCCAGTGAAGGGCCACAAAAGCTGTCATGTGAGGAGAGGCTGAGAGAGCTGGGACTGTTCAGCCTGGAGAAGAAAAGGCTCAGGAGATATTATCAATGTGTATAAATATTTGACGGGGGGGACAAGGAAGATGGAGCCAGACTCTTGTCAGTGGTGCCCAGTGATAGGGCGAGGGGCAATGGGCACAAACTGAAACACAAGAAATTCCATCTGAACACAAGAAAACACTTCTTCACTGTGAGGGTGGTTGAACACTGGGAGAGGTTTCCCGGCGAGGTTATGGAGTCTCCATCCTTGGAGATATTCAAGACCTGATTGGACGCAGTCCTGAGCAACCTGTTCTAGGTGACCGTGCTTGAGCAGCGGGGTTGGACCAAGCAATCTCCAGAGGTCCCTTCCAGCCTCAGTTATTCTGTGATTCTGTGATTAACTGACTAGCATGAAACTTTGGCTTGAGCATGCCTAAGGCCTTTGTAACACTGCATTTGGGGCCTTTAAGGGATTTGACCCTCAGTTTTTTTATAAACTATACTGCATGGCCTTTGTACTGCAGTAAGTGAGGCCTAGAAGAGTAATTAGAAAGGAACTGAAAATGAAAGCTCTGAGGAGGAAGAAGTAACCATGTTTTGGAGAATGATATTTAGGGCTGTTGTAGTTGTGGTACTCACTAGTGTTCACTCTGCTTGGTCTACCGTGGTAGAAATCTAAGCGTTAAAATGTATCTGCTGGTGCAGGGTGGTGGCTTTTGGGGGGGAAGGGGGAAGGGATGGGAGGAGCTGGGAGGGTTATTGTCCTTAGGACAACTAGGACTTCCTATATTCTGCAGTGGAAGTGTGGGATCAGCTTGTAGCCAAAGTCAGGTGGAAATGGGGTATGCAGGCTGTTGCAGCACTGGAGCAGGTTGACCAGGTGATGGTGATGGTATCTCAATCCTTGGAAGTTTCCAAGACTTAGCCAGGCCAAGCCACACTTGAACTGATCTCATGTTGGCGAAGATCCTGCTCCAACTGGGAGACTGAACTAGGTAACGTCCCTAGTTCCCTTCCAACCATCACTTCTGCGGTTCTCAGTGCTTGAAAATCTATTAGATCCGTTTTTCTAATTCTACCCTTGTACATTAATTAGTCTCCTATATCTTTGTGCTTTGCTTAGTCTACTTAATCGCATGTGAGTACCGCATTTCAGTTTAAAACGCTTTCAACTTCCTGTAGGTAGATTTTATCAATGCTATTCTTACTTGACCTTTATTCTTAAAGCTGCACTTCTGTTTGTATGTCTACTGCATATGAAAGCTATAAAGTCATTTAATAATAGCAACAAGTTTCTGCTTCTTGTTCTGTGTGACTGGGTCCAGATCTAGGAATCCTCTGCTCAAAACGATGCAAGTGGGAAGACAAAACAGTGGCTTGTTGCACATAAAGAAATGAGTTGTGTTGGTTGGCCATGCAGTGCTCAGAAACAGAGATGTAAGCAGAAGGGCTGCCTTGCGTGTGGAATCCACGTGTCACCCCGTGCCCCCCAGGATGTGCTAGATCAGCTGAAGAAACACACACTGGCTGTGTGCTTTTTTGAGCCAAAATTCTGTTGTCCAGGCCTAGTTTAGCTTTTATATAGGCAAGGCAGGACTTTGAGGACTGTGTTTTCTGAACTGGAATCCTAATGCAAAGGCAATAAGGGGTCTGAAGTGAGGCTGCCGTGCTGTCCTCACCCGCACTGCGCTGTGCTGTGGCTTTGCCAGTACATGTTTTAAACAGTTTTGGAGACTTCAATAAAGAAGCTTCTGTTCTTTGCCACTGCTGAAGAAATAAAAATGTTTTTACAAGTTAGGGTAGCGGAGTGTTTTACTGCTCACTGCCTAGCAGAGCAGGTAGGGCTATGTCTGGCAGCTAAAGACCCACTATAGATTATTTTTATATTCTGTCACCATGTAGCATTTCTGGCTTCTCCGTACTCTTGAGTGTTACCAAGATACTTATTGGCCTTTTAAGCAGAATGTGTCTTCTTGCTTCTTTTTAAAAAAAGACTCAAAGGAAACTTTCTGCAGTGGGTTTACTGTTGCCAAATGAATGGAGCATTTTTCAATAAAGTGTACCAACTGTAAGTGTCAGTAACTGAAAGCAAAATCTCTCTTTTTCAGTATATTTTAAAACCCGCTGGAAACGATAAATAAAAGCTCCTGTCTTAGTGCTCAGAGGGCAGTGGTTAATTGGCAGACTAATTGCAGTTTAAGTGTTTATTTATTGGTTGTATTCACCTCCCCATTCCTCTATGAATCCGGAGTCTATATTATGGGTAAAATAGCGTAAACTAAGCTTTTAGCAAAGCATCACTTCGATGCTCTGAAAGCTTAGAAAAGTTCATTAAAATTTTGTAACATCACTTTTCTTTCATGCAGAAAAAGTCTGAAGTATAAATCTGATCAAACTCACATCTGAGACTGGGAATTTTATTAAAATGTTCTCATAGGCACATGCTAATCTATTAGAAATACTCATATTGCTTGAATTTGATCTATCACTTTAAAACTCATTTTTAAAGTGAGTTGCGTTCTGGGATCTTCCATCCCACCCCAAGATCAGGAAGAAGTTAGGGAATCTCCCGGATTAGTTGTTGCTCTTCTGCATTTAACACCCTGGAGATCACACGGAGCTAGGTAGAGGCTATCCTCATAGTCGCTTTTGCTGTTTCCAGTTCAGAGAAGATAATTTGTAAGCAGTTTGATCATTTGTTCTTCTCGTAAGTAAACCTGTGAGTTTGGCTTCATTGCTGTGATATGGCCGATTTTACCACCATGAAGTGGCAGATCTGCTTCGCAGGAGGTGACTAGAGCTGCTCTGTGGCTGAATTCAAATTTTGAAGGACGTTGTTATTTAGACAGGGGGACATAGGCAGAGATCTCAACTACCGAGAGATATGCAGAGGGAAGTAGACAGGGAGGGACAATGAGCACTTTGAAATGAAGGGGAAGAAGAGATTAGCAGTTGTGTGAATGGCCGTGTTAATCGGACTAGCCGTACCAGCAGTTCAATGTTGCTGTATTGGCAGCTTTTTCCCTTTTTGTCTTTGACGCAGACGAGATTTTAAAAGGATAGGCCATCGCATAGTTTCTCTCTGTAAGTCAGGGGCAACCTGCAAATATGCAATGCAGCCTGACATTTGTTTTACTATAATCTCCAGTGAAGCTGTAAGGGTGGAGATAGAGCTTAATAACTCAGATGTGCTGGAGTTGGTGGGGAGAGGGAAGGGAAATCCAGGCTAAGTAGCAGGTATGGGAACAGGTATGGGAAAAATAGCATCAGGGCACTGAAGACCTTCTATTGTTAGGAGTGCGTGACTTCTGACGTATTCCCCTACCGTTTAAGAGTCATGTACGTTTTTCTTAATCCCGCATTTACTGTATTAAACAGAAGCTGCTGTCATGAGCTGCGGCCGGTCGGGTTGGAAAACCGGGGCAAGCCTTGCGGTGGAGATAGCAATTATCACGCGCACTTGAAAACAGAAAGGAGGGAGCTGTGCGCTGTTTTCATGTCTGAATTACAGTGCTGCCATCTGGGTATTGTAATGGAGCAGCAAGCATGTTGGGGAGGCTTGTTTCATGCTAATTGCAAAAGCTTGAGCCCAAAATAACCCTGTAGTATCGGGGGTGGTGGGGGGGGGGAGGTGATGTCGAGCCGCAGTACTCGAAGTACGCTTGTTTGTTCCCAGAAATGAAGGGTAAAATAGTAGCTGCTGTTGTCGTAGCGAGGTGGCTGGAGATAAGCCGCGTTTGAAGCGAAAACGGCGTGTCGCTGAGCCGCCTCCCTCCGCCCGTGCGAAAACTAATCGGGGGGGGGGGGGGAAGGGAAGCTGCCGGTTGTCCCCTCCGCGCCATCCGCCCAACAACGCGGCTGCAGCTTGGGGGGGGGGGGTCTCCTCAGTGCTTTGTCTGGCCGATTCACAGATGAGGATTTACCGCATCCAGCCGGCGGCCGGAGCCGCTGAGGCTTTCCCCGTGTCCTCCTCCCCCCACCCCGGGCCGAGCCGGGCCGGAGCGGCCCTTGGCGCGGCCGGGCCGAGCGGAGCGGCGGCGTCTCCCGGGCCGCCGCGGGGGGAGCCCGGGCGAGAGGCGCCCCGTCCCTCACCGCCCCCCCCCCCCACAAGCCGGAGCGGGGCAGCCCCGGCGCGGCCTGGCGGCACGGCGCAGCGCGGAGTTAGCCGGTTGCTATGGTGAGGGGCGGGGTCACGTGGCGCGGGCGGCCCGCCGGCCGGGGCTGACGTCAGGAGCGGGGCGGGGCAGGGCGGGAGGCGGCGGCGGCGGCGGCGGCAGCAGCAGCAGCAGCGCGGGGCGGGCGGACTCGGGCTGCCTCCACCTTCCGCAGCGGGAGCGGCGGGATCCGCGGGCGCGCCAATGCCTGGACCGACCCAAGCGCTGTCCCCAAATGGCGAGAACAACAACGACATCATCCAGGATAACGGGACCATCATCCCCTTCAGGAAGCACACGGTGCGGGGGGAGCGCTCCTACAGGTAAGGCGGGAGGGCGGCGGCGGCGGCACTGCGGTGCGGGGTGGGGGGGAGCGCGCAAAACCGGGCGGCAACCCCCCCCCCAACCCCCACCCCGGCCCCAGCCGCCGCTAGCGTGGGGAGCAGCGTTTGCATTGTGCGGGCGGAAAGCGTTTTGTGCATAGGCTGGGCGGGCGGCGGGGGCTCTCTGCGGCCTCGCCTATTGATGGGGGCGGGGGGGGGGTGGAAATAAATTGCGTATGGTCGGTTTGCTAGGTTTTTTTTGTTTTGTTTTGTTTTAATCCCTTAAAAAAGCAAGCCGTGGCCGGCCAGCTGCCTCTGGAAGGAGCCGCAGCACCGCGCTGCGGATGGCAGCGGCGGCGGCGCCGTGCGGGAGAAGGGGGCGGCGGCGGCGCGCAAACCTGCGTCCCCCTTCCAACCCCCCCCCGAGAAGGGTGGTACCCCCCCCAAAAAAAAACCCGCCTTTGGGGGGGGGTGACAGCCCCCCCGGGGGCCGCCCGCCCCGGCGCGCCGCGGGCTCGGGGCCTGCCGGAGGGCGCCGGCCTCTTTCCCCCTCCCCGTGGCAGCGCCGTTTTACTCTCTTTATTTATTTATCCGTATTTTGGGAGGATTGGGGGGGGGGGTATGTCCTTTGTCACAGTGTGAGCGTTTTTGATTAATCGTTCGGCATGTCGTGCTGGCAGGGTTTTTTATCGTTTGTTTGTTTTTGGTGTGTTTTTTGGTTTTTTTGTTTTTTTGGTGTTTTTTTTTTTTTTTTGCATTAACGTCTCTGACAATATGTTCGGGCAGATAAGCTCGTTACAATCGCTTGCGTTGTTGGATAACGTTGTTGCGTTGTGGCCGCGCCGCTCAGGGCGCAACTGGGTTTTTGTGTGGTCCCCGCTGGCGACCCGAAGGGTGATGATAATATGGCCAGTCATAGCTCCTCTGCTGTTCGTGCACGGTGGTTTTAAACGCTGCCTCGATGACAGCGAGCGATGCCTCTGCGGAGAACACGCCCCTTAAAGCTGATTTTTCAAGCAGCAGGAAGTGATGCTGTGTTCAGATATCTGGCTAAAGTGGCAAGTTGTATGCTCGATTAGGCCAAAACAAATGCGGATGACTTAGCTGGTTTGTCTGAAGAGAAGCGCAGTATTTCTGCTTCTGCTGAGGGAAAACATAGCTGCTACGGGCGTAGCTGACCGTTAATAACCTTAGTAGTGAATCGTATTGCTGATCGTACAGTCGTGACCGTATGTGTGATCATGAAGTGCTTGTGACCTCGTAGCGTGTGGTTTGTTTGAATACCACAAAATTTGGTCTGCCCCCCCCCCCCCCCAGAATCTCTGAATCTATTGCTGCTTTTTTTAATGAAGACCCTATGCACATATTTAGCATGAAGTAGCAATACCAAATTTCTAATATCTGTCTTTAAGCTTTTGTAAAGACTGAATCCTACTTGCAGAAAAACTGGAGCTCTCACTTCCTAGATTTAAATTACTGCTGAGCAATAACAGAGTCTCTTTGCAAGGAAAGCTCTATTTCTGTCACATAGCTAAGTAGAAATAGGAAGTTGATCTGAAATGAATTACCATGCATCTATCTGCATTTAACCTAACGTGTATCTTAGGTGCTACTGATCGCTTCTCTACTGCTTTCTTACCAGAAGGGTTCTGAAAACCTCTGAGTTGGATTCTCCCTTATGCTTTTGCCACATATGTACATGTAGTTTCTGCACCCATCAACAAGTCAGTGCAGTGTATAACGGGCAGGTCAAGAAACTATGTCTAGAAGAGACTTTTCGCCCAGCTGCTATGTTAAGCACTTGATGACAGAAATAATTATGCAACTTGCCCAGTTTTCCAGAAACCATGAAGTTACTCTGCATCTGAATAGTCTTTCATCCAGATGAGCACTTCTTACATAGGGCTCTGTCCGTCTCCGGGAACATAACGGAATGCAGAACTGCTAATGCTACATGTTATTTTAGGGTAGTAAATGAATAATCCAATTAAACGTATCTAAGAAATAAAGCTTTAATGCATGAATAAAAAACTCATTTGGGTAGTCAAATTCACATTCTCTTTTCCCTGCGAAGGCTTACAAAAATCCACAGAATCACAGCACCCAACTCTGTCAGCTCCCCCTTTCTCCGGTGGGGAGAAGGATACTTAGCTTGTCTTCATCTGCAGCTCTAAGTACTTTATGAAGTGATTTTTCAAGCGTAACAGAAAGGGAACCTTAAAAAAAATGTGAAAACTATGGCAGAATTCCTTGATACTAGAAAAGAATGTCCTTTTAACTTTCATATAGATCTTTAAGGATGTGCTGAAGCTGAAGATCGCTAAATATAATAGATTAATACATTCAGTCGATTGGACACTACTGTGCTGACTTGGAGGCAGACTTACAGAGCAACCTATACAACTCCACCAGATGACACATCAAGTTGTTATGCCTCTGATTGTTGGCCGGTTGATTCCATCTGTATCTAAAAATATGGACTGCTTTTGTGATTAAAGACAGCCTGAAGCATGACATCAGATCAAGAGTTGTACAGTACATACTTCTGTACATACTGCTCACAATGGACTTTAACATACCGCAGCTTTGCTCTTGAGTTAACTGTGCCTAGTGTATGTAAAGAAGTGCAAATATTGAATTTCTTTCCTGTAATATCCAGAATGCTTTCTCATTCTGATTTAACATACTCTGTTTCTTAAACATTTTTTAAACAAAATAATTCTTGATCATAAAACCGTATTACCAATTTACCAGTTTCCTCAGATCTAAATAGAAAGCTTTACTATTTTTTAAATACCCAGCTCCTATCAAAGACTTAATATCTAATGCTTCAACCAGATTAAAAGAGAGGTAAGGTTTATACCATTTTACAGATTAGGAAGCTGACGTGAAAGGAGTTGCCTTAAGTTATCCACCAAGTCGAGGACACAGCCGGGAACTGAACCTATAGCACACGAGTCTCAAGCATGTGCTCTGTATGCAAAGCCACAAATAGTTTTCAAGAGGCTTCCAAAGGACGTATTATATTTTGCAGACTGGGCCATACAGGCCCAGGGTGTTAAGTTTCTCATGCAGCCTCACTTAGCTGGTAAATGGAAACCAGGCGCTTTGGCATAAAATTTAGTCACAGGGAGATGTTACCTTGGACAGTAACTAATTGTAATAAATCTATATTTCTCTAGTAAAATGCTGTTTCTTTTCCAAAGGAAGTATTCAAATGTGTCAGCTGCAAACATTTCTGGTCAAACTAGCTTTGAAGTTTGGTTGGAACTGAGGTGTCGTTTTGTTGACCCAGAATAGATTTGGGCTCATTTTTGAGAACAGCATCACAATTGTACTTGTACTTAGATGTTCAAAGAAGACTGAAATAATTCAATCAAAAATGAAATCAACAGCTGTGTGGAAAACTTTGTAAACAGGGCATGTCTACAGTGCTTTTTTGTCAATCTAGGCATTTTGTGTGGTGGATCAGCTCATCTTTCTTTTTCCAAAGCTAGCCGTACAAAAAGACTTAGGTTTTGAATGACATACCTAGCCTAAAATACTCAATCCTAAAAGGAAAGAATTACTGTACCCTCTTTTGCAGGATATGACTGCTAACTTCTGCTTTATTCGTGCGCTGCTAGAAAATTGGTTTTAACTGGTTCTTTGCAAAGTAGTTATATTTAGTTTTATACGCAGAACTTTCAAGAGAGGTGGGTTTTTTTATTAGTTTCCCTTTTTTTTTTTCCCAGTTACTAAGCTTTGGCCTTATGTATTCAATTTATAAAGCAAAAAAACAAACTAAAAATACCCTTTTGTTTCATGAAAATATATAGTTTCTAGTGGTATCTGTTAAAATATTTTTTTCTAAGTGTCTTCCTTTTGGAAACCATTGTTTAAGCTGCTGATGGGTGACCGTGCTGTGCATAATAATGAAAGTTGAACGGAAGTGATGATTTCCTCATTCACTGCTGAAATAAGCTGTGGTGTATTACAAAGTATATCTGACTGCATTTTGCTGCAGTGTGAGTTGATAGTTTCTACACTGAAAGTCTAGATTTCTGATATGCAAAAATCTGATTTTGGTCCTTGCCCTCCTATCTCCTGAGGAGTCGGCGGGCACAAATGGGCTTCTTGTTGTAAGAGTGCATGCTGCATAGGAAATGTTGTGCAGAACTGCTCCTACTTTAGTCTGTAGCCAACCTGTTTCTTCCATACACGTAAAGCTGTGGAACCTTATTCAAGGTACAAAGATAGATTTATTGCTTTAGCTTACAATGGACAGAAAACATGTATTACCCCAAAATTAAGTTCTATTGAATATAGTAAGTAGGTAGTTCCATTGAAATCAGTAAGGCCGTTTGTGTAATTAATAGATTAAGGCCCAAACTTTTCTTGATGAGACAGGGGAAAAGATACTGAATAGGTGTGGTGAGTTGTTTTCTCATTTCATAATGCTAACAGGCATGGCAGTCTTCATCCTTTAAAATGGTAAATGCTAGTCAAAGCAAATGCTACTAAATATATTAGTAATTTAAACATCATTTCCAGACTTGCTGGCTGTTGGCCTAACTGCTCCTACTGCAGGTTATGGGAGTTTTACTCTAGATTTTAGAGGAAGGAGGAGAAAGGCAATACTAAGTGTTTGTAAAAATCACACCCCATAAATTTGGCTTGGGCTTTCCTAAAAGTGGAATTTGTGACAGCCCCCTTGTCTCTCAAGCATCTGGAATGCAACATCGTAGTTGCTCGCTGTCCAAGAGGAAACCATCCTGATGACTTACAGCAAGCAGCTACCAGCCAGCGTAAGCGGTATCATGCAGAAATCTTCCCCTATTTCCTGTCAGCTTAGGTACCTTTTATTTTCTCTTCTTTCACTTTCATAAAGCTGGCTTCCCGTCTCTGCTGCCGCTGCTGCTTTTCTTTAATCTTGTTTTCTGATTAGGGCGTTCTCTGCCTAGGGAGAACTGTTTTGGCGAGTGCCTTGTGCTGGACAGGTCCAGCGCTCCAAAAAGAGCTGAGTACAGTGCGAAACTATTTATAGATAACTGAGAATTACGTGTGAATGCAAGTAAATATTTCAGATGGTTAGGAGGATGGCCCTGTCTGTTCAATACGTTGGCAGTTTGAAGCCTAAACGTTCTGCGTCTGCATTAGTGGCCTGCCTCTTTTGATCTGCATTTAGATTCTCCTCAAAGAAAACATATGCCCAGTACTTGGGGTTGGGGGTGTTGTGTCCCCCTCTTCACCTCCACTCCCACCCCCCCCCCCAAATCGGGAACAAAGAAGGAAAGGTAACTTTATTGGGGGAAGGAGGGAGGGGGACACAGAAGGTGCCTCAGAGGTGACCCAGCTCATGTAAGGAAGTGAACCTGACTTTCAGATACCACCATCTTTTCAGCTTATATCCAAGCACTGTCGCGAAAGAGGTTCCGACCTCTTTGGTGGGAAGTTGCACCCAATCTTTGTGGGTTTCTGAAACATCCTGTAGGTGAGAGTTTTGGGTTTGTTTTGTTTTATTTTTAACTAGTTTGTTGAGCTGCATAGCAACACCAATGTATTTTCCTGCATGCTAACAACAGCAACAAAAAAGGGATAAGTTTAGGGTACGACAGAAGTGAACTTAATTCTATCTTTTTTTTAGAAGTAGACATTTTGGCTTCAGTCTAGTTTCTTCAGGCTAGCCTCCCTGGAAGGCAGGTACTGCGAAATGCTGCATCGTGGAACCTTTATGAAGGAAGGTAATTTGGAAGTGGGGCTGTGGATCGAGATAGCCTGATTCAAGCTATTTCTTTGGTTTTTATCTTTGCTGCATGAACAGCTAGTGAAAACGAGACCCAATTAGCTCGTTACAGGTAGGCTAGACTACAGCTAGGTGGAATCCTTGGAGTAACCTTTTGAGGTATGAAATTGCTTTTGGGAGGCAGTAAAAGAAAACAAATGTAGTAGGTCTGCATTTCAAACCTTTGCATTTGAATGAGTGACATATTAAAAAAAATTTTTAGAAGCTTTGGTTGGGGGCTGAAAGTGGGGGTGGGGGAGGTTAGTTTAATTTGACAGCCTTTTTGCCTTCCTGATGCCCAAAGGTAATTATAGCAAAGGCTTGGTAGGGAAGCAGATGAAGCATGTGCCAGCTTTTCATTTTGGAGATGCAACTTTCAGCCTTTGTTTGATAATTGAAAACAAGTGGTCTCACCACATCTGTTCTCAATCACGCAAACCACTGAACGGGATGGCATGAAGGCCATAGCTTGGAGTAACAGTGGTGACAGCGGTGAGAACAGTGTGGCACTGGAGACTGCCTAAGAATACTTGCATGCTACACGCCTGCCGAATCCTGATCTCCAGTTAGGGGTACTGATCGCTTGCTGCCAGTTTCAGAGCCACAAAACATAAAGGAAAAAACATCCACGTTCCTTCTGTGCATGGAAAACATTAGCTTAGTGCTGAATAGCTGTGTGAGTCTTGCCATGCTCAGATCTCTGCTGCCTGGCTCACGAATAAAGTGTCATCTTCATGTTATTTCATTATAGGTAGATGGAAGGGGAATATCCTCTGTAGAAGTTTACTGAACACCTGTTTAATTATTTTTTTTAAGTGATGGCTTTTTTATTTTTAAAACGGTTCCGTTGTGTTCATGCTAACACATACATAATTCAAAATGAAAATCTGTTATATTTTGACAGAAACTTTTCTAGTGTCCTGGTGGTATACTAAGGTACAAAATACTTGATAGAGAAGGCTCTGTACGCTGAAAACATACCCGTTAAATGTCTTGGCTTAACTGCTTGCAAATGATTTTCCATTTCACATAGACCTTATTGAGTTGTGCTGTTGTATTAAATCTATTTTTTGCTGCGCTCTCCAAACAGGATATGTAAACATTAATCAGTGAGTAGAGATGTAAGGATGTAGCTTCCGTAGGAAATCCTACAACGGTGCTGAATTGCCCTGCTTGAAGAGGGATATCCCATGCAGACTGTGGTCTTGATGTTCTGGCCTGACGTACGTCCATCTTGCATCACTCACTTGTGTTGAGTGGGGGCAGGAAGGGATTTGAAATATGGGTGAGGTGAGAGAAGATGGAGCCTATGAATCAGGATCCTGCATGGGTGGAGGGACAAGGGCAGAAGCATTGGAGAGCGCTGGGTTGAGCTCCTATGAATTTAAACAGAAACATGGAGTGATCTAGAATCATGTTTTAAAAAGCTACTGTAAAGTGGAAAATTTTCATTTTGGAATGTCTGGAATTTCTTCTTTATGCAAAATGGGCACTTTTTCACCAATATGGCAGTTGACAGCTAGAATAAGGAATAGCTCACTTTGAAAGAGGGTAAAGCAATGGTATATGTTGCTGTTTTTTCATATGGTTGTATGTATTTTTTGGCAGCGCTCCAGAGGTTTAATTTTTAATGTTTCTTGGCAATTTGGAACCCTTAAAGGTAGTTAGAAAGGCTATGGACAACTGTCATTTTAGTGGGCTTCTATTTTGTCACTTAAGAGTAACTGAAGTGAACATTCCCCTGTACAAGAAGGTTTCTTAGTACTATACGAATCCCCTACCCCAAACAGCTGTAATTATTCAGAGATGCACTTGAATGCAAATTCTTGCTTGTCACTCTGGAATGCAGTGTTGATTCTCAGAAGGGCTTGCTGGCAATACATATTAAACAATTTGAGGGGAATGAAAATTCATTTTAGGCAAATTTTACACGGTTGTTATGCTTAACTTTTTAAGGTTAATCTCTGTGGAGCTGATCCAGTAGTATCATGAATAGGAAGCAATGAAATATTTACAGAAGAGTATGCATTTGCTTTATTCATGGATTCAGTGTTACACAAATCATGGCTTATTAAAGTAACTATAGAATCTGTGTGTAATAGTTTGTATGGGAGTGGAGTATATAACCCAGTGATATGAAAGTCCCTTGGGAACTTTCGTATACAGAAAGACTATCGTATGTAAGACTGCTGAGAGCATGGAGGCAGTGAAATGGTAATTGGTTGAATAAAAGGACAACATTCACATATAAACAGCTGCTTTGTTGAAAACTTTGTTATGCCGAATGGGGTTAGTTATATTTTATTGAAACATTATTTGGGGTCCATATCACCCTGCCCACATTAACGTTTTGAAATGTTTTTCCTCAGAATGTTATTTAAGATGTAGACTGTAAATTAGGATCTGGAAACACTGTTTTTGGTCAACACATTCCTTTTGTGCCACTTGTCAAACTCAAGGAGGCATAAGGAATTTGTTTGTTTTTCTAATCTATATTTCTACCTGCTGAAGATTGGATCTCCAATGTACGTTTTTGATCCTCAAATGATAAACGAGTTTTAGCAGCTGGGATGCTATAGAACTGCCGTGTCTCTTAAACAGTCCTGTTTTTTGTAGGGTGAGGTTTATTTTTCCAGTACCATCTTAAGCACTACCTCTCAAATTATTACTGAAGTACTATAAAATATGAACCTGGTGGTTCTGTTGAACGAGTTGAAGGTGAGTCAGCAGCATGCCCTCGAAGTTTGAAGAAGGCCACCCCCATACTGGGCCGCATTGGCAAGCAAGTAGCCTGCAGCTCCAGGGAGGTGATTATTCACCTCTGTTTGATACTTTGAGACTGTATCTGGAGCACTGTATCCAGTTTTGGCCTCTTCCCTTTGAGAAAGACAGCAACATACTGGAGCAAGTCCAGCGGAGGGCCACCAAAAGGCCCAGGGGTCTGGAGCACCTGAGCGGGGTTTATTCAGCCTGGAGAAGAGTAGGCTCAGGAGAGGGGGAATCTCGTTACAGTCTTTAACTGCCTGATGTGAGGGTGGTGAGAAGATGGAGCCAGATGCTCCTCGGAGGTGGATAGGGAGAGGCAATGAACACCAGCTGCAACAGTGGAAATTCCAGTTAGATATTAGGAAAAGTGTTTCCACTGTGGGAATGGTCAAACTGCTGCTGCTCAGAGAGGTTGTGGAATCTCTGTCCCAGGAGATGCTCAAAACTCAGCTGGACGAGACCGTCGGCAGCCTTTTCTGTTGGCTCGGCTTTGAGCAGGAGGTTGGACTAGATGACCTCTGGAGTTTCCTGCTTACCTAAATTACTTTATGATCCTAATCTGTAACTCAATTAAGTGTAAACGGCCCTCGAGTTCAAAACAGCACACAAAACAGAGTTATCAAGTTGGACATTACAAAACTGAAAGGAAAATCATATGGCAACTAAGTTGTTAGCGGCATCAGGATGAGATGATCATCCTGTGATGAGAGTTTAGAAGGAAAAGAAAAATTTGTATGTGCAGTCTCAGTTTTGGATACAAAAAATTCAGATACAGTATGTAGACATGCATCAGGTTCAACTGTTTGCTAACTGAAGTCTTGCCAATGTTATATTTCTGCTGCTGCTTCAGTGTATTAATTACTTAATATTACGTTCTGTGTCCATTACACTGGGAGCTACTTCTGCAGTGTAGTACCCAGGAATGACCAAAAGTTTGTAGTTAAAGAGAAGAGCAGAAGAATAGTTCTGCTATGTAATAAATTGATTATGTACATTGCAATTAAGGATTACGTTTTGAAGTTAAAAGCTGACGAATCACGCTCTCAACTTTTAATAAATTGTATATATCTTTTTCCTGAGGGAAGTATTAATGTTATTAATACGTTTAATCTGCAGAAAACTTGGCTATAGGCACAGCTCTTAAACTGTATCAGATGTGTGCTTAGTTTGACCTGCCTTAACAGGGGGTGTTATGAGACTGTCTTCTCACATGACCTGCACCAACACTGTGAGGCTGGAAAAACTAAATATTCACGTTATGGCATAGCTTATTGCATTCTAACTACACTTACACATAGTTGTAGGTAACTCACGCAGTGAACCTTTTTTTTTTTTCCCCCCCCCGTGTTTACTGTGGGAGTTGAACTTGCTAATGTCACTGTTTGCCAGCTGGAAGCAATTTACTTTAGGAGTTGACCTCAAGATATTCCATGAAAGGAGGCCAAATCCTATTAAACAGGACATCCATGCTTCTCTTAGCTTAAGGTGCAGGGCTTTACCAGGGCTCCCGGATAAAGACTGTCGTAACTGCCTGTCAGTTTGTTCTAACAATTCCAATTGCATCAAAGCAGTAAGAACATTATTTGAGAAAACAAAGCTTAGGGGATTTTCCCCTTTAAGTAGGAAGGCGATTTTTAAAACTAAAACCTAAAACTGGAAAAACAACCCCTTAAACAAAAAACTACATGAATCTTCAAAGACCAGCGTGGTTTTGAGGAAGCTTTGCTTGATACTGGTAGTCTCAACCATTGCATTGGTAGTGCAACAATGGTGAAATAAGTTTGTGGTTACTGGCACGCAGCAAGAATAATGCATTACATAGATCACAGATGGTTGAGTTAACATTCATAGAGGGCAATTTACTCTGTGAAGGATTAGTTTTAGTCTCTCTAAAATTAATTTAGCAATTCCAAGTGCAATTGCTTAACTGTTATTCCAAGTAACTGGAACCTCTTATGTTCTAGATAGCCCTTAGTAAGATTAATTCTTAAGTGCAGGTGATTGACTAGTGATATGTTGAGTACCAGAATAATTTCGGTGTGTATCCTTGGATGTTACACTGTTAACTTGTGAAAATAAGGGAGGAGGTGAGCTTACTTTGGTGTCCAAAAGCAAAATTAAGTGTCATGGCTGA
The DNA here is from genome assembly GCF_040807025.1 of Struthio camelus. Taxonomy (NCBI): domain Eukaryota; kingdom Metazoa; phylum Chordata; class Aves; order Struthioniformes; family Struthionidae; genus Struthio; species Struthio camelus. Next base: position 141,446,126 of record NC_090943.1, on the reverse strand, counting down.
AATATTAACACTGGAAATCTTTTAATATTAATAACGATCTGAAGGGAGTTTGTATGAGCCAAGGACAGAGGTATTTATTTGGTCCTGTTTCAACAAACCCAGTGATGTCAATACCCAGAGACTTATTTTTAACGTAGCTTTCATCAGGGTGAAGGAAGGGAAAAGAGAGAGAAAGAGGGGTTGAACACAAAAGCTAGTAAAAGGCATTGAGTGCATTGGTACAGTGGTCTGCAGAGGTAGAGCTGCCAGGGACATCTACCAGGGTTCAGCTTGTGGCTGTCTTCTGTAGCGTGTGTCCTAGAAACTTGCCCACCCCAGTGCCTTGCAGGCCCAGCAGAAAGCTGGGTTTTGCCTGGCAATTGCCCTTTGAACCCCAAATGTCAGCAGAGCTGTGGTAGACGTGGGAGCCCGGGACAGCCATGCTAAAGCTTAAGTTTTTAGGCAGCAAAAAAACAAAGTGGTGTTTCAGGGAGTGCGACGTCAATGAAAGCAGCCAGCATGGTTGCATGTTGCTTCATTTGCTGTCACATGCTTGTTTACAACTGCAGGGTAAAAGTGGCTTAAAATAAATGTTGTCTTTACTTACACCCCTGCTCAGTGTCGTCACCTTTCTGCCACGGTCACTTGCCTGAGGATCGGAGTGAGGCTGGCCACGTGCCCGGCAGGGCACTGACTGTGCCCACGAGTCCTGGGGTGGCTGCACTGATGGCACAGTGAGTAGCGGTGCCATTTCTTGTTCTTTCCCGAGCATAACACTGCACGCTTGGAAGCCCCTGGCTGGCTGGCCTTCTTCCCTGCGGTAAGATGCATTATTAAGGTTAGAAGAAATGTTGTGACGCACGAAAACTGGATGCGTCTACATTCGTTTCTAACGTAGAGATAGAAAGGTTGATCCGTGACAGGGTCCTCGTTCTCTGTAGCGCAATTGCATTTGAGGGCAGAAAAGATTTATTGTAGTCCATCTCCAGCTAGTGCCTCACGGGAACGGTCTTGGGCTATCTGGAGTGCTCCCTGGTGTAACTTCACATGCCTTGAATAAACAGGCTTTATTAAGTGTACTGCAGTCTCCTGTTGAAAACTGAGGAAGAAATCATTGCATTTCCGTTTGCGTAATCCTCCTGTTTTCCCTTCTTCCCAGACTCGCCCTCTTCTGCAATCTCTGGCTGTCCTGTTCCCTTCTCGTGCTGAGTCACGGCTTCGCGGAGCCACGCATACTTGGCTCCTAGCAAGTATGTGAGGCGCTTGGAGACTGCTTTGGCCCCCTGTGAGGAGGACTGTATAGTATTACAAAATCTCATTTGACATTACGTCATGCTTGGAGTAAATTGGCGTGTTACTTTAGCCTTTCACCTCTGAACGTATGTATGTCGGAGGGGGAGGCAAGGGGGTGGGAAAAACCCCAGATAGGTCAAAACTAAATTAATTTGGTGACTTCATTTTACTGGCTAGCTGGATCTTGTCCCCGTTGCAACTCCCAAGCCTGTCTACGCCGTTTTCTGGACTTAAAAGGTGGAAACGAGCACGAGAGCAAACTTCAAGGAAAGCAGCGGACCGCCTGCCCTGTCAGAGTTGCTGCAAGGTTGGAGCATAGCCTGCGCTTGGCGTCGCTAAAAATAGGGCCTGAGGGGCCTAATAATCTAGGTGCTCGTAAGCTACATCTAAGAGTTGTGTTTTTTCCTAATCAGGGTTTCTGATGATTCTTATTCCCTCTTGCTTGGGGGCAGATGTTTCCGTGGCGTAAACGCGGGGGACTGCTCGGGTGCTTGGGTGCATCTGCAGCGTTTTGTCAGGGAGTTTGTGTGCGGTACTCGAGGTGGGCAGTGGGTTAAGGATGAGCTCTCCTCAGTGGCTATCTTTGCTCTCCAGCAAACCTGGATTTGTTAAAGCACTTGGAGATCCACCCTGTGAAAATGTAACAAGCCATCCATCATCTAGAGGAAACAAAAAGATAAAAGGTTCATCTGTTATGTGCAGAACCCAGGCCAGGAGTTGGAGCCTTGCTAAAACGTGCTGCCTCCCTAGCCATCCTTTCTCCACCATAAAGACTGTAGTTAGCACTGCTGTTACCTTACTTACGTCAATGTTTTTACCCTCTTTAGAAGTTCTTTAGCTATACTGTGTTCTGTATTCAGGCCTAGCAATCTGTTGTGTTCAACAAGAGTGAAAAGTTAATATAAAGAGAATCAAAACTCCCAAGTTTGTCTTTGTGGATTGAGATTTGTTTCAGGGAAGATTGCTTGCATATCCGTCAGATTTTTTAAGATTTTCTAGTTATGAAATGACTGCAGATTCATTTCGATCCTGTTTATATAAATCTGAGAATTAGTTTTCTCTGACTCAGCATTTTTCACATTCCCGATGTCTCTCGTGAAAGAGTGTTTTCTCATATCTATTATGAAAATTTTACAGGTTGTATATCTTCCTTGTATCTTAACATCTTAGGTAAAGGCCTTGGTGGGGGGGGGGGGGATTGGAGGTAATGATAGTAAGTAAAAGCAGGTTGTTTTTGAAGCAGGTTATTTTTTAGCACTGCTGCATTCGCGTTCCTCTCTTTCAATCCATTTCAGAGGTTTCTGTGGTTCTTCATTAATAAAATGCCTTTGTAATTTGTAGTAACATTCAGTTTATATTCATATTCATGCATGCTTTCCCCATGATAACAGTGCCTGTCTATTTAGCACTGAATATTGCTATTGCTTTGTTAGATTATAGTTTATCCAAGGCCTAGTTTGAGAGTGCTGTGCACTGCTGTCGTTCATTTGTAACTAGTTCTAGTGAAAATACCTTTGCAGAAGCGGTGTCAGCCAAAGACTGTGAATCGCTTCCATTTCATGTAGGCTACTTAAACCTGCCTTTCTGGAGTGTCTCTCTTTTGTCCAGAATGTATTTTTTACTTAAGATTCATTTACTTATAGAAATTGATAGGAAGAGCCTTTCTGGCTGTGCAGATAATACCAGCTGGAATTAAGATGGCATGTAGTCAAGTGCTTTTGCAGGCAAAGGGGAGTCCTGCATAAAATTTATTAGTATTGCCATGGAGACATGATATGGGCTATGTATTTCACTGCCATACACCGTCAGTGGCAGCAGGACTCAAGGAGTGGGAAGGTAGTCCAAGAGTGAAAAAACTGTCACTTATACTGTGCAAGTATAACTGAAAGATGAAAAACATAAAATTCAAGTGACTCGCCCGAATTTCACAACTGTTTAGTGAATAAACTTCAAGTAAAATATTTTGCAAAAAGCAAGCAGTAGACAGTGTAAGTCAGTGCTTGTTATTGGGCCATCTCAGAATTTTTGGCTCGGATTGTGTATATTGTTTGAATGCTTTTGGTTGTGTTTTTCAGAAGGAAGTGAATGTCTGGAAAAGAAACAGTATTTTTCTGCCTCACAGATAATCTGGGTTGTTTTTTTGTTTTTGTTTTATTTTTTTTTCTTTGTCTTCTAAGGCTGTATGTACCACAAAACACAATTACCACCCATCTGTGTAAGAGTTATTCAGATTAGGGTATAAACCAGGCCTTGATATCCATCATAAACATTTATGTAGGTCAGAATATCCCAGCATTGGCAGGCAGTCTATAATTTAAAAGAACAAAACTGAAAAAATGCACTAATCCAATCAAAGTAAATTTCTTGGTACTCTAACCTCACTTGCATTTAAACAGAGAACTGCGATGAGAACAATAGAAAGTCTGCTGCTCAGTGTGCTAGCTGGTAATACTGCAGCAGTCAGGCAGTCAAAATGTATGTGGATTGATGCAGTCTTGTCTCGGCTCTGTAGCGTGCTTTCATCTAATTTTAGGTCTTCAAGTCAGATCCATGTTATAAAGCTAAAATGGCGTTCAGAAGGGAATGAGTTACATCCATAATGAAGGATTTTTAACATTTCAGAATTATTAGCAACAGGGGTACAGTGCACAAGAGATTGGACATTCAGCATTTTAAAAGCTGAATTACAGCTCTCCCAGTATTACAGCCAGAGCATTATTTTATTCTTTTTTCCATGGCAATATTTCATTGTGATTCATCTTTAACTGTTTGAGGTTTCTGACAAGGATAGCGCATTTTATAGTGCTAGCTACAAAAATTACTTCAGTTATCAGTTCCCTCAAGGCAGAGTACTGTATTTGCAATTGCATTTGCTACAGGAGCACAGCATAGCTCAGAAGGTAGGGGAAGAACAGCACGTTGACAGAATGTACTGTCATTTTTTGTATTATTTTTCTGTCCTCAGGACTCCTTTCAGCAAAGACGACTCCAAGAATAAGTGGACTCTAATGGCTATGGATAAGGCTGTATGTAATGAATGTAAAAATAGTAGGCAAGGTCCAGCTGCAAATCAACCACCGCTTCAGGATTATATTAAAGGATGACTTCTCCTTCTGTAGGGCTGTGGCCAGTGAGGCTCAGAGGTTTCTTCTCTCAGGGATTTTTGTTTTGCAGTAGCTTTCATCTGAGAAACCCTTTCCAGCAGAAGCTAGGGCAGTCTCACTTGGCTGCATCTTAGCCTCTCTGTCCTATCTTCCGCTTCAGCAGTATTTGTTGAGAGACCTTTTGTTTTGCTCAGAATTTCTATCCTGGTACCATCAGGAGACAGCTTCAAAAAGGCTCTCCTTTGTAGTGTCACACAGACGTCCTCTATATTTAAAAACTTAATATCATACCTTGCCTAATGCTACAATACAAAAAAGCCTTGTAGGTTCAGAGGCGATTGCACGTGTGATCAGTAATTGCACTGGACATGGATTCATTGCTGTAATCCTTCCAGTGTTGCCATTATGATTGCTTTGGCATAAGACAGCTTCTGGTGTCAGCAACTGTTTTTCTTCCCCTCTCCTCAAAAAACAAAGTAAATATGCCTCTTGCAAAACCGTGCTTAAGCACAGCTGGATAACGCCTTGTAAAGCAGCAGTTATCTGCAGCAAGAGCAGTGGAAAAACGCCTAATATCTGGAGACTCCGTGCTGCATGTAATGGCTTAGAAAGATTAGCACTCCTTTGGGTGTACTGTTGACCACTGGACATGCTGAGCTGGTACGATTCTGATTTGGGAAGCTACTTAAGCATGTGTGTGACTTTCGGCACCTAAATAATCCCGTGAGCGCCTGTCTGTGGTGCTTAGCAGCGTATGGGTAAAAGTATTTTCTGAAGTGGCCTGAGCTAACATGTAAAGACTGTTACGGTTTGTTCACGTTTTGGGGGGATTTTAATTTGAGTTTCTTGCAGGAGGGGAGTCTTTTACGACTAGGCAGTACTGTAGCAGTGCATTGCCAGGGGCTTTAAATGTACACCTGTGTGCTCTGAAGTCGGGGGTGTGATTTTCTGCCTTGGAGCTACTTGTGGTTGCTACAGAGTAGCTAGACATCTGTGTGGAAGATGGAAGCTTAAGCATCACAGTGAGGTGGATGCTGTTCTTCAGGCTGCTCTAAGCTTCATGACATCCTTATGCTCGAGAGCGTTCAGTCTAAACAAGAGGAGACATAACAAGTTGAAAATGTAAATAGCGTCTTGGGAAGATAGGAGTAAGTAGTATATATCAGGACATACAAACAAGTTGTTACTACTTGGCCATTCACAGAGCGTGCAGGTCTCCACCTGTTCAGCTCTTCTCTTGCCTCGCATTAGAGATGTTTATTAATATATGCTTTGAATCCAGATCACCTTTTTAGAAGTAGTTTAGCATGCAGGGAACTGAGTCATTTAGAAAAAGCTGGCCCCAGCTGTGGGTTTCAAGTGCAGGAATTCAAGCCTGTCACAGAATACGTCGGCTCTTCTGTCTAGTTGTTGTTCAGGGTTTTTTTTCAAGGTCTGCGTGTGTGGCAAACAGGATACGTGTGTATCTGAGCACCAAATTAGAACACACAATTACTGTAAAGGAAATCTTTCCTAACTGTGTTTATTTAAAACATAACCATGGAAGGGTGGGAGACAAAAGAACCAAAGGCATTGTAAAGTCTTCCAAGGGAAGAGACCATGGAAGATTCAGATATGTGTTAACAAGTCGTTGTAAATAGACTTGTCATTTCATTGATTCCTACCAAAATAAATACTGATTTTGCAGAAGTTCATCTTGACGCATGCTCACCTGTACGTATGTATATGAATGTGAAGCTGTGGTCTCTAACAAATATCCAATACTTTTGCTTGACCCATCATAGTAATCCCTTTCATTTGCAGACACAGCGTAAATAAGAACATTACAGATGTGCTTCAGGGTGTTATTTTAAACCTCAGATTGTTCATTCACTCGGTGTTTCCTGACGTAAAGTTCTCAATCTCATGCAGCGCTGCAAAGAGCTTGTTTGCCCTCCTCTCGCTTACAGAATGACACATATCTCCCTATAGTTGCTTTTGGAGAAGAGTGATGCTTCCTTCCTGCAAGTAGACTTGCTTAATGTTTTTAACAAAGTAGACTTGCTGCTTTAATTCCTGGTAGCTGATGGTTGTTGAGTGTTCTGCTTGGCCTAAGGAGGCCAGTTGAAATTTGGATGAACTAGTGGTGATTCCAAAACGGAGTAGCTCTATTTCAAATGTTATTATCTAAATATTTTGTCTTCTTTAGAATGAGTAGAAAGTTCCATATTGAACTGTTGGTTTAATATTAAACTTACTATTGCGAATCTTAAATGGGTCTTAAATTCACTATTAAACTGTTACTTTGACTGTTTTTATAAACAATGTTTAATCTGTTAGGTTAAGAGTGAAAATGTTAGTAGCTTTCTGCTAGTTTTTTTAATCTATAAAAAAGCTAAAAATACTAAAATAAGCATAGTAGAAATTAAGTTTTAAACTTCAGATATCATCAGTAACAAAGGTGCTATTTATCTATTCAGTCTGTCTTCAATCCTAGTGCTGGAAGCTAAGCTTTCCTAATTAGCCATAATAATGTGGTTTTGAGAGTAAAAAGGCACACCCTATTTCTAAATCTTTGTTCCTAGCACTCAGTTCAGTCCAAGAGCTTGATGTGTACCAAGAGAGCAACCTTTGCTAACTGTTGGAGTGAGTACAATACCGTGTTCGTACAATTAGTTGTGTTGTCTAGAAGCCTGCAGGAAGTTTGAAGAACTTCACAGGCTAAGGGTAGTCTGATTTCTTCCATACTAGGTGTGCCCATACAGACATGGGTAGAGAGGCAGTCTGCTTCTGACCAAATTGCTCTGGGTACCGGCAGTAGCTTAACTTTATCAGAGCATGATTTCTGGGGGCCGACTTATCTCCTCTACTGACCTCTCTTTTTGTTTGGTAAGGCAAGTTTGGGAATTTTGTGTTTTGGTTCTTCGTGTCAGTAGATGGGGGCGATTTGAATGACCTCCTCTGTCTGTGAAATTTGTTTTTATAAAGTGACCTATATTATGAACTTCATCTTCTTTGCTCTATGTATTTATACACTTGGATGTTATTGAGCTGTTTCATGTCGTCTTTTTTTTTTTCTTTGAACAGTTTTTAGCCTAGTAGTCCAGCATACCTAAAAATGGATTGAGTTGATTTGCAGTTGTTATTTTTTCTGCAAAATTGTTTATGAAGCTTCAAACAGTTGTATCTCTGTAAATCCTTAAAGGGAATAATCCATGCAAGCCTCAGATTCCACAGATGAGATCTTGCTCTCCTTCACTGAGAAGGCAGGTTGGGGTCCAGGGCTGACGTAGCAGGACTGGCGCTGAAGGGAGCCAATTGTGTTATCTACAGGGTGTCACTAGAGACAAAAGTGTGAAGTCCCAACCAAACCATTTCCTTTCAAGAATAACATTGCAACCTGCTGATTATTTGGTTATTTCTGAAAGATGCTGAATTTCTGATTTTTTTTTTTTACTTGTGGACTTCCTGAAGGATTAGTCTTGGGAACATTGTTGTTTACTGTTTTCGTGAATCGTCTTGGCTGAGCTCTTTGAAACTTCTGAAGATATAAACTTGCATATGCTCATCTTTTCTTCTTAGCAATGTCTCCAAACAGAAAGATGTGGCTAGCGTAGCATGATAGAAATGAAATAAAAATCAGTAGTATGCATCTCAGGTGTATGCATTTGGGTACTGATGATAAATGCTGCTATCAATTATAAGGACTTGCTGAAAAGGACCTGACTTAACTAGGAGGGTGTATTTAAGACTTAAAAAAAAAAAAAAAAACCTTGAAATCTTGAGATGGTCCTTCTCTACTCAGCCTTGTTAAGACCACACCTGTCCAGCTGTGGATTCCCCAGTACAAGAGAGGCATAGGGCTCCTGGAGCGAGTCCAGTGAAGGGCTGCTAAGATGAGGAGCATCTCTCCTATGAAGGAAGGCTGAGAGAGCTGGGACTGTTCAGCCTGGAGAAAAGAAGACTGAGGGGGTATCTGATCAACGTGTATAAGGATCTGAAGGGATGGTGTCAAGAGGATGAGGCCAGACTCTTCTCCGTGGTGCCCAGTCGCAGAATGAGAGGCAAAGGGCAAAAACTGCCCGTTGGCAGTTCCATCTGAACATGAGGAAAAACTTCTTTCCTGTGAGGGTGACTGAGTGCTGTCACAGGTTGCCCAAAGAGGTTGTGGAGTCTCCATTCTTGGAGATATTCCAAAGCCATCTGGACACAATCCTGTGCAACCTGCTGTGGCTGACCCTGCTTGAGCAGGGGGGTTGGACTGGGTCCCCCCCCCGGGTCCAGAGGTCCCTTCCAACCTCAACCATTCTGTGATTCTGTGAAGTGACGTGGCTCTGAAAATTCTCAGCACAAAGTGCCATTATCCAAGGTCTTGGTGAAAGGTTATCTGAACAACGAGTTGAATTCTGTTCAGCTGTGTTCAAGGACTACTAAAGTGACCAATAAAAGACCTGACTTTATAAGAGACTCAGAGAATTGATTTATTTTATCTAGCCTGCCTAGGCATTGGGACACACTCTCACTGCAATCTCTAATGCATTAGGAAATCAACTCTGTGGAAGAAAAAGCCGTTTGAACAGTAGGATAATGATAGCAGGAGAATAAATGAATTTAAGCCAACAAGAAATATTCCTAATGATTTAGAGGAATCAGGTTCTGAAGCAGCTCTCTCTGGACTGTTGGGGGTATTCATCTTGACTGACTTTTAGGATAGAAGTTGGTAAGTTTATTAAACAGACTATCTGGCATGCTTTGTGACTGTTGGGCACTGAACTGATGATCCAAAAGGTCCCTGTCCCAGTAAGAATTCAATATTTGAGTAAGTAGAACAGCTTCAACTTCTAGAAGTTATCTGAAACTAAAATACTAATTTAGAGAATATGATCATCCTGCAATGGCAAAAACTGATGTAAAGATGCCAAATCACTATATTCATGCAGCAATAAACTACAATCCCAGGTCTCTGATTCTATCTTTACATATTTAGGCTATGTTTGATTCTTTTTGTTCCTACTTCCTTAGGATTAAGGAGAATACTGTAGATTTGTATGTTATTTATGTGTACAATGGCAACAGGAGAAATATGTTCGTAGATTCCAAGAGGACATTGGGAAGGTTATACATTGCTAAAGAATTAAAAATGAACCTCCTTTTTCCATAAAAGATAAAGCTCTCTAGTGATGCAGCTTTTCTTTCTGTTCCCTGTCTTTGAACAAGAAGTCTAAATTCATTCTATTTAGCAAACATTATCGAAATGTCAAAAATATGTTTTGTCCTTTTTTTTCCTAGTTGGGGAATGGCGGTCAACGTGTACTCTACCTCTATAACCCAAGAGACTATGAGCAGACATGACATCATCGCATGGGTTAATGATATATTAGCTTTAAACTACACAAAAGTTGAACAACTCTGTTCAGGTAAGAAAGTGTTGTATGTTCTACCAATGTTTATTTAAAAACCACTTTAAAAGTCTGATTTGCTGAAAATAGAAAACTTCTAGCTTTGACATAAAACAGTTACTGTGGGAAAAGAGGCTAATGTATGTACAAACAAAGGAAACGTTTTTGCGTTCATATTAATCATGGAAAGATAACGTGCCTTGAGAAAGCATAGCAAATGTAGAGGTGAACAGCATGAATGTAGCAGAAGATAACATGGACGTAGTAGAAAAGCTGACTAAGCAAGAACAGATTACCATGGTAAGCTTTTGTATTTTAACACTACCAGGGTGGTATCTCTTGGAAGGAGACTGGACATAGATAAAATGTGACAGAATACTGAAAACCCAAGTGAATAAAATTCTCCCGCACCTGTTTGTTCCTGGTAAGGGTTCTGAAATCTTTGCTGGTATTTGCAGAAAAATACCACAGGCATGACTGTGTGAGGTGAAGAAAAACATAAATTTTAGGAAGTCGATGTTTAGCTGCTATAAGGCGTTTCAGAAGTTTGCCAGGCAAATCTGCCTGTTTCTCTTTAAATGTAACTAAACTCTTATTTTAAGTACGTTTAGTAATGAGCTCTTAGAAAAAGCAATAGTTTGAATATTTTGGACAGTTTGGTTAATGAAAGTGGGAACTACGGGATGCATGTGAAGCAACAGGGTTTGTAACTAGATAATGACTAGAAATGACACAGACAAAGGGCAATGCTTTACTAAGAACATAGATGCCCCCGGGGAGTGTTTCTTTCTGATTTCCTACTGTGATTTTTAAAACTGAAGATGTTTGTGTTGGAGGAGTTCTAACGAGATCACTTGCTCCAGACTCTAGTGACATGCTGGGAATATCTTATTTACAACCTCAGTGCTCTAATCGCATAGAACTGAAACCCTATTACCACTTCTCAGCTATTAACTGATCCAGTTGAAATGCATAAATGGGGTCTTATCTTCAGATACTTGAATTTACCTACCATTCTTGATGAGTTCCCTGTCTCATAGATGTTCCCTGAAAGGAAGAAAAAAATCATTTGAAGATGACAGCCCCGTAGCATATTCTTTAAAATTCCAAAAAAAAAAAAACCACCACTCATTTGCTGAAGCAGTCTGACTTGCTTAAAGAAATGCAGTGATTATGAAACTGAGGTTGATGAAGTGCAAGTTAAAGTGCATGCAAGTAACTGATATATACTGAGTAACTAAGGACATCAGAACAGGGGAAATACATTCTTTGACAGCTATTAAACTTGAAATCAAAATGTTATCCGTAGCTACTGTTATATTTTCATTTCTGGAAGTTAGTCTGAGTATTTACTTCTGGTGAATTGTATATTGAGGAAATCTAGGCTTGTGGATGCACGTGTGTGTTTGTGTGTGTGTATATATCTATAAAAAAGAGTGGAAAGATAAATGAAAATGCACGTTTTCTTCCTAAAATACCCAACATTTGCCATTGTTTGAAGCAGGAAGTATACTAGACAGGATAAGTTATTGATTTTTTTTTTTCCCCCCACATAGCTATTCATATGCTCCTAAACAGTTGAAAGGAAGCTTTTGAAGTTAACTCTCCATCAAGTTAAATGTGTGTGGGCTTAAAAACACAGCTTTCCCAAAATAGGGAAGAGGTGATCTAAGAAAACTTTGATTATGCAGAATACAGTGAGTTAAAAATGCTTAAGAAGATCCAGATATAGAGACTTCAGATGGGTGAGGCAGGCAGGCAGAAGTGTGGAAATTGTCACAAACTCACTGTCCCATTTTATTATGCAGCTTCTTATACAACTATTTTCTGTGACCTCCAATGAGGATTTTGGGACGTACCACAAGGGAAAAACTGAAAAAAGTTGTTTCATTAGAGTTCTTACTCCCATCCTGTGTAAAATTAAATCTTTCTTTCTTTTAGAACTTCCTGGATTGTATTAATTGCCATTGTTACTTGATGCTTTTACATTCATATCTTAATGGCTTAAACCTCTAAATTTGAATTTCCCTATTTGGCTCGATAGTCCAGCTTCATACGTACGTATTTCTGCTTCTACGATAACGTTCACTGCAATCCTAAAATGGGCTTTTATATTTTCTTGTACGAAGAAGTGTTCTCCCCTGCTAGCACAGTCCTTTCTGTGGTCCAAAGGACTTTAATGTCTGGGTTGTTCAATCTAAACTCAGCTAGATGATCGCAGACACTGGGGCCCAGTAGTCTTTTGGACTAGTTCCTTTCCATTTGAGGCTGCGTCGTTCATTTCTCACATGCTGTTGCAAGTCGTCCCTGTAGGTAGTGAAGGCAGAAGGAAAAGAAACTGTGGGAATCTTTCTATATTTAGTGTAGTTTACCATGTAAACTAGGAGGAGTTTATTTAATGTACGTGTAGTTTATTTAGTGTAGTTTACCCGATGGAAACTAGGAGGAGTGGTAGCACAAATGACCACGAGCCAACTGAGAGGCATACCACCAGCAGGTACAGGATGGACCATAGCGTGAGAACTGATGGTCTCTTTTATTCATTCTAGCATTCCTTTAGTTGATGTTCCTTAAAGCATTTGCAGCCTTCGTGCAGCTTAACATTAGTTTCCCTAGAATATGAGCATTTCTCAAAAACTTCAAAGAGAATGAGTATGTGGGAAGCTCTGTAACACAATGAAGCATTTCACAGCATTAATGGTAAGTTACAGAGCCACTGTAACCGGATTTTTATAAACTAATATAAAATTGTATGGGCATTTGCTTCTTTTCAAGAAAAAGGTGTTAAGATTTGTCATGTTGTTATATGAATATTCACTTTGTATTCATTTCTTGTAATATGGAGACCAGAAAAAGCTAAAAACAAGGCCCCCCAAAAGTAGGGGAATTTGTGCAGCAGTTTGAATGAAAAGCACAAAGGTTTTTTGTTTGTTTGTTTGTTTTTAGGAGGCCTGAGCCACCTACTTGTGATTGGCACTGCCTTTATATTCTGATGTTCAGCACCTGAATGCAAGACCTTATGTGTGCCTACATTTTGCATCTGGCCTAGCACTAGTTTTGGACATTTTGAGCTTAAGCAATGAGGAATAATGTGACATTCTACCTTTACTAATGGTTTTATGCAGGGTTTTCGAGCTCTGAATAAGCTACATAAAGCTTAATGTGACAGTTCTTAATAAAGAAAAAGTAATCAGCCCTGTTTTTCCACTGCTGTGGAGAAGTAGCTTTGATAGGCTACGTGCTGTGGAAATGCCAGCCTGTTTCCCAGTTGCCAGTTACAGGAACAGAGCTGGGATGAGAAGCAGCAAAGGAAGAAGCTGGCTTAGTCATAAAATATTTGTATTCTTTTGAGTCTCAGATGTGTTTTTGTCCTTGCTAAGTAGGCCGAGCAAAGTGTAGTGTCCCCTGAGCTTTCTGAATGCCTGCTGTAGTAGTGATGTGCCAAAAAGACCAGGTTATGGATGAATACAGCCCTGGAGGGTCTAAATTTAGTCTGCAGCTCCTCTGGTAGTTTAGTTTTGACAATACAAGTGGGGGAAAAACTCTCTGAGCATCTCAAGGCAATAGAATTCTCTTAGCTTTAGGTGGGTGTCGTTTTGTCAGTATTAGTCTCCAGGCTGACTTTCTGCGATACTGTTAACCTGATTATGAAATCTGTAAACCACAGTTATGATTTAAGATATAGTGCATTGCCTTTAGGTGGGCATTAGACTCGGGAGCACTTAATTTGAGACAGGTGAATGAATAATAATAGAGAAGAACTGATAGGATTTAATGAAGTAGGAGCCCCTGTGCAGGAGCCATATGCATGGGGAATAGGAGTTTCAAATGAACTCTGACACTATTTGTTTCTTACGAGTCATGCTATTTTTGTAATGAATAAACAGTGACTTTTTAAGAATCCTAACTAAGTAGCTTATAACTGAATTTTCTTTACTAAGACTGTTTTTCATCTATAGGGAATACGGAGTTTTTGGCTGCTACATGAGAGTATAATCAAAATAAGAATCAGGCGGGAGACCATGGCAGAAAATTACAGAGGGTTTGCATATGAATTGTAAAGAAACAACACAAAGAGTACAAGTTGTGTAAGTTATGAGCAAAGAAACTAGAAATGGTATATGTATATAGAAAAAAAAAATGCAGCCTGAAGTGAAGTGTAAGTTGTGGCTCAGCTAAACTCAAGTGATCCTTTGAGGTGAAGCAGATACAGAATTTCAACTTATTTTCTTACTGCACTTGAAAATTCTCCATAGAATTATAAACTTGCAAATTGTCTGGCCTCCAGTGTGTAGAGACCTTCTGTCTTTCAGGATTTGTGTTCAGGGATCGAGGATTAAATGCATTTTTTTTTTCCTGCCTTGCTTTTAATAAATGTCCATATTGTAAATTGAGAATGTAGAGCACATGCATTTTGAAATTTTAGGCTGTGATGCTTTCTTCACAGACGCCTGGGTAAAGGTAGTCACAACCAGGAATTTTCCATGTGGTGACTGCTGGAATTATACTATATCTTGATTGGAGTTCCTTCTACTGTAAAAATGTGCTGTGGCCACTTTATGGATAAATTTTTTGATATTCTCCCCCTCCCCCCCCCCAAAAAAAAAAAAACCAGAAGAAAGGAAAGCAGAGAGAAGATAGGGCAGATGTCGTTTGGTCTTTGACTTTGTGTTGTCTCTGCAGCTTGGGTTTTTTGGGAGAACTTCATCACAGTCTGTATTGGCCTGTTGCCCCTCTGACTGGTGATTTGCAGTGAGGAGACTCAGTCTTTGCTTGTGAAGGTTTTCAGATGCGTTTTGGTGTCTGGATGCCTTGCAGAAAGCACTCTGCTCGGGGTCTACTCACTAGGTTTACCAGTCCGGCAGCATTTGGAGCGCAGCCATCCTGCATCCAGCACCAGCCTGTCTCAAGGCCCTTCAGTATCAGTACAAAGCAAGATGCCAGGCAAGCTCGCTTTGAGGCATGCTCAGTATTAGAATGGGCTTTTCTCTCTAGCTTTGATCTGGTGCACGCAGTAAAGATCTCTTTGAGTGCAAGGCTGAGGTGACTTGATGAGAAGTTCACTTGCAAGACAGAGAGATGGTGAGAAGGAATTTTTCTTCTGCTTGTCATTTGTATATATGCAAAGAGAGTGCGTTTGGTGATTTGGTTGCATAGTATTTGTTTCAATTTTCCTGTCTCTGGAGAGGTGTATTTTGCTCAATGTCCATGTTAACCCATAAACTTCCTACGTAAGTATAACTAAAATCTGTATTATAGGACCTTGTTGAAGCATTTGGTGCCAGCGTGGTTTCTGCACATGTCGGTGTACTGGTGCGGGCTGAGCTGAAGCATATTTCAACATTGTTTTTTCTCAGCTTGCAACGTTGCAAAGCCTCCCTCTCTAGAGTAACTTGGAAACATGGTTAAAACATGGCTTGATCCCATATGCACTCTGAAGCCAAGGCATGTTTCAAGGAACTGACATGTTGTACTGGGATCCTGCAACAGTGAGGACCCTCAGTGTAAATGACTCCTTAATGTCTTCCATACGATGTTTAGGATTAAAGGAATACAATAGATGTTGATGATAGGATTTAAGTTCGTTTCCAAAACTTTCTAAGGAAGCTTGCAAAGTAGTATCATGAGACTTTCAGCCAATACTAATTCTTTCTTAAAATGTCATTCATTAAGAATTCAGAAGGAATAGAACTTAAACAAGGTTTTCACTCTTTTATTTAAATACTCATAACATTGTCACTCAATCTCCCTCCTTTTCTTAAAGAGCTTGTCAGATTTAGCCTGCAATTTTTTTTAGGCATAGTGGAAGACCCAGCTATTTTAAATTACATGGGAAATATGTTTTCTGAAATTGCTTTCTTCTGCCCGTTTCAAAATTAATGAATTCCAAAATAAATTATTACTAAAAAATTAAGTATTAAAAACTCTGCTGTGCATAATTCACGAGCAGCTTACTGATTCACGTACTTAAGAAATTGAGAATACAAGTTAACACAGGGGAAGCCTCCCTCCAGTATGCATTATTTAAAATGTTCGGTGGATATCTGGATTGTGTCATACAAATCCCTCCCTGTGTGGCATAGGATGTTCTGAAGCACAAGTAATTTAGAAGCATGTCTCAATAATGGTCAGTAAGGCTTGTAGGAAGTAGACAGTTCTGTATGTTTTCTGTGGCAGCAAAGCTGCTTTAAGAGATTCCTGTCTGTATGAAGGCACTCATGCTGCCTGCACTGAGTCAGTTGTGCCCATGCAACTATTTGCAGGACTGTACTCTCTGCTGCATCACCTTGTTCTTTGCCTTTTTTTTTTTTTTTTTAATGCCCTCAGAAGACTGTTACTGGGAAGGGGAAGTTCAAAACAGAGTTGCTTCGTTGATGGTTTAGAGCACAGCCGCATGAACAGTGGCTTTGTTACTGCTAAGCAGGCAGTAAATTGCAGTGGGCTGGAACGTGCACCAGGAAGTGGGCTGGAACCTCTTAAATCAGGTTATTTCATTGGAGCAATTGAACTGTGCGTTGATCTGTGCCCTAGGTCATATAGGTGCTGCTGGAAAGGCATTAGGAATATGAAGACTGTGCCTTCCAGTGAAGTGCTCGACGGCAACTGTACTGTGTATTACCCATGTGGCTGTGTGCATTACAACTTCACGCTCACAGACTGGCCCCGTTATTACCAAAAGTGTTTTTAAAAACTACTGAAGCGTGGCATGACAGAGCATACTCATTTGAAATCTAAATGAAAATCTAAACTTTATACTCTGATATCTAAATCAAAAACCTACTCTGTAGCTATTTCAAAAGCATTTCTAAGGAGGCGATTCTGGGAAGTCTGAGCTAAAAGGTGAGGCCAAAATGCTGCTATAGTGTAAACAGTCAATGCTGGCCTCTGCAGTTTTTTTCCTTTCTCATCAAAACTATTATGTCACACGTGCTCTTTGCAAGATTTTTTTTTGTCCCATCAACAGAAATACTGAGTGTGTGTACATTCCCATCAGCGTTAGTAACCATCACTTACGAATTAAAGTGCTTATGACTAATATACACACAAATAATGCTGTATTTTCCAAGGACATGGTGACGTTGTTGCAACTTCAGGGTGAATGAATATTTTGAAGGAATTTGTATCAAATGTCATTGGATAGATGTTATAAGGTTATCTGAAAAAAATTTTCCGGGGGGGGGGGGGGGGGGGAGTTCTTAACTTCCAAGAAAAATGTGCAATTAGCCGCCTTCCAAATACAGTTTTTAAAAAATGACTAGCTGAAAATAGGTGCTACTAAGACATGCTTGAAATGTCTGAACTTGAATTGCATGCTACTTTAGAAGCATGTTCTTTCTTCCTAAACATTCCCAGCAAAGCACAAGTGTAGAACTTAGTTTCTCTTGCTGTGGTTTTGACCTTAGAGTTAGAATAAGATGCCCCCTCTTACACAGACAGGCCTCGTCTGCTCCCATGTTGTCTGGTGTGGTTTTGTGTCTCTTTCTGGGATCTTTTGACTGTACACTGCAGGGAGTGGAGGGATGAACAGGGAGAGACAGTGTCTTCTGCTAGTTGATGTGAGGGATTGGTCTGACTCCTCCTGCAAGGGGACAAAGAGCAAGCTGGGAACAGCTGAGCTTATTTTATGCTATTTCACGTTAAAAGAGGAAATTGAATTGCGAATAATTATTTCAGTAGCCCTTTTTAAACATATAAACGTAACTGCTCAAAAAATAGGCACCTAACCTGGCTCTCCAGCTGAAGTTTAAGGCCTTTCATAGAAAGCAACAATGTCTCTGAGTGGTAAACTTGAGTAAACAGCATTCTGTTGTGTTCATTGCTGTATGCTTTAATTTCCTTGTAATTTAAATAGTCAGAAGCAAAAGTATCCTTGATTATCCGGAACACACTTTTTGCATTTGTGGAGTGATAGATGAGGAGGTGGGAAAATGAGGAGAAAGGAGAAAAATGAAATCCATGATGCTGAGAGTCCGTATGGCTCGGAGCAAACTATAAGACAGTACGAACAGACTGGCAAGGAGAAGCAGGGAAAGGGGTAGGAGGGTATAGGGGGAAAAGCTAGAACAATTTCAACTTTGTGTACTAAAAGGAGGAATAGAGGAAGATTATCTACACCCTTGAAAATGGTGCGGAAAACATTCTGATTTTTTTAAACATGGTAGAAATTTCCAGCATTGCTACTGCAACAGCTTTTAAACAGTCACCTTTTCAATCCTGCGCTGCTGCTTCTGTCCTTTGATTCCGCCCCAGCGCCCCTTCCCCTGCCGGAGCAGCGCCTGCCCGCTCGGCGCTGCGCCCCGAGCCTCGCGAAGGGAACCCGGCAAAAGCCAGCGGCTGCCTGGCAGCGTGGCTTGGCGCGCGCCCGCGTCCGCACCCAAGCCCTGCGCGCGCAGTGGTGCTGCTCGCCTGCGAGATCCCAGCTGCAGTGAAACCCCTCCGGAAGGGGGTGGGAGGGGGGAATGAGCCTTACACCTCCCTTCGGTCAGAAGCAGCAGTATCAAACGTGCCAGCCGGATTCAAGGCTAGTGAGTCTCGTAACAGTGGCTTCGCTCAGTTATTTTCCTATAAATATTTTAAATAGGTCAAACAGACCCGTTTTGCCCTTAGTTTTGTATGCGAGCTAACTCCAGCAGCGTGGCGTCAGCAGTCTGTTGCTGTGCCTTTCGCGCTGAAAGCAAGCGCAGGATTTCCACTCACCGACCCGGTCGAGAGCGGGGACTGCTTGTCGGCGGGCAGTCCAGCCCAGCCGCGTTTGCAAGCGCTTTTTGGGACCCTGCCTCTGAATAGCTCCTGTAATCAATGGCTACTTCAATATTCTACATCAGCAAATGAAATGGGTTTTGCACTGTGACTCTAAGTTGCCTGTGTTAGCTGAAACCGAGTAGGAGGGTTTTAACACTGACGCATCCACCACGTTCTCAGTAATCCCTCTGCTGGAGTGCTACCAGCTATAATCTTCATCTTTCGTTTGAAGAGATTTCAAATGGTTTCTTTGTGTGTGTGCATGTTTATGTATATAAAACAGTTTTCTGGTAACAGAGACATAATAGCTCTGAGATAGCAATTCTGGCTGGGTAGTGTTTTCAACACCTATGCATGTGTTTGTTAAGAATTTTTTTTTTTAATATAGTGGCATAAAACCCCTTTTTGTTCACATAAATTATGCAAGAGTTATCTATCGGAAGCCATGGTGTCATTATGTCTTGCTGTTCCCATTATGTTTTGTTAAAAGTATTCATTTCCCCTGCAGCTATATGGAAAGTTCAGCTGTGTAGTAAGTTGAATAGGCCCAAAATGATCTCCAGTGTGCAGAGGACCAAGTGTCTTTATATGCTGTGGCTTAGTGGTCTTGTGTTACTTGAGTAGGACTGCCCTTTCCGCTCGCGCTGTGAGATCTCAGCAGCTAGCTGTCGGTGGAGAAAGTGGCATCCTGACTCTACCACATGAAGGTTTAGCATTGAAATGCAAAATGAGAGCTATCAATTAATTTACAAGCTTTAGGGGGTAAAACTATGAATAAATATCTATATAATATTTATATTATAACACAAAATTTATAAAATGAAATAATTGCATATATCTTTATTTGTAATATAGATATATCTAAGCGTGGTGTCAAAAATCAGGCCTGTCATTAGTCACAGTTAACTGTAATGACACTTTTGATTTTTTCTGTTGCAGTGGTAGGTAGGCCTCTGCCTTCTGGGAGTCAAGAAGAATTTCTTCTTTCTGTATTTTATAGTGTTTAGTTCAGCCTGTGTTTGTGTGTTGCTGCAGTACTTCAAGAAGGAGCGCTGTAATAAATTGTGTTTGTCAATGTAATAAAATCTTATTGCTGGGGAAGTGGTCTGGCAGCAGAATTCAGTATTGTATCGGAGACCACGGATCAGGTTTATGCTGTGATGTGGACGTATTCCAGTGTTTCCTGCCCTTGAGCATTGTGCAAACCCGGAACCATCTCCTGGCTGACAAAAAGTATGGAGACAATTGCCAGAATGATGAGAAGAAAGCACAGAGAAGCATTTTAACTGGGGTCTTAAGCCTAGTAAGACTCTATCTAGAGGCATGCAAAAGGAATTTGTGTTACCAGCAGAAGGAAAAAAATCTCATGTGAACACTTTAGGTTTCTACTTTTCTAACAGGATATAGATGAAAGGTTGTGCAGTGAATTTTCAAAGCCTTCAGGCGGTTACTTAGATATCAGAGTAAAGCTTATAATTGGGGTGGGGGGATGAAAGGACAGAGTTAGGAACAAGTTCAATTTATAACATGAAATAATTGCATAATAATCATTTTGCATGAAATGAAATAGTAATACATGTAATCAAGTGATACGGTTATCTGTATATACTTATTTTCAACTGACGTTTTTCTGTTGGCCCATAATTACGGGTGTTCTTTTGCTCAGGATGAGTTTTGAATAACTAATTTTATTTATATAGCTTTATATAAGAAGATGCAAGTGTGTCATCTGACGTTTGTAACTTGCCAGAAGGCTCCTTTTCCTTTAGGGAATATTTTACTTTGATTCCTCATCATATCAAAACCATTGCAAACAGCTAAGTACAAGGTGTCCTTGGAAAATCAGTTTTTTTTTTTTTAAGCTTTCCCCCACAAAGCTAGGTAACACAAAGAATTTAAAAAGATAGTTTTCAGCACTAAAGCTTGATCTTGGTTAGTCCCTTCTCAAATCTCATATCAATATTTTAGATAACTTTTTTGGACTCCAGTCTTAGTCTGCTTCTCTTTTGGGGAAGTTACAAGCTCTGTAACTCTTCACTTGATGAGTGAGTGGATTTAGAGAATGAAAACTATCTGGTACGTAAGGTTGGTCCTTTCAAAATGCATGCACATTGGTAGGGGAAAATGTGGTAAAGTTTAAATTACTGTTGCCCCTCCTGGTAAACTGGAGAGATCAGGAGCCAATTTTGTTAATTTGGCCTCTATCTGAGCACTAAATAGCATTATTTTTTGATGAAAGTAGTTCTTGTAGATACTGAGCTAAACCGTTAGGTGAGATCTTGACACATTTATCGAAACTGATCTGCACTAAATGCATGAAAGCCCTTTCTGCAGAAGTGAAGTGTAACTTGTGATGAGTAATTAGGTGGTCACTCCCCTGGCCTGTGCACTCGCTGGAGGTGACAACGCTCCCCACTTCTGTACTTTCGAAGTGGCCTTTGGTGAATCCATGTCACGTATAAAGCACTGCGTGGAGTAGAGAACTCTCTTCTAAAGAACTGAAATCGTTTTTCCTCCGATTTCCTCAAACATTTTCAGCTTTAATTTTCCAAACGCTTGAGCACGGCAGTAGTAAAAACTTCTTTGGCAAAAGATACTGACATGAAAATGTTCTAGGAGGAAGAACTCTGCAGACAATAACTACTACCCCTATTAATTGTATTCAGTACATGTTTTAGAGATTTTGCCAGAACCACTCTGTGCTGGATTACACATGCGCACACACACGCTCCTGTGTGCTAATAGCTAAATTCACATAGCCCTTGAAGTTGAACTAAGTAGCCTTGTTTTGATTGGGAACTAAAGCTGACGGCCCAGCTTACGAAATCTGTGGACAGCAGGTGGATGATGCTAAGGGCTGCTTATGGAAATGTTTCTTACTGAAGATGCAGGGTCAGTAGCGATGTTTGTTTTCAGAGGGGAGAAAGCTGACTAGTGTGTATTCATGAGCTGGAGCTTTGCAATCTTGTTTTTAAACCATGGTTTGGTGCAATCCTGAGTGATTGCTGTGGGCTTGATTGCCACTGGGCTGCAGAATAGCTTGCAAGTTCTGAGTGCCATCTTCTCACTCTGTGGACAGTTCTACTGTCTATAGGGTCTCCAAGAACATCAGTTTTTAATGGAAGAAAAAGATTTACACTTTGTTAGCCATGATGATTCTTCAGATGTTACACAACAGTGCTTCATGCATCCAGACTGAACGGAAAAACTCTGTATTCGTCATACTGTTCAGCGTACAGTAGCTAAGTGGGTCTTTGGTTCATACTCTTAGAATGAATTACAGCAGTGACTTATTCAGCACAGCTGCTTTCTCCTCTGACGATAAACGACACTTGGTCTTAGGTGGGTGCCTCTGGATTAATGTCAATTCACTCTCTTGATATAGGAGCAGCTTACTGCCAGTTCATGGATATGTTGTTCCCAGGGTGCATTAGCTTGAAGAAAGTAAAGTTTCAAGCAAAGCTGGAGCATGAATACATTCACAACTTCAAACTTCTGCAAGCATCATTTAAAAGAATGAATGTCGATAAGGTAGGCATTCTATATTTATATTTCAACCGCTACAAGTTTCACAAATTGTATAAACTGGTTAAAGTCAACAAACAGAGAAAACAAACCTCAAAATGCTTGTGGTCCATTTTTTCAAACTTTGGATTCTGAACTGGAGTTACAAGTTCTGTGTGAAAATGTTCTTCCTGACCTTTCAACATCTGAAAAGGGTATTTAGGCATGAGGAAAGAAATTTGGCGTGCTCCGTTTAGGTACAGAGTGAAAATTGAGTCCATGTGTCTGTTGGGGAGTTGTGCAACCTAACTCACTATGTCATAATATCAGAGACCCTTTTGATAAAATACCATCTGTCAGAAATTCCTTACCATCAGTGAACACTAAGGCCTTAATTTTAGATGCAGTGAGATTACTGATGCCCTGAATTTCCAGCAAAATAACTTGAAAATATGCTGTTCTTATAAGCATTGCATATTTCTTGTCCAAAACTGGATTTAAGGAATTCAAAGTATTCAAGGACTGGAACAATTTGCCCGGTGATCTAATAGGTTGACCAGCGCATAAGAACTTTTAAAGCAGAAATGGAAGTCTCTCGTAAATTGCGTTGTAGTTCAACCATAAAGCACTGGTTTTCTGCTTGAATGTATGAATTTGGTGGACATGCAGATATAAACTACTACGTTCATAAAAATGAATAATAAAAGCTGTGTTGTTTGTTTTGCACAGATGCAATACCTGCATATCATTCTAAGGTCCTGTGCTGGCCTTTGGTGGTAGTGCCTTCTTCTGAAACTTAAATAGTCTTACTAGAGATTCCTGTTAGACTTTTATAAAGCAGTCTACTGTGGATGCTTCTATTTAAAGTATATTTTGCTAGTAAAGCATTGGAAGGCCTAATAAAGCTGAATTTTTCTATAGGGAGAAAACTATTTTTCTGTAGGGAGAAAACTTGCTATACTTTCTCAGTGTAGCACTACACATACAAATGGAACAATCTGACAGGTTACGCAAAATGCTATGTGAACTCTTGTTAGAGTACTCTAAACTTCTAAAATGCTATGCATTTGTTTAGTCTTGAAGGAGAAATGAAAACTACAAGGCTTCTATCTATCCTTTTTCCAGCTGAAAATTGAATGCTCTTAACATCCATTTAACTTGGTTCTTCAGGCAGCAGTGTGAGTTTAAGCAAGACGGAGTGGCCCTCCTTCTGCAACATTCCCTTTGTAGTCCCCATCTGCCCACAGAGTCTGGGGAGTTTGAGTGTCCTGCAGTGCAGAGGAGAACCCCATCGTTACACTGTAATATTGGCATGGGTCGCCTTTTGGAGGCTTCATTTCTGTGAAAAATTTTGCAAGATGCTGATGCGGAGACATCCTCATAGCCTCTCTTCTGTTTTAAGTAAAACTTCATAGACGTTTTAGTCAACTTTGCCCATCAACAAACTATTCTATGCACAGCTATGTGTGGAAGGGAGAAGTTACAAGGTTAAAACCTCAAGGTTAGTGTTAAGCGTACTACCAAAATGTAGGCTGGTTTGAACTTCAACGTGTCTTGTGAAAGTTGCTTAGCTTTTGTAGTTCAGACACTAGAAAAGAGAGAAAGAACTTTCATCTGTACCTTTTGAAGAATTGTTTATTTTTAGTATGCCCGACTACAGCACGTCCGTTTAAAAAAAATAGAACTCTCTAGTTAGCTGAATATAGCGTTACTCCCAGGACAGCTTCGTTCGTCATGGCTGTCACTGCAATAAGAAAGGAGTAACTCTGGAAGAGCAGTTGTAAAGGCTTACATACATCATGTAGCTACTTCAAGGGCTGGGTCTTTCTTTATTTTTATTTCTTATTAAGAGCACTTGCAAGTCCAGCATAATTCCCTCTCTTTTATGAAGAAAACAATAGTAGAGGAATATATATTACTATAGTTAGTAGACTTTTCTCAAAGAGGTATGTATATGTAACTTCTATCTTTAAAAACAAATCCTTGGCAATGATATATTATTTGAACTTTTTGTTCTACCTTTCAGGTAATTCCAGTGGAAAAACTGGTCAAAGGGCGCTTCCAAGACAACTTGGATTTCATTCAGTGGTTTAAGAAGTTCTTTGATGCTAACTATGATGGAAAGGAGTATGATCCTGTGGAAGCTCGACAAGGCCAAGACGCTCTTCCCCCACCAGATCCTGGTGAACAGATCTTTAACCTGCCCAAAAAGTCTCACCATGCAAACTCTCCCACTGCAGGTATTTTGCATCTTAGATAATTCCTTTTCCGTCTCTGAAGATGATTATAAACTGTGATCCCTTTTATGTAAATACTAGTTAGAAATGTTTGCCTTATGTTCATGGACTATTTTTCCTGCGTTGTCATAGGCTTAGCATCTGAGGCTGTGTAAGGTCACTTTTCGGGGTGCTTTCTAGTTTGGCCCAGCCCTATTAGCCACAGGGTTTCTCATACTGAACCCTTCTAATAAATCACGTGGTCTCCGATGGTGGAGACAAAGGCACTTGTGCTTCTTGTTGCAGAACGTGATACATGTCTCTGTACTCAAGAACTTACTAAATGGCAACTGTTCTCTCCTACAGCTTCACCCTTAGAGGAAACTGCTAGACTGTTTTTAATGATGAGTGGAATACTTCCAAATCTTAAGTGCTGTCCAGAAAGCAAAAAATGAATTGATTTGGGTTTTTAAACGTAATTTTTCAGGTGCACTAGACTTCTAAGTGAGCAGCATACGACTGTTGCTCCAGCTTTCTCAAATGTACCTCTGACTTATTTTTCCAGTGCCTCTTTCTGGAGCAGAAAGAAATAACTATGCTCAGTCTCTGGTGTTTATGTAATATGGGATGACTGGTCACCAAACAGAAGTCTTTTCAAGTAAACAGGAGAGCAACAAAATTTGTTTAAAAAACCAAAATCTCTAAACAAGTGGTGCTGGGGTTAGGTGCTTGTAGGTATGTAGGTTTGTGCATACAGACACGTGAGTGCACACACACACGCACGCACACTCTTAATTCCTTTACTCTTCTGTCCTGGATTTACCTTATTCATGAAAACCCAACCCTCAGATGGTGATTAGTTTTCACTTGGGTTAATTCTGTGAACTGTCTTGGCGTGGGTTCAGATACGCAGCAGTTCTCCCAAAAGGGAAAGGGCAGGTATGAGGGGGGCAAAGTCAGTTTCAGAGTGGCTTAAACTGTGGAATCGTCCCCAGATTTTGGCATTCTACTCCTGCTATTTCTGATGTCAGTGAGGCATACCTGGCCAGCTGCCTTCAACTCCTTAACATTTCCAGCAAGTTAAATATCTAGTAGCAGGCCAATATTGCTCTGGGCTTCAAAGATATGAAAAAGCTTTAGTTTTGCACCATTTTGTGTCTGAACTCCTGAATTTCAGGTCCTGGTATGCTGTAATTTCCTGGGTGATGGCTTGTACTCCCTTTGAAAACAAAAAACCCAAATGTCACCCTGTTGTCCAAATGAGCCATTGGAAAATACCCCTTTGTTAAATATGGACTTTACTGTGATTTTAATTCCTTGTGCAGATTGTCTGTTTTACCATAGTCACCAGTATGGGATCCAGACTAAAACTGGCAGTGACAATCCCAGAGAAACGGAGTAGCTATTGGAATGGAACTAGCCAGTTGATAAGGAGGATGATACAATAATCCTATGTCATTGTGTTGCTACTTGTATAAGGAGCATGTTACACTCCTCCTCAGTCCTCCTGTGTGTGGAATAGGGCAGCTGAGATATGAGATGATTTTTAGATAAGATTCTGTGGTTGTGGAAGTTACTGTCCGTGAAAAAGCGATCAATCTCATCAATTTAAACATGGTCCAGAATTATGATGGGGAGGATACTAGTTTAATTTTTGTAGACCTAGGGGATGGGAGTGTGCGTAAACATTACGTGGTGCTAGGCGAAGTAGGAGATCTAGCTTTTGCTGATTGCGTTTTAGAGCAGGACTATTTCAGGTAAGAATCAGTTGTTCGGAGATTTATTCAACCTCTGGGGAAGCATGTCTTAATTTCACCAGTATATTGCGTCTTACCTCATGAAATCATGTAGTCTGATTGCTTAAAAGAACGAGAGCCGTTGCTGGCTGCTTGTTGATGAAGCTCCAGGAGGAGCACTGTATGCGTCTGCCAGCCTTGGTGTCCCCCCTCTGCTTCGTCCGGGAGTAAGCTGGGAGGGTGTGGAAGCACCTTGTAGTGGTAGCTGTGTCCTCTGTAGTTGAGAAGTGATCATAAAAGGTGGGCATCTGTACGTGTCTTGTGTGTTTTTGTGCATGCACATGTGCACATGGTTGGGAATGAAGGAATATTCATCATAGTTGTTATAGGAACCATACTTACTGTATTACACAAATGGACTAAGTCTTAAGTGAGTTACTCATGCAAGTAGTATGCTGATTTAAAATGGAATGACCCGTGTGAGTAAAACAAGTTTAGCCCTTTATACTGAAAAGGCAACAAAAAGTAGACTCTCATGAATTTTCCTGTGGCAGTTTAAGAATTTCCCACCCCATCTGGAATTTTATCTCCCCTGGTGGTACACTTGGGAAAAGGGAATACATGCCCATGAATAAGTGCAACATCGGGTGGCGTAGTTTAAACTGCTATCTGTAGCTTTTATGTCCATTATTTTGTTGTTCTAAGTTGCTGGATCTTCAGTGAAGTGGCTGAGGTTTTAGGCACAGCTTTACTTCCTGATTTTGTTGTGGGAGCGGTGAACATTGTGGCTGCTTGATGTAATAGACTCTTACACCAATGCAGCAAGCATTTGCCAGCATCACAAGTAGTTTGCTGCAGAGGCTTGCCTCTTTTTTTATACATTCTCCATTTTTAATGGTATTTTTGTGTAATTTATTTTATATTAACACTAAAGTTTTTAAATGTTAGTGCTATCTTTTTTAAATTTATTAGCAAAACAGAAAGGAGTAACAGTGAGATAAACTAGTGCATCTTTTAATGTAGTCGAAGAGTTTTTAAACAGCATTGTGTAGATACACCTAAATGCAGTCATCTGTTTAGTGTCAGGAGCAAGTGGGCATATGGACACTAGATGATATGGTATCTCTTTGTCATTGACCTTTAAATATTCTAAATTGAACAAAGATATAATTTTTAAAGAACAATATGTTTAGCTACTAGTAAAGTCACTTCAGATGTCTTTCAGATGATTCATATGGTCCACAGAATAACTGTTGCAGTACCCTTTGCCAGAGCTTTGTTTCCGAGTGATTTAGGAGGTGCTAATCTCTTCAATTATGCATAACTAGTTTATAACACTCTGTTCTAACACTTTTATTTTCAGAGGTAGACTAAGATATAAACGTTTCTCAGTTAACAAAAAAATTGTCAGTTCTCTAAAGGCTGGTCTGAAAACTAACCCCAAAACATAGCTGTACTGAGTAACAAGTAATTTAAGTACTTTGATGCTAAAGCTTCACAGACCCATGGTATTTGGTAACTACTTTCTGTACCTATAACTGGATATTTGCCTATGTCTCCGCAAGCGGTGGGTTTGGTCTTAAAAACATTTTTAAAAGTGAAGTAAACACAAACGGCCCAAAACCTGGCAAAACCTGAAAACACACCAATTCTTGTGTTGATCAGAGAGGATTCCAACAGGCATTGCCCTACTCCATCAAAAGGCGATCAGTCTGAAGAGTCAGTGCAGGTCACGGATAATGCAGCTCGGAAATGGAAGCATAAATAGTTCCCTGCAACTAATCTCCTGTGCCACCCTCACGTTGCCTTGCCTCTTTCTTGAGAGATAGAGCCGATTTGTTGCAGAGCTGACAGTTGTATGGAGGATGGATGGCTTTGATAACATATATAAAAGGCTCCTTGTAGAAATAGTCTCCTGCAGCAAGGATTGCCAGGTAGCAGTCCCTGCTAGGGGAATGAATGTATTTTCATCCTTCAAGGACTGGTACCAAGAGCACTAACCACCATTACAGGCTTTCTGCCAACAGTGCCACAGCTGCTTTTGTATATAGTGCCATCTGCCAGCTCTGAGCCTTTGTATGTTCTCCTATAGCCTCTGCTTTTCTCTGATGCAGTGGTAAACAACCTACAGATGTAGAGTCAAAATTATTGTAAGGGATTAAAATATTAGTGCATCGTTGTTTGCGCCAGTTCTAATTCCCCCTGTAGAAAATAGGCAAAAGCTTCATCTGATCAGATTGAAATTTTTGATCAGGTTGTCAGGGTTGTAGCTCAGTGTCTTATGTAAGTACTTCTGTATATCAGAGCAAATCTGCCTAGAGCACTGTTTTCTGTATGGATGTGGAGTGTCATAAATAGGTGGATAAGAGACAGCTTAATAAAATGAATTATTTACATAGTAAGCTAAAAATGCAAGAGGTTCTGAGATCTGAAGGCTGTCAGACTTTTTCATTTGAAATATTCTGTGAGAGCAGGATGACTAAAGCAGAGCTGGAAAATACTGGAGGATCACATGAGGGCTAAAAATAATCATTCTATGACAGGGAAAATAACCAGGGCAGAATGAGCTGTTTGTCCACGAATGTTTTATATATAATGCGTATGCCATCGAAGAGCCGATAATGCAAGAAAAACACTGATTTTTTTCTAGAGACATGGTGTATCCTGCTGTGGGAGACGCTCCCTAAATTAATTTTGAGGACTAAACGTGTTTAGCAAAAAGAAAAAGTCTTCGCTCGCTTTAGCAGTTAGTGTTATGATTAAAAGCTCTAGAGACTAGAGAGCTCTTTCCAAGACATCTTTCTTTACTTTCCACCAACACTTGCCCCCTTTTTCCCCATGCTGCAGGCAGTTGATATTTGCAAAATTAACATCTATTCGTTGTGATATGTTGCTCTGGAGCTGCGTGGCAGAGCTGAAGATAGGGAGAGCTGGGAGGTGACAAACTGAAAATGCTTTTGTGCCTAGTTCATACGAGAGCAAAGAACTCCGCTACACAACGGGAACAGCATGTGCCTTGACAGTGCTGGCCTGGCAAGGTGAGGAGGAAAATGTCTCGGTCCTAATATAGGCACACCCGCTCTACCAACACGAGGAGAGTTTAATTTTTAAACCCATTAAGACAGGAGATTTAGACTAGATAGCAACAGTGCTAGCGATGCAGGCCCAAGGGTCTGTCTTCTAGAAAGAACACCGCGACTGTGTTTGAAAAGCAGTGGTGAAAATTGCTGCCCTAATTTGAAGTGTCGCATGGTTGTAGTTTGAGCATCTACCTTGCTTAAATTTTCCAAAAGTTTCGTGCATCAGAATGCTTCTCTCTGCATGTTTTCTTCCCGTTTTCCCTTTTGGGATGGCTTTCTTCTCATAGCTAACCAGATAGTTGCAGAATTTTGTAAAATGCAGCTTTTTCAGGGGATTTCGATTTTTAAAACATTTTCTTCTGTTAGGCTTGTGTTGAATAGTTTCATACGTTGTGCTTGCCTGCTTGAAGATTTTCCAAGAGAAAGCAGGGGTTTCATTTAGGTGCAATTACTGTTTGCTATTAAAATTTTGATTATTTTAAATCTCAAAAGTGTTGGTTTGCGATGGGGAGAAGGCCATAGTCGGTTACCATCTCTGGAATCTTCTTCCATTAAAGATGAACCAGGCGGCCGTGCCATCACCGCAGCTTTTTAATCCAACAGTTAAACTCCAGTATGGACTCTCGCTGGGATTCCTCCACTGCAATTTGTAAAAGAAGCTTCAATTCCAAGTATTTCTCTTTGCCAGCTCTCTGGCAATGATGATGAGAGAGCTCATCAGACTGCACTGTGACCAGCAGCAGTGGACGCATGGGAGCTGAAGGGCGAGAGGGATCTTACCACCGTAAAGGAGTTAAGAACACAAAACAACTAAGTGGTGGTGCTACTGCATGCTGGAGTGCCAAAGGTTGAGTCCAAGGATTGGATTATGTCCAAGGTCATCTCATTCCCATTAAGTATGACTTGTCATCGCTTGTCCCATTAACCATCCCAAATTTGAGGAGTTTCTTGCATCTCTGTGTAGTTATGACAATAAGCATATGTGAATATTAATTCACTTGCTGTTCTCTCTCATTTAAACTGGAGAGATACTTTTTGTTTAGTTCACGAAGGAAGTGTTAGCTCTGTGGCCTTTAGGGTTATTTTTTTTAAAGTGAAAGCTTCTATGGTTATTTTTTGTTTGGTTGGTTTTTGGTGGCATGTCAGGAATTCTGTGGAATGTGTCAGCTTTCATAAAGTCCTTAAATTTGACCCAAGAGGTACAGCAAATGATTCCCAAATTCCATTGAAGCACTGATCACGAGGAGTCAGTCAGTCAAGTCTAATGCTTGCTTGGGGCTTCCATTGCTCTCCACGCTGTCTTCGTGCATGTCCGCACAGTAGTCACACACATGTTTTCATGGAATTTTACATAAATGTTTTAACAGCGTACTAGTTACTCATATAGCTTCAAGGAAAATTTGCCTCCAAGCAGTAAATAAGTCTCTAGTTTGTAAGACCACGCTTGTCATATGAAGTGATTTGGAATTCTAAGCTTAGCTTTGTTTGTACACAAAACTTTTACAGTGCCAACATTTATACTGTTGTAAATCTCAGAAATGTACATCTGTTTGTAAAACTTTTATGTTTAGCAAAAAGAATAATAAAGCTGAACTGTGGGGGAAATATTTGAATATGATGGAGCTGACTAGTAATTGTTTCTAGAGTGCCAAAGATAGGAAACTGTAATACTTTTCAGAGCAGTTTCATCCGACTTAATAAAAGAGCAAAATAATTTGTCTTTAGGAGCAGTCAGTCCTAAAGTTAACACTAGTGGAGAT